>NC_053493.1:399186777-399516777 GCF_905171775.1 Rana temporaria | reverse complement strand
GCGTACCTCCGCGCACTGGACCTGCTGCAAAGCTTCCTGGGGCTTCTTCTACGTAGGCCGCCCGCCCCCCTCCCTTGCTGTGTGATACGCTGAACGGTAGCGGTAAATGCCACTGTGAAAAATACGGTATCCCGCCGTGGACCAGTCTGATCCCGTGCGCCCGCTGCCTGCAATCTGCGGACGTGTTCTATCCCAGGTATGTTAAATGGCGTGACGGGGGGGGGGGCTGTCCATTCAGTATTCGGACTATAAGACGCAGGGAGATTTTCCCCCATATTTTTTTGGGGGGGGGAAAGTGCGTCTTATGGTCCGAAAAATACGGTATAACATGTCTGTTATTTAAAAAAAAGCTGAACCTTTAAAACCCCTTTAACCACTTAAGGACCGGACCAATATGCTGCTAAATGACCCAAGGGGTTTTTACAATTCGGCATTGCGTCGCTTTAACAGACAATTGCGCGGTCGTGCGACGTGGCTCCCAAACAAAATTGGCGTCCTTTTTTCCCCACAAATAGAGCTTTCTTTTGGTGGTATTTGATCACCTCTGCGGTTTTTATTTTTTGCGCTATAAACAAAAATAGAGCGACCATTTTGAAAAAAATGCAATATTTTTTACTTTTTGCTATAATAAATATCCCCCAAAAACATAAAAAAACTTTTTTTTTCCTCAGTTTAGGCCGATACGTATTCTTCTACCTATTTTTGGTAAAACAAAAAATCGTAATTAGCGTTTATCGATTGGTTTGCGCAAAATTTATAGCGTTTACAAAATAGGGGATAGTTTTATTATTATTATTTTTTTTTACTACTAATGGCGGCGATCAGCGATTTTTTTCGTGACTGCGACATTATGGCAGACACATCGGACAATTTTGACACATTTTTGGGACCATTGTCATTTTCACAGCAAAAAATGCATTTAAATTGCATTGTTTATTGTGAAAATGACAGTTGCAGTTTGGGAGTTAACCACAGGGGGCGCTGTAGGAGTTAGTGTTCACCTAGTGTGTGTTTACAACTGTAGGGGGGAGTGGCTGTAGGTCTGATGTCATCGATCGAGTCTCCCTATAAAAAGGGATCACTCGATCGATGCAGCCGCCACAGTGAAGCACGGGGAAGCCGTGTTTACATACGGCTCTCCCCGTTCTTCAGCTCCGGGGAGCGATCGCGAGGGGGCGGCTAGAAACGCGCCCTCTTGAAGCCACGGGAACCGCCGCATGTACCGGGGGGGGGGTGGGTCCGATCGGACCCCTGACCCATGTCTAGGCAGGGACGTACAGGTACGCCAATGTGCCTGTCCGTGCCATTCTGCCGACGTAAATGTACATGCGGCGGTCCGGAAGTGGTTAAAGGCGAAGTTCACCTTTAGGAACATATCACACCTGTACTTAGGGCTTAACATGCAATATGTTCCTAAAGCATCGGCCTCCCACCCGTGACAGCATGCAGAGAATCCTTTCTCCCGGAGTCGCTGTCACATTATGGGTACATTCACATCTGCAAATGCGCCCTGCCTCCAATTACATTCGAGAACCCCAACGAAGGTTCCCCCGATTAGCTGTGAGAAGTCGCCCCATTGAAAGCAACGGGAGGCTGCCTGCTCCTGCAGTTAAAGTGGATGTAAACCCTCCATACACCCAGTGAAGTGAACAGCCTCAGATGATACACAGAGATGAACCAAATCTCCCTACATAAGTTTTACATCCATATCTGCTGTCTTCACCTTTATATTCTGTTTAGAAAGTTCAGATTGCTTTAGGAAATTTTCTCTTCCTGGTTAACACAGAGTGTGATGTCTGGGCATACAGCCAAGATAGCTAACATTACTGATTGGAGGAAAGGCACACCCCATCTCATCATAGGCAGAGACTCTCATTAGATGTTTTGTAACAGGGTCAGCTCCCTGCTAATCTATTTATAGCAACCTCCCCAACACAAATTTCAGGCTGCTTTTATCAGATGTTTCCAAGAAGTTATCAGGCCGATAACAGAGGAACAGGTCAGGCAGAGCTCTGCAAAATACAAATATCAGGGTGACATAAAAGTGGGTGCCTTTTCTTTCTTGTGCCGTGACACCGAGGGGCAGGGTGGCCTCTCACCTAACAGCGTGTAGAAAACAGTACATGTCATCCAGGACACACATAGGTAGATTCACATAGGGGCGCCTAACTTTAGGACGGCCTAGCCTTTTTAGGCTACATCGCCGTAAATTAGTTAGGCTAGTAGTGATTCTCAAACCACTTACCTGCTAATTTTCGGCGGCGTAGCCTAAAACGAGCGGGCGTAAGGGCGCCTAATTCAAATGACTTGGAGGGGGGCTTGTTGTATGGAAATGAGGCTTGACCTCACGTTTGACGTTTTTTGACACTGCGCATGCGCCGGGCGACTACATTTCCCAGTGCGCATTGCGGCTAAGTAGGCCGTACGGGCCTATTGATTTCGACGTGGATGTAAACGACGCAACTCCCGATTCGCGGACGACTTACGCAAACAAGGTAAAAATTTCGAAATTTGCGGCGGGAACGGCGGCCATACTTAACATTGGCTAGGCCACTAGAGCATAGCTCTAACTTTAGGCGGCCTATCCCTTACGGAAACTTCGTAATTCGACGGCGTAGGCCTGGCGTACGTTTGCGTTCGGTCGTGAATCGGCGTATCCCCTCATTTACATAATCTACGCCGGCTGCAATGGAAGCGCCATCTAGCGGCCAAAAGAAACATTGCAATCAAAGATAGAACGGCGCAAGCCGGCCTATCTTAGATATGTTTAAGTGTATCTCTGTTAGAGAATACACTTAAACATAGGTCGGCTTAGATTCAGAGTTAGGCCGGCTTATCTGTAGATAAGCCGGCCTAACTCTTTGTGAATCTACCTACTACTCTTTTCTACACCTTTATAAAGATATTATTATCACTGAAGTTTTTAAGCTCTTTATTTCACCGATCATCATTATTTGTTGCAGCAAAATGTTTATGTTTATTTATTTATGTTGTTATTAACCACTTAAGACCCGGACCAAAATGCAGGTAAAGGACCCGGCCAGTTTTTGCGATTCGGCACTGCGTCGCTTTAACTGACAATTTCGCGGTCGTGCGACGTGGCTCCCAAACAAAATTGGCGTACTTTTTTTCCCACAAATAGAGCTTTCTTTTGGTGGTATTTGATCACCTCTGCGGTTTTTATTTTTTGCGCTTTAAACAAAAATATAGCAAACATTTGGAAAAAAATGCTATATTTTTTACTTTTTGTTGTAATAAATATTCCCCAAAAATATATAAAAAAATACTATTTTTTTTCCCTCAGTTTAGGCCGATACGTATTCTTCTACCTATTTTTGGTAAAAAATGTATAGCGTTTATAAAATAGGGGATAGTTTTATAGCATTTTTATAATTATTTTTTTTACTACTAATGGCGGCGATTAGCGATTTTTTTCTGTGACTGCGACATTATGGCGGACACTTCGGACAATTTTGACAAATTTTTGGGACCACTGTCATTTTCACAGCAACAAATGCTATAAAAATGCATTGTTTACTGTGAAAATGACAATTGCAGTTTAGGAGTTAACCACGAGGGGGCGCTGAAGGGGTCAAGTGTGACCTCATATGTGTTTCTAACTGTAGGGGGGCGGGGCTGGACATGTGACATCATGGATCGCCTTTCCCTATATCAGGGAACAGACAATCAATGACAGCGCCACAGTGAAGAACGGGGAAGGTGTGTTTACACACAGCTCTCCCCGCTCTTTAGCTCCGGGGACCGATCGCGGGACTCCGGCGGCGATCGGGTCCGCGGGTCCCGCGGAGCTTGGGACGCGGGCGCGCGCCCGGGACCCACGGCTGGGCACTTAAAGAGGATGTACCTGTACGTGCTTGTGCCCAGCCGTGCCATTCTGCTGACGTAAATGTGCAGGAGGCGGTCCTTAAGTGGTTAATAGCAGTGCAGCACCAGTCATTTTATATACAGCGGTGCTCATAAGTTTACATACCCTGGCAGAATTTATGATTTCTTGGCCATTTTTTAGAGAATATGAATGAGAACACAAACACTTTTCTTTTACTCATGCTTACTGTTTGGCTGAAGCCATTTATTATCAATCAACTGAGTTTACTCTTTTTAAATCCTAATGGCAACAGAAACTACCCAAATGACCCTGATCAAAAGTTTACATACCCCAGTTCTTAACCACTTAAGACCCGGACCATTAGGCAGGTAAAAAGGACCTGGCCAGTTTTTGCGATTCGGCACTGTGTCGCTTTAACCGACAATTGTGTGGTCGTGCGACGTGGCTCACAAACAAAACTGACGTCCCTTTTTTCCCACAATAGCTTTCTTTTGGTGGTATTTGATCACCTCTACGGTTTTTATTTTTTGCGCTATAAACAAAAATAAATATGCTATAATAAATATCCCCAAAAAAGATATAAAAAAACATTGGGCCAGATCCACATAGCGAGTACGCCGGCGTATCTACTGATACGCCGGCTTACTTTCAAATTTGCCGCGTCCTATCTTTAGTTTGAATCCTCAAACCAAGATACGACGGCTTCTGGGTTCAAACCGACAGGCGTACGCCTTCGGATCGTAGGTGCAATACTTTGGCGCCCGCTGGGTGGAGTCTGCATCGTTTTCCGCGTCGGGTATGCAAATTAGCTTTTTCCGACGATCTACGAACGTACGCGCGGCCGTGGCATTCTCTTACTTCGTCTCTAGTCGGCCTTTTCCGGCGTATAGTTAAAGCTGCTATTTTGCGGCATATACATAGACTTGCCATGTTAAAGTATGGCCGTCGTTCCCGCGTCGAAATTTGAATTATTATTTTTTTGGCGCAAGTCGTCCGTGAATAGGGATGGACGCAAGTCACTTCTAAGTTAAAAAAATAACGTTGTTGCGACGTCATTTCGCGCAAAGCACGGCGGGAAATTTCGAAACGGAGCATGCGCAGTTCAATCGGCGCGGGGACGCGCTTAATTTAAATGAATCACGCCCCCTACCCGCCGATTTGAATTCCGCCGCCAGAAATACACTACGCCGCCATAACTTACGGCGCAAAATCTTCCTGGATTTGACTTAAAGCCAGGTAAGATACGGCGGCGTAGCGTATCTCTGATACGCTGCGCCTATCCAATTATATGTGGATCTGGGCCATTATTTTTTCTCAGTTTAGGCAGATACGTATTCTTCTACTTATTTTTGTTAAAAAAAAAAAAAAAAAAAATCGCAATAAGCCTTTATCGATTTGTAAACGCTATAAATTTTGCGCAAACCAAATAGGGGATAGTTTTACGGCATTTTTTTTATATTTTTTTCTTTTTACTACTAATGGCGGCGATCGTCTATTTTTTTCGTGACTGCGACATTATGGCGGACACATCGGACAATTTTGACACCATTGACATTTTCACAGCGAAAAGTGCTATAAAAATGCACTGGTTACTGTGAAAATGACGATGGTAGTCTGTGCTCTGGGCTTTGGGCAGCCAAATGGTCCGGGGGCTGAAGTGGTTAACATTGTATTGACGCTCCCAGAAGTTTGCAGTGCGAGTCAGGTGCGATGTGGGAACCCGCAGCAGATTCGCAGTGTTCCCGCATCGCACCCATGTGAACCGGGACTCAGACAAGACAACATCTTCAGACACACAATTCATATATATATAAAAAAGTAAAAAAGTTAGACCTACGCAAACACTGGGCGGACAGCGTTATTCATGTTCCCGTAAGCGGCTCTGCCGAGTAGTTCTCTGAAGCAATTCTCTGCCAGGACCCCGGGATTCTCCTCCTTTTCGGTGACGCTGGGGGATGCCGGGGGACAAATTCGACTGCAAGAAAAAAAGTCACTATTCAGAATCTGCGTCTCGCTAACTGAATGCAAGTGACATGCGGTGCGGAGGAGACAACTGAAGGACGGCTTTGATTGCGACAAAGTGACACGTTGACGGATTCCCTGCGTGCAGATGAGTTCATTTTGTACCTTGTTGACATTGTGAGATGGAATATTTTTGTGTAGTCACTTCCACACCGCAGGAGACAAGATCAGGCAAAATCAATCTCTCCGACAGCCGAAGCAACATTTTAGCATCAACTCCAAGTAAGTGTAAACATGGCCGCCTTAAACTGATGAGCAGCGCACCGCGTCATATCACCCGAGGCGGTATTAACCACTTCAGACCCGAGGACGTCCCTCGGCTTTGTGCGGTGATATCTGAATGATGCCTGCAGCTACAGGCATCATTCAGATATCGCCGTCTTCAGCCAGCGATTCTGTGCACCAGAAGAACGATCAAAGCGGCGGTTCCGCCGCTCGATCGTTCTTCTAGGCAGCGGAAGGGGACGCCCCTCCCGCCGCCATCCGGTGCTTCGCCGGGCTCTCCCGTGCCATCAGGGGGCCCGGAGAGCGAATCGGCCGGCACTCGTTGGTGAAGCATAGAGATGACTGGTGACCAGACGGTCACAGTCATCTCTATGACCGTCGGAGGACCGGGCGCGACGTTATGACGTCACGCCCGGTACACGGAAGTAAACAAAGCCGCTATCGCGACTGTCGGCATGTGATCAGTGATTTTTTTTTCACCGATTCCATGCTTGTAAGCCTGTAGGAGAGATGTGGGGTCTTATTGACCCCACATCTCTCCATAAAGAGGACCTGTCACAGTGATTCCTATTACAAGGGATGTTTACATTCCATGTAATAGGAATAAAAGTGATCAAAAAAAAAAAATGAAGTAAAAAAATTAAATAATTTTTTTTTAAAAAAGTTTAAAAAACGCCCCTGTCCTCGTTGCTCGCATGCAGAAGCGAACGCGCATGCAAGTCCCGCCCACATATGTAAACACTGTTCAAACCCCACATGTGAGGTATCATCTCGCGCGTTAGAGCGTGTGCAACAATTCTAGCACTAGACCTTCTCTGTAACTCAAAAATAGTAACCTGTAAAAAAAAAAAATTTAAAGCGTCGCCTATGGAGATTTTTTAAGTACCAAAGTTTGGCGCCATTCCATGAGTGTGCGCAATTTTAAAGCGTGACATGTTAGGTATCTATTTACTCGGCGTAACAGCGTCTTTCACATTATACAAAAAAATTGGGCCAACTTTACCGTTTTGTTATTTTTTAATACATGAAACTGTTTTTTCCCTAAAAAAAGGCTTTGAAAAATTATTGCGCAAATACCATGCGAGAAAAAAAAAGTTGCAATGACCGCCATTTTATTCCCTAGGGTGTCTGCTAAAAAAATATATATATAATGTTTGGGGGTTCTGATTAAATTTTCTAGCAAAAAAATTGTGATTTTTACATAAAGGAGAAAAAGTGCCAAAATAGGCCCGGTAACGAAGTGGTTAAAGGGGAACTTTACCCATAGCAACTTGCTAAAGGAATAAACACTCATCGGCCACTTCATTAGGTACACCTGTTCAATTACTTGGTAACACAAATTGCTAATCAGCCAATCATATGGCAGCAACTCAATGCAGTTAGGCATCTAGATGTGGTGATTACTGTAATGATATCACGCACTGGACCTGGACACACGAATAGCTGTAGCTAGTGGCCATGTTGTTTGAAACTGTACGGCAGCCATGACAGCTTAGCTAACAGGGTAAGTTTGCAGTACAAATGAACTCACTCCCTCCTCCCTTATTCTCAGGAATTCATAGGCTTAAAGTGGATGTGAAGCCACTCTCATCCTTTCTAAACTACTGCCATAGTGGTTATCTATAAGGATATAGATGCCTCCTGCATGTATCCTCACCTGTCAAATGTCTCCCCTCTGTCTGTTATAAGAACTGAAAAACTGCAGATTCTGTGGGTGGGTCTGTTGTCTGGAGCTCGGTGGGTGGAGGTGGAGTCGTGATGTCAGTAGTCTCCCCGCCCACCTCTACAATCCCCTTACACTAAATTCTGCTATGATCACCAACATCCAGTCAAAATCCAGAAAAGTAACCACATGACTTCAGAAAAAGAGTGGGAGTTAAAAAATAATGCCGGTCTCCAGGCTAGTGCATGAGATATGTAAATAACCTGTCACTCACAGCAAGGGGGCAGAACAGACTTAGGTTTTTCTCTGTAAATCCGTTTTAATTTCACTGAACAATAAAAGAGGATTGCTCAGAGCTGGATTAATGGGCACAGATGATAGGAAATCTTATACTGTACATTGTGACATCAAACTTTATTTTTTTTTATTTTTTTTCCGGGTTTACATCCACTTTAAAGGGGGTTGTAAAGGTACAATTTTTCCTCCCTAAATATCTTCCTTTACCTTAGTGCAGTCCTCCTTCACTTACCTCATCCTTCCATTTTGCTTTTTAATGTCCTCCACACAGTAATGCAAGGCTTTCTCCCTGGTGTGGAGTATCATGCTCGCCCCCTCCCTTGGACGACAGGAGAGTCAGGACGCTCTCTACGTTGCAGATAGAGAAAGGAGCTGTGTGTTAGTGGGCGTCCTGACTCTCCTGTAGTCCAAGGGAGGGGGCGAGCACGACACTCCACACCAGGGAGAAAGCCTTACATTACTGTGTGGAGCTACAGACAGAAGAACAGGAAGTGAGGATTTCTCAGAAAAAATAAGGACATTTAAAAGCAAAATGGAAGGATGAGGTAAGTGAAGGAGGACGGCACTAAGGTAAAGGAAGCTATTTAGACCCCTTTCACACTGAAGAGTTTTTACAGTGTTTTAGCGTTAAAAATAGCGCTATTAAAACGCTCATAAAACACTCTTAATGCATCTTAATGGACCCTTTCACACTGAGTCCTGCAAGCAGCATCTTTGGAGCAGCTTTTGGGCGCTGAAAAAAACGCTCCAAAAACGCCCCTCTCCATTGTAATCAATTTAAAGCGCTGTAAAAACGCCTTACCCTTTCACACCGAGGCACTGCAAAAACGCCCTAAAACGTTAGGGTCTTAGCGGTGCTTTACCAGCACATTGGGATTGCAGATGAGGCTTCGCTCCAAAAACGCTCGAATAACGCCCCAGTGTGAAAGGGGTCTTACGGAAAAAAATTGTACCTTTACAACCCCCTTGTCTCTAAAACGCTTAATGCAAGCTATAAACGAACCTGCCTCTTAAAGGGCGCTATCATTTTAGAGTAAAGCTTCGTAGACACGGTCGGACTTCAAACAAACTTTTCCGTGGATTTTTGTCCGAAGGGAGTAGGCCGGGCACACCCATAGAATACACACACTCTGGGCCAGATTCTCATAGAATCGGCGTTGGCGTAGTGTAAGCCATTTACACTACGCCACCGCAACTTACTGGAGCAAGTGCCGTATTCTCCAAGCACTTGCTCCGTAATTTGCGGCGGTGTAGTGTAAATGGCCCCCGCGACGTAAAGTCGTATTCGTGAACCGACGGAAAAAGCCGACGCGGACCCTACGCCTCATATAGCAGGGGTAACCTTACGCTTACGGAAACGACGTACGCGACGCAAATTAGTTCGGGAATCGGCGTATCAGGCTCATTTGCATAGTCAAATGAGACCTGAACGTAAACGCCACCTAGCGGTCAGCGTTGTATTGCATTTAGGATCCGACGGTGAAAGTGACTTACACCAGTCGGATCCTAGCCTAATTCCGGCGTATCTTGTTTTGCGAATACAAAACAATGATACGTCGGCGGGAATTTCGAATTACGCCGGTGTATCTGTAGATACACCGGCGTAACTCTTGAGAATCTGGCCCTCTGACTTTTCTGCAAACTTTCTCAACATCACATGGTTTTTCTGCTCCTTTCTGCCACCCTTTGGTCAACTTCTGCTATTGTTGGCTGATTTTAATATTGGTTCTGGGCATGCGTGTTTGTACTTCGGAAAAAAGTCCGATGGATTCCTGTTCACACGGTCGGACTTTGCACCATGGGACTTTTGTTGTCGAAAAGTTTGTCTGTTTGAAGAGAGAACTTTTGTCCGATGAAAACCGAAAAAGTTTGTCCGATGGAGCGCACACACGGTCTGATTTTTTGGAAAACTTGCTAATTTTGAAGTGTGTTGGCAAAAAGTCCGATCGTGTGTATGGGGCTTAAGGCTCCTGAGCAGACCTGCCTGTGGTGGCAGTGTGTGTTGCAGACGCTCAGGCTGGGTTCACACTACTACACTACTTTGATCCTACTTTGCTCTGCTACATTGGTCCTACATTTATCCTACATTGGTCCTACATCCATCCTACTTTCATGAACAGGATACTACTTTGGTCCGACTTCAATGATATTCAATGGGCCTGAAGTAGGACCAATGTAGGACCAAAAGTAGTACAGGGAGCATTTTCAAAGTCGGACCGACTTGTGTAGGACGCTACAAGACGCTCTCATAGGGAAACATTGAACACAGAGCAAAGTAGGATGAAAGTAGTGTAGTAGTGTGAACCCAGCCTTATTCTAAAATCATAATTGGTATTGCTAGGTAATGGGAGTACTGACCCTCCCTCATCAAACATCAGTGGTGGCAGTTACCGGGCTAATTACGCAATTAACCCTTTGTGAACAGAATGCGAGTATAGCCTTATGATAATAAAGGGTAAAAACGTACCATTATCCCGGTTTATCATGGAAAAGAGGTAGGGTGGGGACAGGGGAATGGTTGCTGAGACTAGGTCTGAGACTGCCCACCCAGTTGAATGAAGGGACTATCTCGGTACTGATAGAACACAAGTACCTGCGGTTAGAGAGAGATGACCAGCCCTGGACACAAACACTTTGCCTATGGGGGCAATCATCTCTCCCTAACCCAGTGTTTCTCAATTCCAGTCCTCAGGCCCCCCCAACAGGTCAGGTTTTCAGGATTTCCATTATTTTGCACAGGTGATTTGATCAGTTTCACTGCCTTAGTAATCACCACAGCCTTTTCATCTGAGGGAAATCCTGAAAACCTGACCTGTTGGGGGGGCCTGAGGACTGGAATTGAGAAACACTGCCCTAACCGCAGGTAATCGCTTCACGTGCAATTCCATCTGAACAGCCACGGACAGCTGCGGCCGCTGTCAGCCTATCATTGCTTTGCACAGGCTGAGCGGCCACAACTATCTGCATCCACCTGTGAGTCTAGCTGCAGGAATCTGCTGGATTCTTGATGAAGCTGGTGTACCCCCCCGATGTTCTGGTTCTCTTCACCCACATACCTGTCATTGTCTTCTATCTTCTGCATATTAAACAGCAATGATGGGACGATTTTATCCATGTGTTGCGGTTCCCAGATTGTCGCCCGAAGCTCATCATTTACGGTTTTACGGACAACGCCTTGGATCCCCCGAATTCCTGCAATTCTTATTCTACAAGACAAGGTGCAAATAAAACCAAGAGTTAATAGGAAAAGGTTGGCTCATTCAGGAGGCAGTCCTACAAGAGAATGAAAATATGATTATAATGATATGCAGTGGAACCTTGGTTTAGTAGTTCCTCGGTTAACAAGCATTTTGAAAGACGAGCAACTTTTTTTTTTTAAATCCTGACTCGGTTTGCGAGTGTTGTTTTGCAAAACAAGCAGAATTCAAGCTAATGGGGTGTGTAGTACCGCATTTGGCATGAGGTGCGGGGTAGGGTGACCACGTGTCCCGGATTGCCCGGAACAGTCCCGCATTTTGCAAGTCTGTCCCGGGCACATTCATTCAAACTGACACAGCCACCCCCCAGGGTCAATCTGATGTCCCCAAAAAAGGCCGCCACATCACCACTTTACTCACTGACAGTACTTGTCCTGGCCGGGAATGCCTGGAGAAGCACAATCCCACCCTCTGGTTGTGATTGGAGAAATCATAAATCCCGCCTCTTGTGTACAATCACTGTGCTGTGATTCGTTACAGCACAAGCTGATTTTTGAGAAGGGAGGGTGTCCCTGAATGGTAGTTTGGAAATGTGGTCACCCTAGTGCGGGGGCGCCGGTGACACTCGAGATGTAAACATCCCTTGTAATAGGAATCTATCGTGACAGGTCCTCTTTATGGAGAGATGCGGGGTCAAAAAAGAACTCGCATCTCTCCTCCAGGCTGGAAAGCATGGAGATCGGAAAAAAAAAAATTCACCGATCTCATGCCGACAGCCGCGGCTTTGTTTAAATCCGCTGCCCGGACGCAACGTCATAGATCTCTATGGTCGTCATCCGGCGGGAGCCGATTCTTTCTGTGGGTCCCCGATGGCACGGGGGAGCCCGAAGAAGAACCGGATGGCGGCGGGAGTGGGGGATGGCGTCCCCTCCCTTCGCCTGTAAGAATGATCAAGCGGCGGAACTGCTTCCAGAAAATAAGAATATCTAAATGATGCCTGTAGCTGCGCCCATCATTCAGATATCCCCACTGAAAGTCAAGGACGTCATATGACGTACCGCGGGCGGGAAGTGGTTAACCACTTGACGACCGCCGCATGTATATGTACGTCCACAGAATGGCACGTACAGGCATATGGGCGTACAGGTACGTCCCCGCCTTTCCGCGGGTCCGATCGGGACCCCCCCCCCCCCCGCTTCATGCGGCGGTCGGAGCGATCCGGGACGACGGCCCGGCTATTCGTTAATAGCCGCCCCGTCACGATCGCTCCCCGGAGCTTTAGAACGGGGAGAGCCATATGTAAACACGGCTTCCCTGTGCTTCACTGTGGCGGCTGAATCGATCGAGTGATACCTTTTATAGGGAGACTCGATCGATGACGTCAGTCCTACAGCCACACCCCCCTACAGTTGTAAACACACACTAGGTGAACCCTAACTCCTACAGCGCCCCCTGTGGTTAACTCCCAAACTGGAACTGTCATTTTCACAATAAACAATGCAATTTAAATGCATTTTTTGCTGTGAAAATGACAATGGTCCCAAAAATGTGTCAAAATTGTCCGAAGTGTCCGCCATAATGCCGCAGTCACGAAAAAAATCGCTGATCGCTGCCATCAGTAGTAAAAAAAAAAAAAAAATAATAAAACTATCCCCTATTTTGTAAACGCTATAAATTTTGCGCAAACCAATCGATAAACGCTTATTGCGATTTTTTTTTTACCAAAAATAGGTAGAAGAATACGTATCAGCCTAAACTGAGGAAATTTTTTTTCAAAATTGTCGCTCTATTTTTGTTTATAGCGCAAAAAATAAAAACCGCAGAGGTGATCAAATACCACCAGAAGAAAGCTCCATTTGTGGGGAAAAAAGGACGTCAATTTTGTTTGGGAGCCACACCGCACGGCCGTGCAATTGTCAGTTAAAGCGACGCAGTGCCGAATTGTAAAAACGTCTTTGGGCATTTAGCAGCATATTGGTCCGGGTCTTAAGTGGTTAAACTCCACATCCTATCATAATAAAAAGGTAGAGTTATATTTAAAAAATAAATTAATCCAAAATGTACTTCAGTAGGTAGACCCTGGGAAAGTGGAGGATCCCAAATCCCTCCAAAGATCCTGGGGCACGGTGCTGGGTAGTCTTCTTGTGATATTTAGAATCCTCAGCTTTCCCAGGATCTCCCCAAAAAGTCCGTCACCCTTACCTAAATGTCCCACAAGCAGAAGCCAAGGTGTAAGGCAAGTATTTTTTATATATTCACCTAAAGTTTGATACTTTCTTTATAACTTGATGTGGCATTTTTTTACAACATTGACATGAATTGTGTACTTGGCTGAAGCTCAGCTCTATGTGTAATCATCTCAGAGCTTGTTCTAAAAATTAGGTGTCATGTAAAAGGGAACTTCCACTTTCCACTTACTCGGTCTGCACTTCGGGGTCACTGTGACAAGAGTGGCACATCGCGCTGAAACGGGAGACAAAGAAATCGTAGCGCCTGTGATAGGAGGGGGTGTCCTCTTCAATGTTTGCAAACTTGACAAACTAAAGAAAAAAGAAAAAAACATTTAGTAAGAGATGTTCAGATGGGACGTCTGGGGGATACACAAGACTTCACAGATCTATTTGTACACATGCCCGAGTATGACGTGATGGTGCTGCTTAAAGTGACCCTGACCCCCAATAAGATCATAAAGTGACCCTGACCCCCCACATAAGATCATAAAGTGACCCTGACCCCCATAAGATCATAAAGTGACCCTGACCCCCATAAGATCATAAAGTGACCCTGACCCCCATAAGATCATAAAGTGGCCCTGACCCCCATAAGATCATAAAGTGGCCCTGACCCCCATAAGATCATAAAGTGGCCCTGACCCCCATAAGATCATAAAGTGGCCCTGACCCCCATAAGATCATAAAGTGGCCCTGACCCTCATAAGATCATAAAGTGACCCTGACCCCCATAAAGTCATAAAGTGACCCTGACCCCCATAAGATCATAAAGTGACCCTGACCCCCATAAGATCATAAAGTGGCCCTGACCCCCATAAGATCGTAAAGTGACCCTGACCCCTATAAGATCGTAAAGTGACCCTGACCCCCATAAGATCATAAAGTGGCCCTGACCCCCATAAGATCATAAAGTGGCCCTGACCCCCATAAGATCATAAAGTGGCCCTGACCCCCATAAGATCATAAAGTGGCCCTGACCCCCATAAAACCATAAAGTGACCATGACCCCCCCATAAGATCGTAAAGTGACCCTGACCCCTATAAGATCGTAAAGTGACCCTGACCCCCATAAGATCAGGATGTCGGTACATTCTTTCAGGAGTTGTCCACAAGCAAGATGAAAACGGGCAGGAAGAAATTTTAGAACTTCGTTTTATCTACGAAACCGGACATCGGGAGATATTTTTCACAACAGAATTGAGTGTTACATCAAAATGATATAAACTTAAGAATTGGTTAAAAAATATATATAAATCAATTGTCGTTGGAACTCCACTTTAAGTGGTTAAATGAAATGTGGCAGCCTGGTTGGCAAGTGGCTATACACGAGTCCAATTATTAACGGCCTGGGATAAGCCTACCTATTATTACAAAACGACTATTCTGTTTCTTTAATGAACATTTCACAGTCAGCTGTAGATAACGGTAGAGAGCCGCTGTGCAAGTTCCAAGGCAACTAGCTCAGCCTGAACATTGCTCACCAAGCTCAACAAATTATTTAACCACTTGCTTACTGGGCACATAAACCCCCTTCGTGCCCAGGCGAAATTTCAGCTTCCGGCACTGTGTCGCTTTAACTGACATTTGCGCGGTCGTGCGACGTGGCTCCCAAACAAAATTGACGTCCTTTTTTCCCCACAAATAGAGCCTTATTTTGGTGGTATTTGATCACCTCTACGGTTTTTATTTTTTGCGCTATAAACAAAAATAGAGTGACAATTTAAAAAAATATATATATATAGATTTTTTACTTGTTGCTAGAATAAATATCCCAATTTTTTTTTTTTTAAAAAAACTATTTTTTTTCTCAGTTAAGGCCGATACGTATTTTTCGACGTATTTTTGTAAAAAAAAAAAAAAAAATCGCAATAAGCGACTGGTTTGCGCAAAAGTTATAGCGCCTACAAAATGGGGGATAGATTTATGATTTTTTTTTTTTTTTTACTTGTAATGGCGGCGATTTGCGATTTTTTTGTCAGGGCTGCGATATTGCGGCGGATGTATCGGACACTTTTGACACAATTTTGGGACCATTCACATTTATACAGCCATCAGTGCTATAAAAATGCACCAATTACTGTATAAATGTGACTGGCAGTGAAGGGGTTAACACTAGGGGGTGAAGAAGGGGTTAAATGTATTCCCTGGGTGTGTTCTAACTGTGTGGGTGGAGGGGGGTGACTGGGGGAGGTGACCGATGCTGTGTCCCTATGTACAAGGGACACAGATCGGTCTCCTCTCTCCCTGACAGCACGTGGAGCTCTGTGTTTACACACGTGGAGCTCTGTGTTTACACACAGAGCTCTGTGTTTACACACAGAGCTCCACGTCCTGCTGTGTCACCGACGATCGCGGGTATCTGGCGCACATCACGGCCGCCAGGCACTCGCATCGGCTCCCGAACGATGCGCCGGGCACGTTGTTTCCCCACTGCGCGCCCCCAGCGGCGCGCACAGGGAACAACAACAACAACAACAGGACGTCTAAAGACGTCCACTCGGCACTTGAGAGCCGCGCTGTGGACGTCTTTCGACCATAGCGCGGATCTCAAGTGGTTAAGAGCCTGCGCAGACACAACTGAACAATAACGGGTAATAAATACCCTTCACGGAGTTTATTATCTCCTTGTCCACACTCGTACCATCAAGCTTGTCAGAGGGATGGGGAGACGCTTTAACCACCGACTTTGCAAACCCGTCCCATCACTTATTCCTTACAAAGATCCAAGCCGATAAAACCAACAAATTCTTTTGGTGCCTCAATCCAGCTTCTTAAAAACAGAGGAACGGGAGCTTAAAAATAGCTCTGGGAGCGATTAGAGAGATAACATCAAACAGAAGTCGGCTTGCCAAGAGGATGACAATCTTGACCTACTTTTTTGCAAGATGAGTATTTTATGAATATTTTACTGAACGGGAAGTGGAATCTAAATAAAGACGCCGTTTCGCGCCGAAGACTGACAGCATTGTGCCACAATGAGGCTTGAAGTCATCAGATCACCGGAGCTAAAATTTAGGAGACGGTACGGTTTCAAAAATAATGGGAAGAGAAAAACAAGTTTAAAAAGAAGAATATTTTAGGAAAAAAAAAATAGAAGAAACAGTAGTTCTGCCTGCAATATCCAGGATAGACATTGAACATTTTTAAATGTTTTAAGTATTAGCGATAAAAAAACTCTACACTATTAGGTAGATTCACACACAATGGCCTAAACTTGCGGCGGCGTAGCTTAGCGTGTTTAGGCTACGCCGCCGTAAGTTAGCCAGGCAAGTACATGATTCACAATGTACTTACCTGCTAAGTTACGGCGGCGTAGCCTAAATCGGCGGGCGTAAGGGCGCCTAATTCAAATGTGTTTGAGGGGGGGCGTGTTTTATGTTAATTGGGCTTGACCTTACGTTTTTTACATTTTTTGCGAGCTGCGCATGCGCTTACATTTCCCAGTGTGCATTGCGGCTAAGTACGCCGCACAGGCCTACTGATTTCGACGTGGACGTAAACAACGCAAGTCCCGATTCACGAACGACTTACGCAAACGACGTAAAAAATTTGAATTACGATGCGGGAACGGCGGCCCATCTCTAACGTAAACGGCGTAAAAGTACTGCATCGGCCGGGCGTACGTTCATGAATCGGCGTATCTACTAATTTACATATTCTACGCCGACCGCAATGGAAGCGCCACCTAGCGGCCATTCTCCAGGAATGGATTATGCTCGTAATCCGAGGTTCCACTGTATATTGGAGGTCCAAAGAAGTGCCTTCAATGAAAGAGTGGCACCGGCGTATTGACCGCAGAGGTGGAGAAGCTGATCCATATAACTCTTGACAAAGTCTCGAAATATTCTGACACTCGGGCGTCCTGGATAACTTATCAAGGTTCAAGTTCATATTGAGCACTACAGTAAGCCATTTACTGATATCTGGGCATATCAGCGCGATGGAGAATTGTGCCGAGTCCAATCGCATGTCTGCCATGACACAGCTTTCCTACGTACACTCGGCAAAGATGGATGGAGAGGGCAGCTGGTGGTGACCCTCTGGATTCCTCACTCTTAACCTATGCTTTTCCCCTTCTGACCTTCAGAAGGGGAAAAGAAACCAATGACGTCCTTGCGACGTCATTTGGAGCAATGCACACTGGGATATCTTAAGGACGGCGCATGCGCAGTTCGTTCGGCGCGGGGACGCGCTTCATTTAAATGATACACGCCCCCTACCTGCCGAATTTGAATTCCGCCGGGTAAAATACACTACGCCGCTGCAACTTACGGAGCAAGTGCTTTGAGAATACAGCACTTGCCCGTGCAAGTTGTGGAGGCGTAACGTAAATCAGATACGTTACGCCCGCACAATTTTGCGTGGCTGTACGTGAATCTGCCCCTTGGTTTGTTCTTTGTTTTTTTATAGACCTCCGAATGGGAAGATAAGTTTGGAAATAAAAAGGTGATCAAATGTGGGAACATTTGTGACGTATTAGGCAGGTTTTGCTGGTGCCATTAAATTTTTTAGCAAAAATTTGGTGTGTGCGTATGTGTATAAATGTGTGCCCATTATGCCAAAAGAGTATTTGTGAGTTCAGATACTGATGCTGGTAGAGAAAACACGGGGAAAAAAAATTGAAAAAAAAAATGTTTCCGTATTTTTTTTAAAGGAAAAAAAAAAAATAGTGTGGAATATGTTCTTTTACAATGATAAATAAGATATCTTTGACATGGTCTTCAAACTATACGACATGCAGCCCTTAATGAAAGATATCTGAGACTTTTGTAAATTCTTACATTTTTGCAAGTTCTCTTCGCAGAAGACAAGCAAATCCTGGAATACAATTCAAGTAACACTGTACTTCTCAATGCAGTTCTCAAACAAGAGAAACATGCATTTTTGCCACTCAGGGGCACTGCCAGGGAAAGGCTCCAGTTCAGTTTGCTTATAGGCTTCATCTTGTACCTCCTACAGTTGGGTGATTGCTGGGATACAGTAGATTATAGTTTGTTCTCTCAGGCCTTAATTGACAGGTGAGAGGGTAAATTTGTCTGAACAATTCGTTTATCTTTATAACCTTTAAATTATTCCTATTACTGTTCACCACCATCACAGCATAAGGTTTCTCAGATATATACCGTATTTATCGGCGTATATCGCGCACTTTTTTGCCCTGAAAATCAGGGCAAAATCGTGGGTGCGCGATATACGCCGCTACCCGCTTTCCCGCGCCGAGTTTTGAATACTGCGCCGACATATACCGAGCGCAGTACACTCGGGTATAGTCGTCCAGTCCTGGACGTACAGGACGTGAGCGCGACAGTTGCCGAGCCTGCCCGAGTGTACTGCGCTCGGTATATGCTGGCGCAGTATTCAAAACTCGGCGCGGGAAACGAGCGGGGAGGATGCCGCGGGGACGCCGCAGAAGGACGCCGGACCCGCCGAAGAGGACACCGGACCCGCCGCAGAAGGACACCCGAAGCCGCAAAAGGATGCCGGACCCGCCGAAGAGGACACCCGAAGCCGCAGAAGGACGCCGGACCCGACGAGGCCGCCGATGGACGCCGCGCAAGACACCAAAACTGCAAGTACAAAAATAACTTTTTTTCCACAGGATTGGGGGTCACTTTAGGGGTGCGCGGTATACGCGGGATCACGTTATACCGCGATAAATACGGTAGTCTGCTCAGTAAATTGTTTTTCTTTTCAACTCTCAGTAAAATGGTGAGATCAACCTAAAGTTTGAAAACATTTCCACTGTGCAATTTCTGCTGAGAGCAAATCTGCAATTTGCAAATATTGTGAGAAGAAATTTTCCAAATGCTACAAGGATGACAAAACGCATCCTGGCATCCCAGAGATGCCTAAAAGACATAAAAAAAAAAAAAATACTTTATTGGAAAAAAATAAAAATGAGGACCATAAAGAAAGTGGGAGGAGCTTTTCTTTCCAGAGTTCTCACTCCAGAAACATTCTTTCTGATGCTTCTGGATCATAAAAGTGTTCCTTACTTGAAGATGCTGCTGGTGAAGAAAGTGTTAAAAAACCACGGCCTCCCAAAATACACAATCCATTCATTTATATACACAATGACACCTGGAAATCAGGAGAGCATTCATCAAGATCTTTATAGAGTGATATATGCTTCTGGATCAGCATTGTCAATCACTTAAAATGCATATTTGCAGGAACCTTTTAAATTATTACAAAATAAAGGGGGGGGTGACCTGCTCTCATGTATAGGTGAAATCTCCTCATCATATACAGTCCTTGTTATTCAATTTGCAATAAAAAATGTAATTAAAAAAAAAAAATCAAGGTTTATTTACTTAACCACTTCCTGCCCGGTCAATAGTCAATTGACGTCCGGGAAGTGGTTGTGAAATCCTGACTGGTTGTCTATTGACGTCGTGCAGGATTACATGCCGGCGCGCGCAGCGATTGGTGATGCGGGGTGTCATTCTGACACCCTGCATCTCCGATCTCGGGAAAGAGCCTCCGGCAGAGGCTCTCTACCACGTGATCAGCCGTGTCCAATTACGGCTGATCACGATGTAAACAGGAAGAGCCGTTGATCGGCTCTTCCTCACTCGCGTCTGACAGACGCGAGCCGATCATCGGCTCTCCTGACAGGGGGGGGTTCGCGCTGATTGTTTATCAGCGCAGCCCCCCCTCGGATGCCAACACTGGACCACCAGGGAGTGCCCCCCGGTGCTCAATAGAGCAAAAGTAGAAAAAAAAATTTAACACAATCGATGCCAATCAGTGCCCACAAATGGGCACTGATTGGCAACATGGGCACTGACTGAAATGATGCCCAGCAATGCCATCAGTGCCACCCCTTAGTGCCCATCTATGCCCAGTGCCCACCTATCAGTGCCCATCTGTGCCACCCATAAGTGCCGCCAAAGAGAGCCCATAAGTGCCGCCAAAGAGAGCCCATCAGTGCCGCCAAAGAGAGCCCATCAGTGCCGCCAAAGAGAGCCCATCAGTGCCGCCAAAGAGAGCCCATCAGTGCCGCCAAAGAGAGCCCATCAGTGCTGCCATATCAGTGCCCATAATTGAAGAAGAAAACTTACTTTTTTACAAAAACATTTACAGAAAAAATAAAAACTTAATTTTTTTCAAAAATGTGGGTATTTTTTTAGTTGTTGCGCAACAAATAAAATAAATCGCAGAAGTGATCAAATACCACCAAAAGAAAGCTCTATTTGTGGGAACAAAATGATAAAAATTTCATTTGGGTACAGTGTAGCATGTCATTCAAAGTGCGACACCGCTGAAAGCTGAAAGTTGGCTTGGGCAGGAAGGTGCGCAAGTGCCTGGTATGGAAGTGGTTAATAAACTACTTTTATTTCAAGCATAATACTTTAATATTCACTGCATTCACCTTCCCAGTGTAACAAAACATTTCCACGTTGCAATTTCTGCTGAGAGCAAAGTTGCAATTTGCAAATAATGTGAGAAGAAATATTCTTTTCCAAATGCTACAGCGATGACAAAATACATCCTGGCATCCCAGAGATGCCCGAAAGACATTAAAAATACTTTACGGAATGAAATGAGGACCAGAATGAAAGTGCAAGGAGCTTTTCCCTTCAGAGTTCTCATTCCAGAAACATTCTTTTTGCTGCTTCTGGATCATCACAAAGTGTTTCTTCATAGTTACTTGGAAGCCCCACAGATTGCTTTATGGTTCTGCAAGACCCTGTGTATACACGTGCAACATTCAAGGGCATTTCCATTCCACTGAACTTTGTGTTAAAGCGGGAGTTCACCCAATTATGGGTTTTTTTTTGTGTTTTCCCCTTAGATGGATGCTCGTTTTGTCTAGGGGAATCGGCTAGTTGTTTTAAAATATGAGCTGTACTTACCGTTTTCGAGATGCATCTTCTCCGTCGCTTCCGGGTATGGGTCTTCGGGAGCGGGCGTTCCTTCTTGATTGACAGTCTTCCGAGAGTCTTCCGGCGGTCGCATCCATCGCGTCACTCGTAGCCGAAAGAAGCCGAACGTCGGTGCGGCTCTATACTGCGCCTGCGCACCGACGTTCGGCTTCTTTCGGAAAATCGTGACGCGATGGATGTGACCGTCGGAAGCCTCTCGGAAGACTGTCAATCAAAATAGGAACGCCCAGTCCCGCAGCCCATACCCGGAAGCGACGGAGAAGATGCATCTCGAAAACGTTAAGTACGGATCATATTTTAAAACAACTAGCCGATTCCCCTAGACAAAACGAGCATCCATCTAAGGGGAAAAAGTGTCATGTGCGGGTGAACCTCCGCTTTAAGATATGAGAAAGAACTGCAAATTGACTACTTACAGAATTTGTTCCGTAGACCTGCAGCTTGGGTTCTCCAGACTCCAGAAGCTTGGCCACCATATGCAGAAAACTCTCCACAAAGGGCTTGATGCTCTGGGAGTGGCAGGCCATAAGGAGCTGATCCAGGGCCTCCATTGCAATGAAGACATTGCTGAAAATACAAACATGCATTTTACCATCTAGGCAATTTATGGGACATCATTCTGCACAAGACTACATGGTATTTATAATATGCCATATGTTTTCTGTTATTTTGACCCTCAGCCCCGATGAAGAGTTCTGAGCCCCTGAAACGCATTGGCTTTACCTCCATATTACTTTATCAACAATAATAAACTTGTATCGGACTCATTTACAAACTTGCAGAGCTCCCATCCATTACACTGAATGAGGGTCTACTTGTTCAGAATATGTACATTTTTAGTGTGCATAATCCGATGTTGTACCCAAACTAAATATCTCTCTCTCTCTCTCTCTCTCTCTCTCTCTCTCTCTCTCTCTCTCTCTCTCTCTCTCTCTCTCTCTCTCTCTCTCTCTCTCTCTCTCTCTCTCTCTCTCTCTCTCTCTCTCTCTCTCTCTCTCTCTCTCTCTCTCTCTCTCTCTCTCTCTCTCTCTCTCTCTCTCTCTCTCTCTCTCTCTCTCTCTCTCTCTCTCTCTCTCTCTCTCTCTCTCTCTCTCTCTCTCTCTCTCTCTCTCTCTCTCTCTCTCTCTCTCTCTCTCTCTCTCTCTCTCTATAATTTCATCCTCAGTTTAGGCCTATATCTATTCTCCTACACATTTTTGCGCAAAAGCTATAGCGTCTACAATCTATGGGAAAGATTTATGGCGTTGTTTATTTTTTTTTTTTACTAGTAATGGAAGGGTAAGTAGGTCTATTTTTAGATAGAAGTACATGCTTGTTCAATTCATTTATTTTGTCAGGGTTGCGGTACGCTTTCAGATAAAAGTGGTCTCTGCAGTGGATTCACCGCAAGATCACCTTTATCGGGGCTTTCCCTCCCCCTGCGCTCCCATGCCCTCCGCCGCTTACCAGAGCCTTCGGTAGCAGCGGAGGCGATCGCTTCTGTTCTCTTGTGTGGTATGGAGAACGAGTGAGGGGAAGATGGCCCCCACCCGTCTCAATATCATTGCAGGGCGGAAGCGATGTCAAAACGTCACTGCCGCCCATAGCTCTTAACCACTTGCCGACCAGCCGCCACAGTTTTACTGCGGCAGCATGGCTCGGCTGGGCGAACAAACGTTATGTTACGTCGCTTTGCCCTGTGGCCACTAGGGGCACGCGTGTGCCGGAAGCCCAGTGCTCGCCCCCAAAGCAGATACGAGTGCCCGGCGGGCGCGATGACTGCCGGGCACCCACGATCGCTCATGAAAGAGCGAGAAAGGGGATCTGTGTGTGTAAACACACATATCCCAGTTCTTTCAGGGGAGAAACGACTGATCGTATGTTCATACAAAGTATGAACAGCGATCTTTCATTTCCCCAAGTAAGTCCCATCCCTCCTTCAGTTAGAACACAGAGAGGGAACACAGTTAACCTCTTGATCGTCCCCTAGTGTTAACCCGTTCACTGCCAGTGACATTTTTACAGTAATCAATCAGTGCATTTTTATAGCACTGATCGCTGTAAAATTGTCAATGGTCCCAAAAATGTGTCAAAAGTGTAGGATATGTCCGCCATAATGTTGCAGTCCCGATAAAAATCGCAGATCGCCGCCATTACTAGTTAAAAAAAAAAATTTCAATAATAAAAATTACATAATTCTATCCCCCATTTTGTAGACGCTGTAACTTTTGCAAAAACCAATCAATATACGCTTATTGTGATTTTTTTTTTTTACCAAAAATATGTAGAATACATATCGGCCTAAACTGAGGAAAAAATTGGGATATTTGTTAAAGCAAAAAGTAAAAAAGATATTGTTTTTTTCAAAATTGTCGCTGTTTTTATGTTTATAGTGCAAAAAATAAAAAAACGCAGAGATGATCAAATACCACCAAAAGAAAGTTCTATTTGTGGGGGGAAAGGATGCAAATTTTGTTTGGGAACAACGTCGCAGGACCGCGCAATTGTCAGTTAAAGCGACACAATGCCAAAATTGTAAAAAGTGCTCTAGTCAGGAAGAGGGTAAAATCTCTGGGGGCTGAAGTGGTTAAAGAGACATTTTTTTTTATTATTGCATTTTAGTGTAAATATGAGATGTGAGGTCTTTTTGATCTCATATTTAAGATTACATTCCTTGTAATAGGAATAAAAGTGACACATTTTTTTATTATTTTTAAAAGAACAGTGTAAAAATAAATAAGAAAAAGGTAAAATAAACAAGAAAAAAAAAAAAAAATGTTTTAAAACACGCCCCGTCCCGCCGAACTCGCGTGCAGAAGTGATCGTATACGTGAGCAGCGAACGCATATTCAAAACACACATGTGAGGTATCGCCGCGATCGCTAGAGCAAGAGAAATAATCCTCTGTAACTCAAAACATGTAACCTGTAGATTTTTTTTTTTTTTTTTTAACGTCGCCCATGGAGATTTTTAAGGGTAAAAGTTTGTCGCCACGCCACGAGCGGGCGCAACTTTGAAGCGTGACATGTTGGGTATCAATTTATTCGGCATAACATTATCTTTCACAATATAAAAAAAATTGGGCTAACTTTACTGTTGTCTTATTTTTTAACTAAAAAAAAACGAAGTTACTTACTGGTAACGTTCTTTCCCGTAGTCTTTCAGGACAGCCACCTGAGAGACCTTGGCTCCTCCCCTCTGTTGGAAACAACGCGCCAGCCCATAAATTTCCTCCTCCCCTGCTGGTCCTCAGTTCTTTTAGAGCACCCCCAGTTGCTGGGGAGACACAAGAAAACATGATACACATCGTTAACCATATCACAATTCCTGTAAGGAAATCTTATACATACCTTTGGGTGGGTTACCCGGCTGTCCTGAAAGACTACGGGAAAGAACGTTACCAGTAAGTAACTTCGTTTTTCCCCTAATCGTCTTTCAGGACAGCCACCTGAGAGGATAACCGAGCACTTACCCTAGGGCGGGACCACAGCTTGTAAGACCATACGTCCAAAGGTCTGATCCTTAGCTGACCAAAGATCCACCCTATAGTGTCTTACGAAGGTGGCAAAACTGGACCATGTCGCCGCTTTACAGATCTGCTCCGGCGTTGCTCCAGCTCTCTCTGCCTGTGAGGCTGCCATAGACCTTGTGGAGTGCGCTTTGATACCCTCTGGGATCGGTATGCCTCCTAAACTGTAAGCTTTTTCAATGGCTTCTTTTAACCATCTAGCTATAGTGCGCCTGGTAGCTCTATGTCCTTGTCTAGCTCCAGAATGCAAAATAAATAAAGAGTCCGTTTTCCTTAAAGTTTTAGTCACTTCTAAATAATGCAAGACGCATCTCCTGACGTCTAAGCTATGGAATTTCACTTCCTGTTCTCTGGAAGGGTTCGGACAAAATGAAGGTAATATAATTTCTTGTTCTCTATGGAACCTTGAGATTACTTTAGGCAGGAATCCCGGATCCAATCTAAAAATTATACGATCTGCGAAGATCTGAAAAAAGGGGGTCTGATCGATAGGGCCTCTAACTCACAGACCCGTCTTGCAGTGGTGATTGCCACCAAAAAGACTGCTTTTAGTGTCAGCGTCTTTAGATTGCAATCTTCCAAAGGCTCAAAAGGTTTGGCTGTCAAAGCTTGTAGTACCAAGGACAGGTCCCATTTCGGGAAGACCGAGGTTTGAATAGGTCTCTGTCGGCTCAAGGATCTGAAGAATCTGACTATCCATGGGTCAGATGCTAGCCTTTCCTCTAGGAACACTGACAGTGCGGATACTTGACCTTTTAGCGTACTATGGCTTAGTCCTTTTTCTACTCCCTTTTGTAAAAACTCTAGGACGGCCACTGAACTCTGTGTATTAAAGGAGTTTTCTGTGCACCATTTGCCAAAGCACTTCCATACCTTTTCATAAATTTTGCGTGTCTCTAACTTTCTACTTTTCAGTAGAGTCGCAATTAAGTGGTTTGAGAAACCCTTTGCTTTCAGCAGTTGCTCCTCAGAAACCACGCGGCCAAGTTCCACTTTTCTACTTGGGGGCAGTATACTGGGCCTTGGGAGAGTAGATCCTCCTGGACTGGCAACAACCAGGGGGGTTCTATAGCTAGCTCTTTCAGTAAAGAGAACCATGGTCTCCTGGGCCAGTGAGGTGCTATGAGAATCAGGTTGGTGTTCTCTGCACGTAGTTTCCGTAACACTTGTGGAATTAATACGGGTGGAGGAAAGGCATAACATGTCCTGAAAGTCCACCTTTGTGCTAAAGCATCCACTCCTATTGCTCCGTCCTCTCTGTTTAGTGAGAAGAAGGTCTTGACCTTTTTGTTCTTCTTGGATGCGAATAAATCCACTTGAGGTGTTCCCCATTTTAGTGTGATCTGCCTGAACACTTCCTGATTTAGTTCCCAGTTGCTTTCCTTCAGCTGAGTTCTGCTGAGGAAATCCGCTACTGTGTTTAAATCCCCTTTTAGGTGGATTGCTGATAGCGAGAGAATATTCCTTTCTCCCCATGTCAGGATTTCTTTCGCTAATGCCCACAGGGTTCCGCTCCTTGTTCCACCCTGCTTGTTTACATAGGCAATAACTGAAGCATTGTCGGATCTTATTTGAACATGATGTCCCTTCAGTTGTCCCTGGAAGAATTGAAGTGCAAGCCCCACTGCCTTCAACTCTTTCCAATTGGAGGATCTCCTCCTCTCTTCCCCTTTCCAAATTCCTTGGGTTACTTGGGAGCCTAGATGTGCTCCCCATCCTATCCCACTTGCGTCCGTGGTAAGGATTTGGGAAATGGGAAGTGTCCACAGCCGACCTATGGTCAAGTTTTCCACCGTCCTCCACCACCAAAGGGTTCTTTTTACCTGTGTCGGTATTCGAACCTGGGTGTCTAAGGACTCCTGCCTGTGGTCCCAAACCTCTAGAAGGAACATTTGCAGTGGTCGGAAATGTAAGGCTGCCCATTGAACAGCTGGGATTGCCGATGTTAGCAGCCCCAGTGTTGACATGATCTGTCTGATGGTACATGGTGAATTCACCTGAATTGCCTTTGTTTCTTTTTGGATCTTTTCTATCTTCTCTTTGGGTAGAAAAATCTTTTGCTGTACAGAGTCTATCACGTACCCAAGTATGTTATCTGTTGTGTGGGCTTTAGATTTGATTTTTCCACATTTATTAACCACCCCAGATCCTTCAAAAAGATCTGTGTGGTCTCGAGGTTCGTTTGCAACCTCTCTGGGGTTTCTGCGAACAGCAGCAGATCGTCCAGATATGCAATGATGGAAATGCCTTGGACTCGCAAGGGTGCCAGGGCTTCCGCCAGAATCTTGGTGAAGATTCTGGGTGAGGAAGAGAGGCCGAAGGGTAAAGCCTGGAATTGTAAATGTAAGGTTCTGTTTCCCGTCTCTATCGCCAATCTCAGGAACTGTTGGTGGTCCCTGTGTATTGGAACGTGTAAGTAGGCGTCCTTTAGATCTAAGGAGACCAGGAAACAGTTTGGAGGTAGTAGGGCTTTCACTGAGTAAATTGAGTCCATTCTGAACCTCTTGTAGGTTATGGATAGGTTGAGGGGTTTTAGGTTTAAGATTGGTCTGACCTTCCCCGTGGGTTTTAGTACTCCAAAAATGTGGGAGTAGAACCCAAGTCCCCTTTCTTTTTTGGGGACCTCCACTACTACCTCTTGTTTCTTGAGATCCTCCAGGGCTCTCATTAACCCTTCGGCCTTTCTTCTGTCCTTCGGAAGTTTTGTTAAATAAAACTTTTTTGGGGGTGTTCTGGAGAATTCTAGATGATAACCTTCCTTTATGATCCTCAATATGAATCGATTGGAAGTCACCTTTTCCCACTGAGGGAGGAAGTCCCCCAGTCTTCCTTCCACTGTGAGCAATCTGTCATTTCTTATCATAGGCTTGTTCAGGAGCACGAAAAATAGCTCCTGCTTTGCCTTTCCCTCTCTGGGCCCAGGGTCTTTTCTGATTGTCTACCTTGGGTGTGAAGCGGGGGCCCTTAGGTACCCAATTAAATTTGTTCTGTCTCTTTTTGGTCTGCTGTGGCTGACTCCAGGGTGCTTTGCGTTTCAGCGGAAACGCTTTTTTCTTGTCCGCTGTACGGTCCAGCACTTTTTCTAATCCCGGCCCAAAGAGCAGGTCCCCTGTGAATGGGATGCCGCATAATTTGGTTTTAGACGCGCAGTCCCCCTGCCACGTCTTTAACCATAAGGCCCTCCTGGTTGAGTTAGCTAATGCAGACGATCTAGCTGCCATCCGTACCAGTTCAGCTGAAGCGTCTGCAATATAAGCTATGCCTCTCAACAATGTGGGAAATGAGGCTAGGATTTGGTCTTTTGCCGTCTCCTCCTCAATGTGCTCCTGAATCTGGTTCAGCCAAAATTCCATGTTCCTGGCTACCACGGTGACTGCCATTGCTGGTTTTAAACTACCCAGCGTGGAGTCCCAGGACTTTTTTAGTAATGAATCCATTTTCTTATCCATTGGTTCGGATAGAATGCCCATGTCCTCAAAAGCTAGGTCTGTGTGCCTTGAAACTTGAGAAAAGGCAGCATCCAGCTTTGGCGTTTTATTCCAAACTGAGGATGGGTCATCCGAAAATGGAAATCGTCTTTTCAAAGCTTTGGAAAAGAATGGTTTCCTTTCTGGTTCCTGCCATTCTTTTTTAATTGCTTCGATCAAGACATCATGGACTGGGAAATTTTTACTTTCCTGGTCGCCTAAACCCTCATACATTTGGTCATGCAATGATAATGGTTTTTTCTCTGTTTGAATACCCAGAGTGGCATAAATAGCTTCCAATAAGTGGTCTACATCCTCCAAGGAGAGCTTGTAGCGGGAGGGCTTCCTGGAATCACCTTCCCGAGCCTCCTCCTCTGATTCCTGTGAACCGGACACTGCGCTGTCAGGTTCCTCTTCTAGTTCCTCACTAGGAACTCTTGAAGGGCCTGCACTAGTGGAAGGTCTTACTCCCGGGACTAATGTTGTTGCCTGTACAGGAGGAGCTGACTGAAGCTGCGGGATCTGGGAGTTTTCAAAAAAAAATTTGAATGACCCAAAGGTATTAGAAAGTTCTTTCACTGATGATGCCAAATCACTTTGTTCCGCAGTGTGCTCCTGTACTAACTTATCAATACAGTCGCTACAAATAGCCTTTTTCCATGACTCCCTAAGTGTGACTTTACAGGATGGACATCTTTTCTTTGTACTGTGGGTATTCTTGTCTTTGTCAGTTTTCTGAAAGACACAAGCGAAAATATATACCCCACAATTAGTACCGTAGCCTTCCCCCTGCTCACGGCAGGTGCGCAGTGTCTTCATATGGGCTTACCACGCTAGGGGCCCTATGAATCACCCTCTGACACTGAGGGGTTAACCCACCTCCCCCTCCCTATTACCCTGGGGGGTGTAGAGGGATGGTAGGCTATTTTTTAGGAGAGGGGAAATCCACCCTAGGTTCCCCTTACCTTGCTGTGGCTGGAGCTGGTCTCTGCTGGAGCAACATCTTTCCCCTCTGCTTCCGACATGTCTGTGTCACCAGCGCCGCGTGTGCTGTCTCTACAGCGTCTATGCAGCTCCCTCCAGCCATTGCCTGGCTCCGTTTTTGAGTTTCGCGCCCGGAACCGGAAGCCGCGAACCCGGAAGTACCCGCCCCCGTGCCTGAATGACGTCACCCGCCATCGGCTCCGAGCGGTCCTAGTACACAGCGTGGCTTGCGCGTCTGGAATCCCCATTCCTCCGGCAGCCACACACGCTGGTCTAGGACGCTGACTGTACCTCCTCACACCGCACTCGGTGCATACAAAAACCGGAGCCCCCCCGACTTACACCTGCGCTCAGGGATGTGAGGGTGGCTGTCTTTCAGGTTAGTACCTGTCTCTTTTGTCCAGAGAGCCCCTGCTCCCTTTCAGGACCGTCTTGCCTGAGCCTCACTTGGCTCTCCTGGCTTGTTCCTATGGTGTCTCCCCACTGGAGGAAACACAAATAACTGAGGACCAGCAGGGGAGGAGGAAATTTATGGGCTGGCGCGGTGTTTCCAACAGAGGGGAGGAGCCAAGGTCTCTCAGGTGGCTGTCCTGAAAGACGATTAGGGGAAAAGTAGGGTTTTTTTTCCCCCCAAAAAAAAGGTGCGCTTGTAAGACCGCTGGGCAAATACGGTGTGACAGAAAGTATTGCAATGACCGCCATTTTATACTCTAGGGCAGTGATGGCGAACCTTTTTGAGCCCGAGTGCCCAAACCGCGACACAAGAGCAATTTATTTCGTGCAAAGTGCCAACACAGAATTAAACCTGCCAGCGTCTCTGTACAGAGGATGGGACTGATCTAAATGAGCCCTAAGGGACTAGAAATGTACGATTCTGCCAGATTCGCTCAGACTGCAGGGATCAGGAATGCATTGTGCTCAGAATGCATTGTGCAACATACACTGACCATTACACTCACTTACCTGACCATTACACTCACTTACCTGACCATTACACTCACCTACCTGACCATTACACTCACCTACCTGACCATTACACTCACCTACCTGACCATTACACTCACCTACCTGACCATTACACTCACCTACCTGACCATTACACTCACTTACCTGACCATTACACTCACTTACCTGACCATTACACTCACCTACCTGACCATTACACTCACCTACCTGACCATTACACTCACTTATCTGACCATTACACTCACTTACCTGACCATTACACTCACCTACCTGACCATTACACTCACTTACCTGACCATTACACTCACTTACCTGACCATTACACTCACCTACCTGACCATTACACTCACCTACCTGACCATTACACTCACTTACCTGACCATTACACTCACTTACCTGACCATTACACTCACCTACCTGACCATTACACTCACCTACTTGACACATGCAATGACACCAATAATGAGGCACAATGACACCAATAATGAGGCACAATGTTACCTAAGGACACCAATAATGAGGCACAATGACACCAATGATGACAACAATGATGGGGCACAAGGTTTCCTAATGAAACCAATAATGAGGCACAATGACACCAATGATGACAAAAAATGGGGCACAATGTTTCCCAATGACACCAATAATGAGGCACAATGTTCCCTAAGGACACCAATAATGAGGCACAATGATGACAACAATGATGGGGCACAAGGTTTCCTAATGAAACCAATAATGAGGCTGCATAACACCAATGATGGGGCACAATATTTCCCAATGACACCAATGAGGCTGTTCTTTTTGCACAATTGATTGTTTGAGCTAGCACCTGATATCTGAGAGTGGGGCAGGCTTAGGACTAACAAGATAACCACATTAACTCCTGTCTCCCAGTGTCTGACCTTGCTCCAGCAGCTCATTCCCGCCGAAAGGCTCCTCTGATTCCAGCCGCGTGTGCTCCCAGTCACATCACCGCTGATTTGTTTGATGGTTGATGCGGTGTGGATGAGACAGCTTCTTTGATTGGATCAGCGTGCGTGCACACGCACGCACGAACGTCACCCAGGGAGTTTCTTCTTTGTCACTCCCACACGGACATGTCATCAATAGCAGTAGAGAACTGTGGGAGTTGTAGTTTGCGGTGCGGTGGGGACGAATTGATTTTAGTGTGTGTTTATCAATTTTTCATGGCGTGTGGCGTGCCCACCGAAACGGCTTGCCGTGCCGGGAGCGGCACGCGTGCCACGCGTTCGCCATCACTGCTCTAGGGTGTTATATATATATATAAATGTTTGAGGGTTCCAAGTAATTTTCGTGTAAAAAAAACTTGTAAACACCAAATCTCAGAAAGAGGCTCGGGGCTGAAGTGGTTAAAGTCTTTAAACCGTGTTAACAAAGCTTTTCCCTCCCATGTTATACAAAGTGATGTCACTCACCCATAGCGGTGTCTCACCACATCTCTGCTCAACCTCTCCGCCAAGTAAGCGCCAATACGGTCAAGTTTCTCTGGTGCAGAGACGGCATAGAATGTGAGTTTTTCCATATCAGATTTAACAAGTCCATCCTGGAACAAAAAAAAAAAAAGAAGAAGATGTTTTAAATATCAAGAAAAGTTCAAGAGAAATTATTTTCCTTTTAGGCCTCTTTCACACGTCTGGACTGTTCAGGTCCACCTGTCAGTGGACCTGAACATCCGCTCCATACATCTCTACGGAGCATCGGATGTCAGCGGAGACATGTCTGATGACATCCATCCCGATCCGCTAAAATCAGACGGATGGCGATACGTCCGTCGCCATTCGTCCATGGCGGATCGGATGAGATCTGATGAAAACGGACATGCTGTCCGTTTTCATCAGATCTCTCCACAGGAGAAAGCGGCGCTGGACAAGCCCTTCCCCGCTCAGTGAGCAGAGAGGGACCCGTCATCCGCCAGCTCAGTGGAGATCCACAGAGAGATCTCCCGCTGGGCTGGCGGACTCCGCTGCAACGGATCCGCCTAGTGTGAAAGGGGCCTTAAATGTTTTTTGGATATACAGGCGGTCCCCGGGCTACAAACAAGATTGGGTCTGTAGGTTTGTTTTTTAGTTAAAAAAAAAATTACCTGTTCTGACTTAAACATATTTAAGTGTAGTTCCAGCCAAAATAGTTGTACATGTGAATGCGATTAGCTTTAACCACTTAAGGACCAGACCAATATACTGCTAAATGACCCAAGGGGTTTTTACAATTCAGTACTGCGTCGCTTTAACAGACAATTGCGCGGTCGTGCGACGTGGCTCCCAAACAAAATTGGCGTCCTTTTTTCCCCACAAATAGAGCTTTCTTTTGGTGGTATTTGATCACCTCTGCGGTTTTTATTTTTTGCGCTATAAACAAAAATAGAGCAACAATTTGAAAAAAATTCAATATTTTTTACTTTTTGCTACAATAAATATCCCCCAAAAACATATCTAAAAATTTTGTTTTCCTCAGTTTAGGCCGATACGTATTCTACCTATTTTTGGTAAAAAAAAAAAAAAAAATAAAAAAAAAAAAAAAATCACAATAAGAGTTTATCGATTGATTTGCGCAAAATTTACAGCGTTTACAAAATAGGGGATCATTTTATTATTTTTATTTTTTTTACTACTAATGGCGGCAATCAGCGATTTTTTTCATGACTGCGACATTATGGCGGACACTTCGGACAATTTTGACACATTTTTGGGACCATTTTCATTTTCACAGCAAAAAATGCATTTCAATTGCATTGTTTATTGTGAAAATGACAGTTGCAGTTTGGGAGTTAACCACAGGGGACGCTGTAGGAGTTAGGGTTCACCTAGTGTGTTTTTACAACTGTAGGGGGGTGTGGCTGTAGGTCTGACGTCATCGATCGAGTCTCCCTATAAAGGGGATGACACGATCGATGCAGCCGCCACAGTGAAGCACGGGGAACGGCTCTCCCCGTTCTTCAGCTCCGGGGAGCGATCGCGAGGGGGCGGCTAGAAACGAATAGCCGTGCCCTCGTCCCGGATCGCTCCTGAATCCACGGGAACCACCGCATGTACGGGGGACGTAGGCAGGGCAGGGACGTACAGGTACGCCAGTGTGCCTGTCCGCGCCATTCTGCCGATGTAAAATGTACATGCGGCGGTCCGGAAGTGGTTAAATCCCATATTTTAGGTACCAAAAAAAAAAAAAAAAAAAGTACAAGGGATATTACTAACCATCAGTGTGATGTGTCCCTTGTGCTGCTGTCTCCGGTATAGGTGAAACTTTGTTCTATGATGCCTCCCCTTCCCCCCCAATCTTCTGGTGTGGTCAGATTAAATAGCCCAGCTACTCCATTCACAGAAGCCTTGACGCGTTTCGTGGATCTCTGCTCACTTCCTCATGAGTAAATGCAAGATACAAGGAAATCAGCTCCAAGTTGAACATGGCAGCTAGGGCTGGGGAAAAAAAATCGATTTGAATCGTGAATCGAGTTGCGAGGTCAAATTGATTCAGATTTTCAGTAAATAGATTTTTTCGATTTTTTTTCCCCCCAGGAAAGGCCGCGGCCTCACCTAAAAACTCCTGCCCGTAGCTCCACAGGAGCTTGTTTCAAATCTTAAATGGAGTTTAAAAAAAAAAAAAATATTGCACATTTTTTTGGGGGTCAGCTCTAATAGAAGTACTAGTGATTGAAGATCCTCTGGGACGTCTGCCCGGAAGCTGAGGCAGTACGACCCACGAGGACCAAAAGGGGCAAAGGGAGGCCAGACTGGGTGTTGCTAGAATGCTGATCCATATATAGTAGATAATTTCTATGAATGAAATGTGATCTATGAACGGAGGGTGCAGACCCTTCAACCATCTGCCGTCCTCACAGAAGCTGTAGCATGGCTTTTATGAATGGAGGATCTTGGAAGGCCCACTCTTGACAACCGACTCACACCTTTGTCAGTTCTATTCACCCCCACCACACCAGAATATTACATCAGGGGGAATATTTCACCTAAACCAAGACAGCAGAAGAAGGATCCCATCACACTGATAGCAAGTAATGTCCCCTGCACTTATTTATTGGGCTACTGTTGGGGTTGTCACCTCATCCCTTTAAAACCTGAACACATATGAACTACACAGGTTCTGTGGCTGAATAAGGTCGTAATCACTTGGCGCTTATCTGCAATAAAATTAGCCTCAGAACCCGTGCAATTCATATGCGTTTGGGTTTAAAGGGATGAGGTGGCAACCCCATGTGGACTACACTTAGGATTACAGCTTCAAAATTGATGGTACAGTGGAACCTTGGATTGCGAGTAAAGTGGTTAACGAGCGTTTCGTAATACGAGCACTGTATTTGAAAAAATCCTAACTCGGTTTGCAAGTGTTGTCTCACAAAACGAGTAGGATTCAGGCCAAAGCAGTGTGCAGTACTGCGTTTGGTCTGAGGTGGGGGGGGCGCCAGAGCAAAAAAGTGCTGATCGCCACCATTCGGGAATGCTCGGAAAGACGTGGAAATACTCAATTTCTGAGCCTTTCTGAGGTTTGCCAAGGTCAGCCGAGGTGTCCTCGGGCCTTTCCGGACGTTTCTGAGGCTCTCCGTTGCCCCCCGCCTCTAGCCGCATGTGGTATTGCATGCCTTTGAAGTTAATGTGGAACAAATTATTTTTGTTTCCATTGACTTCTATGTTGAAACTCGCTTTGATATGCCAGCAGTTTGGATTACAAGCATTCTCCTGGAACGGATTATGCTCGTAATCCGAGGTTCCACTGTATTTTCTGTGGGCGTCACTATGGACTACTATATATGGATCAGCATTCTACCAACACCCAGTCTGGCCTCCCTTTGCCCCTTTGGTCCTCGTAAGTCAGCTTCTGGGCAGACGTCCCCAGGGATCTTCAATCACTAGTGCTGCCATGTTCAACTTGGAGCCGATTTCCATGTATCTTGCAATTACTGATGAGGAAGTGAGCAGAGATCCACGTAATGCGTCAAGTTCTTGGATGCAATATATTATACAATCGTGCACCAATATTTGGACTGGATATGTAAAATAATATTATGACGATGAATGAATTTATATTGAAATATAATCTATGGTGTTAAAGAAAACAATCTATTACCCAATAATATTAAAAAAATTATATATATATATATATATATATATATATATATATATATATATATATATATATATATATATATATATATATATATATATATATATATATATATATATATATATATATATATATATATATTTTCACAGATCGCCGCCATTACTAGAAAAAAAAAAAAAAGTATGCAATAAAAAAAACTAACTATCCCCTATTTTGTAGACGCTATAACTTTTGCGCAAACCAATCAATATATTGCATTTTTTTTCAAAATTGTTGCTCTATTTTTGTGTTTATAGCGCAAGAAAAAAAAAAAGAAAGAAAGAAAGAAAGAAAGAAAGAAAGAAAGAAAAAAAGAAAGAAAGAAAGAAAGAAAGAAAGAAAGAAAGAAAGAAAAAAAGAAAGAAAGAAAGAAAGAAAAAAAGAAAAAAAGAAAGAAAGAAAGAAAGAAAAAAAGAAAGAAAGAAAGAAAAAAAGAAAGAAAGAAAGAAAGAAAAAAAGAAAGAAAGAAAGAAAGAAAGAAAAAAAGAAAGAAAGAAAGAAAGAAAAAAAGAAGAAAGAAAGAAAGAAAAAAAAAAGAAAGAAAGAAAGAAAGAAAGAAAGAAAAAAAAAAGAAGAAAGAAAGAAAAAAAAAAAAGAAGAAAGAAAGAAAAGGAAAGAAAGAAAAGGAAAGAAAAAAGGAAAGAAAAAAGGAAAGAAAAAAGGAAAGAAAAAAGGAAAGAAAAAAGGAAAGAAAATAAATTACCTTGGGGTCTTCAGGAAAGATATTATCCACCAAACGTTTATAGCGAGGGCGCAGCGGTCCGCAGCATCCACAGACCCCTAGAACATGGACAAGACGGGGCATTAGGGACATAATCTGCATGTCTGTACAGCATCATTACATACTACATTTCCCTTCTAGAGAGAGGGATAAAAGTGTTTGCCTTTATTCAAAAATTGGATTAAAAAATACATGCCACAGCAGATCAGAACGGACAGAAGAGCTGACGCGTTTCACACTAACAAACAGTGCTTAGTTATAGCTCATGACTAAGCACTGTTAGTGTGAAGCGCGACAGTTCTTCTGTCCGTTCTGATCTGCCGTGGCATGTATTTTTGAATCCAATTTTTGAATAAAAAGGCTAAAACTTTTTTTTGGAGTGCGGCTGTGCAGAATTTTTCCTTTCTACTGAGCATTTTACTACCTTTTCATCTCCATTTTGAAGGCTCAATTAAAGTATTTCCAGGTCTTCCCCAACCTGTGACTGGTCAGCAAAAGGAGCAGCAGTAGACTGACAAGCTCATCTCTCTGATACTCTGCCCTCTCCTCTTATCAGCATGCTCCTTGCACTGCACAACAGCCAGTTGGACCCTTGTGCTGCTTTTCCCTCCCCCAACCAAACCAAAAAAATAGGACATCAGTAAAGTTAGCCCTATTTTTTTTTAGATTGTGAAAGATAATGTTACGTCGAGTAAATTGATACCCAACATGTCACGCTTCAAAGTTGCGCCCGCTCGTGGAATGGCAACAAACTTTTACCCTTAAAAATTTCCATAGGCGACATTTTAAAAAATTATACTGGTTGCATGTTTTGAGTTACAGAGGAGGTCTAGTGCTAGAATTACCGATTGCGGCGATACCTCACATGTGTGGTTTGAACACCGTTTTCACATGCAGGCGGTGCTCACGTATATGTTCGCTTCTGCGCGTGAGCTCGTCGGGATGGGGCGTGTTTTAAGAAAAAATAGGATTTTTATAACAGCTTACCTGTAAAATCCTTTTCTTGGAGTACATCACGGGACACAGAGTCTTAATCATTACTATCTGGGTTATATTCCACCATCAGGTGCTGGACACTGGTGTAATCAATTAGAACAGGAAGTTCCCTCCCTATATAACCCCTCCCATACTGGGAGCACCTCAGTTTTTGTCCCAAGCAATAAGTGTCCCAATATCCCCAAACAAGAGGGGTGGGGACTCTGTGTCCCGTGATGTACTCCAAGAAAAGGATTTTACAGGTAAGCTGTTATAAAAATCCTATTTTCTTTATCGTACATCACGGGACACAGAGTCTTAATCATTACTATCTGGGATGTCCTAAAGCAATGCTTACTGAGGGGAGGGAGACACCAACAATGCAGACTGCCATCAGACACGAGGACCTCTAATGCTGCCTGCCGCATATTGTGCCAACAAAAAAAGGCTGCATCCTCCTGCCGTCTTATGTCCACTTGATAGGATTTAGTGAACGTAAGCACAAACGACCAAGTTGCAGGTCTGGCAAATCTGAGTCATAAAGGCTTGGTAATGCACCCCGCATGAAGTGCTTACTATCCTGGTAGGGTGCACCCCAAAAAGAAACAGGGGGAAGCCCTCTCTATAAACCACAAGCCTGAATAATAACCTGATGAATCAACATTTGACAATAGTTGATTTAGACGCTGCCTGCCCCTTGCTGGGGCCTCCTGGTAGCGCACCAACATCAGTCTTCCGTATCCGAGCAGCCGCTTCAGATAGGTCTTGACCTCTCTTACTATAACGAGAGAGCGCATAGCCATTTTAATAGCCGATCTGAACACTGCCCGCCCCATCTAGGGGCTTTCTGGCAACAAAACGTTAGGTTTCTATATCTGAGGCCTTCAGATAGATCTTTAACTGCTCTTATCTTTATTAAGAGAAAGCAATAACCTCTCCTTCCGCGGATCAAGGTCCTGAAAAAAGGAAAAGGAAGGCAAGAATATCTTAATTCAAATGAACACTGGATCCTTCTAGCCAATAAGGTTGGGTGAGTATTTAACATCACCCTTCTTGTAAAAATAATTAAGTATGGCTCTATACAAAGAAAGTTGCCAATACTCTTGCGGAGGCAGCCGCAAACAAGAACACCAATTTCCTCTTTAGAAGGATAAAGGGAAATATTTATGGTGCATCAGCCCAAGGTGCTGACTCTGTAAGCCAGCATACTGGATCCAATCCTCCGAGCACAAGGGCGCCTTAACTGGCGGACTTATACCCGTCATCCCTTGTATAACGGCCCAGATCAAGAGTGTGCCGAGATCGGACCCATGATGGAAACTTAAGGCCAGCTCCATCTCTTTCCCAATGTAGAAAGGTAAGAATTTTACCTAGGACCTACTACCAAGGATTCCACCCCTTGGTTTCACACCAGGAACATGGGCCTTCCAAATCCTAGGATATCTGGTCCTGGAGGCCAGCTGTCCTGTATGAATCAAGGTAACTGCCGCTGATTCTGTACGCCCCGATCCTCAAGAATGCAGGCTATAACAGCCAGACCATTAATACCCATGTATGCAAGACAGGATGTAACCCTGCAAAGCAGGCCTGGACAAGCTGTAAGGGACCCTGGGTCCTCTACGATCAGTTCTGCTGTCCCTGCGCAGTAAGGTTGTATGGGCTATGCTGGAGCAATTAAGCCAGCTTCCGTTCTCTTCTGATGTAGCATGGAAGCCACGAAGGTTGTGGCCCTGGGGGGAGAAAACACATAAACCAGCGACAACTGGGCCCCCAGGGTCACTAAAAAATCTGTCCCGCATGCGGGTGGATCCTTTGTCCTTGACACAAAGTTGTTCAATCCCTTGTTGAACCTGGACGTCAACACCCTTTATGTGCAGGGTAACGTTTCTGTGACATTTGGTCAGAAAAAAGTCGGGGTGTAGAGGCCAATCTCCCGGACCCGATTGTTGATGGCTCCAGCGAATCGCCTGGCAATCTAGCATTCCATGAAATGACAATTGACAATAGGCAAGGCACAAGCTCTTCTCTGGTAACCAAAGTAAACCACTAGAGAGGCATAGTCAGATTGTATTCAGACAGAGCAACCCTGTAACCTAAACGTTCAGGTCCTTAAGCCGGATGCTCCATCCGTAGCTCTAGAAAGCTAGCAGATAAGGCTCCCTATGAGGTTGACCACCTTCCCTGTGCCGTGGTCTCTTCCAGGCCTGGATTCTATCCCTAGAGGCCAGTCCTCGTAACCTGTTCCCAGGTAACGGGTATGAAGGATATTCCCTTCTGCCAATCATTCAGTTAAAAACCATAAACTGAAATTCCAGCATATCCCTGGGACAAGACTCCTAGGATAATGCTAGGTTAGGATCCACTCGTTCCAGGCCGACAGAGCAAAGTTTATATCAGCCTTGAATAAAACTGAGCATAGGGAACTGTGTTTGAATAAAGACGGCATATTCCCTCTAGACTGGGATCCTAACCCAGGAGTTCCAGATAACGAATCATGCTGGACTCCCCTGACTGATCTGTCAGCACGGGTTTGCCTCGGAATGACATTACTGCTATACCCTGGGCCTTTAGCCCTGCTAGAGGCGGGCCCTAGCAGCCTTGTAAATAAACACACATGCAAATAGCTCCCCCTATGTGCATGTGGCAAGCTTTAAAGCCATATGCCTCTATGGAAGCGTGTGTTCATAGAAGCGTGAGTTCATAAGAATATGTTTTCCGCAAACACACGAAAAAGGGGGCGTGCTGTATACACGCATACATATAGCATGTGAGCTATGAACAAGCATCCTGCAAGCAAGTATGCGCCTATGTAAGGCCAAGAAATCCTGTATAATTAAGGAAACCTAATTATAATGCCTCCTAAGTCAAACTCTAGGCAAACATGCATTCTTATGCAATTCAGCAAATTTTCATGCAATCTAACCTCTATGCATCTTAAGCACTCTTGTGCGGACAAGTACCCTTGTGGGACCAAGGATTCTTGTATGATCGACCACTGTGCGATCCAGCAATTTTATGCAATTAAGCCTTTTAATGCGATTTTTGGCATTTTTGCGGACACAACCTCTCTGTGTGACCAAATATGCCTGAGTAATCCAGGACTCGGGTGATCAGATAACCATGTGTGAACCCGCATCTTTATGCACTCCAGCATCTTTATGCGATTTCAGACCTTTTTGTGGAAACAAGCCTCTCTGTGTGACCAAATATCCTTGGGTAATCAAGGATTCCGGTTTGTCAGGTAAACCTGTGTGATCCCGCATTTCTATGCACTCCAGCATCTTTATGCGATTTTAGGCATTCCTGTGGAAACAAGCCTCTCTGTGTGACCAAATACCCTTGGGTAATCAAGGATTCGGGTTATCAGGTAACCATGTGTGATCCTGCATCTTTATGCACTTAAGCATCTTTATGCGATTTCAGGCACTCCTGTATAAAACAAGCCTCTCCGTGCGACCAAATATCCTTGGATAATCAAGGACTCGGGTTATCAGATAACCATGTGTGATGTCGCATCCTTAAGCCCTTAAGCATTTCCATGCGATTTTAGACATGCCTGTGGAAACAAGTCTCTCTGTGTGACCTAAATAACCTTGGGTAATCAAGGACCTGGTTTATCAGGTAACCATGTGTGATCCCGCATTTTTATGCACTTAAGCATTTTCATGCGATTTTAGGCATTCCTGTGGAAACAAGCCTCTCTGTGTGACCTAAATTACTTTGGGTAATCAAGGACCTGGTTTATCAAGTAACCATGTGTGATCCCGCATCTTTATGCACTTAAGCATCTTTATGCGATTTTAGGCATTCCTGTGGAAACAAGCCTCTGTGTGACCTAAATAACCTTGGGTAATCAAGGTCCTGGGTTATCAAGTAACCATGTGTGATCCCGCATCTTTATGCACTTAAGCATTTTTATGCGATTTTAGGCACTTTGCTGTGATTAAACACCCTTATGTGACCATATAAAATCATACGAACAAAATAACATGTCTCTTTATGTGATCAACAATAAAACATGCTTCGTTACCAGGTTTTTACCCCACATGCATTTTGAATATTCCAAACTCATGTACTTCATGCAAACATGTGGACTGTAAAGAGGCAGTTATGCTCTGCAGATGTGCGTCTCCGCAAACCTGCAACGTTAGCCATGTGCACAGCAGCAAATGTGCACCCCCCCTGTTGTGCATTCGGTTAGCCTGAAGCCAACACCAGGATGAGGACTTTAAAGAGACAGAGGCTCTGGCCGTCTAGGCTGAGTGAAGTTATATGCAGCTTGGATCTCTGAAAAGACTGCAGCTGCAACCAGAGCTTTTGGGGCTTCTGATAGTTTTCTCCTCATTAACACCTGTTATCTGTTCTCTGAGAGTGAACCTTCATCCTCAGGTCTTTCAATCCCTTGTTTGAGGATTTAGAGCAGGGAAAGGGACACACCCTGTTTTCTGCTTGTGAGGCTGCTGTGAATATAGCAGTTAACCTCTTATAGACCTATACATGCAATGCAACAAAACATATGCAGAGTGCTGCAATGTTGGGGGAGGCTCACGCCTGACAGGGCTGATAGCTAATTATGTGAGCTATCTTAAGTCTCTACAGGGGAGGATAGTATCATGCAAGCATGATAAAGGGCCACCAGATTTAGGTGGCGATACCCCTTCCTACCCCTGAACCCTCTTTTACGGGGAGACAAAGTCCTAAGCAAAAAGCAGAGGAACTTAACCCTGGTGCATCAACAGCTGAACTTAGTCTAGCAAATAATGCTTGCTAACACAGCTAGATGCCGAGTAGGTGTCTTAAATGAATCCGTATCCAATTTCCAAAAGGTGCTTACGTGCTCAAGCTACTGTGTCCCCCATGGCTTCTCTGACGTCTGGGCCTTTCGAAGGGGTCTGCACCATGATCCGGCGCACGTGCGCCAGCGGCAACCACATCGTCCCCCCGCCTTCAAAGCGCGCCCCTCTCACGCACGCGTGCGTAGGGGAATGGTGGCGGCGGGGGGAGAGGGAGATCCCCCAAGGAGCCGTAGAGACTACGAGGGACCCCCCCCCCCATCGTGGCAGAGCCTGAAGCGGAGGCAGTAAGCCGCACCCTAGATCAGCTAACCTTGAGCTTCCGTTCCTGGAAAGCATGGCAAGCAAAACACCCGGCATGTCCTCTTAGGGCCCTTCGTGGAAAACAGATAAGACATACTCATGTAGGGGTACCAACCTCCTGAATGGGAGATCTATGGGTATTACAGCCATCCTGTCTCAACAGACATAGTGGTTTCTTTGCCAAGGCACACATGCATTATAGGCAAGACCCAATAGCCCCTTCAGCGGAGGACTAGGACCCACTAGGGGAGGTATATGGGTGCCAGAGCCATCCTGTCTCAAAAGACTTTGTGGTTAAGTTGCCCATGCATAGAAGCATAAAATAGGCGAGACCCATAATCCCCAATGGAGAACCCACTGTCGGACCAAGTCCCGTAGGTACCTCCGCTTACCTTTCCACGCTGCAGGGTATTGCAAAGCAAGAGGCCCAGCCTTCACCCCTCAACGCGGGCTTCGTCTCAGACCTTCAGGGACTGGGGTCCATAGCAGGTCACCTCTCCCCTGGACCTATATAGCACCCTGGCAACAGAAAAAATATTTGGTCTTTGGCATCGACCAATGTACTGGAACCCAGGGTCCAGCTCTCAGAGAGAAGCATTATAGGCAAAACCTCGTTCTTCATACCGAGGCCCGGGTACCGTCCACTTTGGCTATGAAGCACCTTGGACGGATCCGGATTTTATGGAGGCTTTTTACATCCAGCATGGATCCCTCCAGTGGAGCTCCTCAGAGCACATGTTAATTCGTGACCAACACCTTAGACACTGGTGAAAAAACTGAGGTGCTCCCAGTATGGGAGGGGTTATATAGGGAGGGAACTTCCTGTTCTAATTGATTACACCAGTGTCCAGCACCTGATGGTGGAATATAACCCAGATAGTAATGATTAAGACTCTGTGTCCAGTGATGTACGATAAAGAAATATATTATTTATTTTACTTTTTTTATTTCGACACGGTTTCTTTAAAAAAAAAAAAATGTGGGTCACTTTTATTCCTATTACAAGGAAGGTAAACATCCCTTGTAATAGAAAAAGGCATGACAGGTCCTCTTAAGTATGAGATCTGGGGTAAAAAAGACCTCACATCTCATATTTACACTAAAATGCAATAATATTTTTATTTTTTTTATAAAAATGCCCTTTAAGAGCATTGGGCGGAAGTGACGTTTTGATGTTGCTCTTGCCCTGCAGTGATATGGAGACGGGTGGGGGCCATCTTCCCCTCACTTGTCTCCATACACAGGCAGGGACAGAACCAGATTGCCTCTGTCGCTACCGACCGCTCCGGTAAGCGGTGGAGGGCACCAAAGAGTGGCGGGAGGGGGGTCCCCCTCTCCTGCCGCCGATAAAAGTGATCTTGCTGCGTATTCGCCGCAGAAACCACTTGTATGTGAAAGAGGACCGCCCGCTGAAGAAGAGAATACCGGGGTATTGGTAGCTAGTTGCTACCATAATGGTATTCCTCTTCACAGTACCGATGTATTCCTGCGGCGGGCGGTCCGGAAGTGGTTAAACAGTTCAATGAATATCACTCTTTGTAAAGTTCATATTTTTGTTTTACCAAGGACATGTAGCAGAATACATATTGGCTTAAATTGATGAAGACATTTATTTTTTTATTGGTTATGTTTTATAGCAGAAAGTAGAGCTGCACGATTGTGGGAAAAATGAGAATCACGATTGTGGGAAAAATGAGAATCACGATTGTGGGAAAAATGAGAATCACGATTGTGGGAAAAATGAGAATCACGATTCTGGGAAAAATGAGAATCACGATTCTGGGAAAAATGAGAATCACGATTCTTTTGCTTAGAATGAAGATCACGATTCTCGATTCTTTTTCTTTTAGCAAACACCCTAGGGAATAAAATGGCGGCCATTGGAAATTTTTTATGTCACGCAGTATTTGCACGGTAATTTTTTAAACGCAATTTATTTTTAATTTTTTTGAGGGGGGGGGGGGACATTTTCATTAATAAAAACAAAAGAGTAAAAGTTAGCCTATTTTTTTGTATAATGTGACAGATGATGATACGCCGAGTAACTAGATACCTCACATGTCACGCTTGAATATTGCTACACTCATGGAATGGCGCCAAAATTCGGTACTTCAAAATCTCCATAGGCAACGGTTTACATTTTTTCACAGGTTACCGGTTTAGAGTTACAGAGGAGGTCTAGTGCTAGAATTATTGCTCTCGCTTTAACATTTGCGGTGATACCTCACGTGTGGTTTGGACGTTATTTAAATATGCGGGCGAGACTTGCGTATGCGTTCTGCGTGCAAACTCACGGGGGGATGGTACTTTAATTATTTTAGAGAGAGAGATATATTAATATTTGCCAGAGAGATTTTAAATTAATATTTGCCAGAGAGAATATATAAAGTTAATATTTGCCAGAGAGAATACATACATAAATGATATACTAGCAGCAGCTTACAGCCTTAGGGTCCTTTCACACGTGCGGACCGTTCGTCCGTTTTTTCATACGTCCGTTTACGGACTGCAATGCTTTCCAATGGGATAGCGTACGTTAGCGGATGAGCATCCGCAAACGTCCGTTAACATCCGTCTCCGTTAAGCTCCGTTTTTTTGAACGGAAGAAAACCCTATTTTTCTTCCGTCAAAAAAACGGAACGGACAAAAAACGCATGTTAGCGGACGATCCGTTTAACATCCGATCTGCTAACATCCGTTTTTCATCAAAATATGTAATAAAAATAAAGTTCTAACAAAAAAATAAAAAAATAAATAAATAAAAAAAAACGGATGAAAAACGAATGACAACTGATGAAAAACGGATGACAACTGATGAAAAATGGATGTAAAAACGGATCAACTGATGATAAAAAAATGATCTAAAAAAACGGTCCACACGTGTGAAAGGACCCTTACACTTGCCTGTGTGACATGTACAGGCTTGCCTTGCACTAGCTGCACTGTCCCCTGGGAAGAATAGTCCTGCTGCCCATCGGCCGCGACAGAGCCAGCGTGAAACGCAAATGGCTCGGAGATACCGGAACTGACGGCAGATGGCTGCCGTCAGTTCCGGTATAATGACCCGGTCATGGGGGGGGGGGGGTAAATCTTCCGGAGCTGAAGAGGTTAATGAAAACAAAACTGCACCCATTGGAGCCTTTTATATTTACCTGGGAGTACAGCTTTAACATGCCGCGGTTTTATTCTCCAATATAAATGAAGGTGGGGGGGCAGGCGACGGCACCAGGTGAAGCACAGCAAGCTTCTTCCGTCTCATTTACGTTTGATTTCGGAGCACAACTGCCAATCTCTATCAAAGAGAACACCAAATGTGGCCTAGAAATGTCTAAGTTTTAAGATGAGTCAAAAAAAAAAAAAAAACACAACATAAAAAAAAAAAGGGGGGAAGGAAAGCTTGAAATCCGATCGGTTTTCAGCTTGGCAGGCTATGATCTAGAACACAATCTTTTCACCGACATCCAGAATTGATTCCGTCCTCTAAATTTACATTTTGAAATTCATTAAAATACACGGATAACGGCGGCGATGTATTATTTAGGGAGCAGGCGAGGTTTACATCAGCGCGTCATTCACAGCAGCTGCAACGACCTTGAATAACCTTCACAGCTTTCGTTCTATATCTATAGAGAAATATAATATTATATATATATTTTTCTCTATCCATCTATCTAGATGGATTTTAGATAGAGAAATACATACATACATACATACATACATACATACATATATTTATCTAGATACCGTATTTATCGGCGTATATCACGCACTATTTTCCCCTTAAAATAAGGGGAAAATCGTGGGTGCGCGATATACGCCGATAGCCGCTTCCCGCGCTTAGTTTGAAATCCTGCGCCGACATATATCGAGTGCAGTACACTCGGGTACATTCGGCCAGGCTCGGCTTCGCTCGTGCTCACGCATAAACGTCACAGCGCGTGAGCGCGAGCGACGCCGAGCCTTGCCGAATGTACCCGAGTGTACTGCACTCGGTATATGTCGGCGGAGGCGTTCAAACTGAGCGCGGGAAGCGGGGACTCGACGTGAGGCGCGCGCTGGAGAAGCCGGGAGGACACCACCGAGGCCGCAGACGGACGCCGGACCGGACGATGGACGATGGGAAGACACCAAAACTGTAAGTAATAAAATCATATAACTTTTTTTTTTACAGGAATTTCGGGGGCAACATTAGGGGTGCGCGGTATACGCGGGAGCGCGTTATACCGCGATAAATATGGTACATATTTTTTGTATGTATATATAAATCTCCATCATATATATTAGATAAAAAAATATATACCGGTAGTTCTATTATTTATATATATATAGCAGAGCAGGCTCGCTTTTCCAAGCTACAGTTCTTGCTGTCCATTCACACACAGAGCTGTGGCTCTGCCCCGCCCCCTTTTCTCTCCTGACTGGCTCAGTGACTGCGATTGACAGCAGTGGGAGCCAATAAGGAGGGAGAGTCCCCGGAGAGCTGAGACACTCGTGCACACTGCTGGATAGAGATGGGGCTCAGGTAAGTATTGGGGGGGGCTGCTACACACTGAAGTTTTTTTTACCTATATACATAGAATGCATGAAGGTAAAATCTAGAGTCTGTACAACCATTTTAATCACTTATCGCACGCCGCAGGAACACGCCGCTACTTTGAAGAGGAATACCGTTGTTATGGTAGCAGCTAGCTACCATAACCCCAGTACCCTCTTCAAGGTCGGGTGGACTCCTTTCAGATAAAAGTGGTCTCTGAGAAAGATTCGCTGCGAGATTACTTTTAATCGGCAGCGGGAGAGGGCCCCCCGCCGCTCTCCGGTGCTTTCCGCAGCTTACCGGAGCCGTCGGCAGTGGCGGAGACGATCTGGTTCTGTCCCTGGCTTGGTATGGAGACGAGTGAGGGCAAGATGGCCCCCACCCGTCTCCATATCACTGCAAGGCGGAAGCCACGTCAAAACGTCACTTCCGCCCATAGCTCTTTTTCTTTTTTTACTTACATAAATTATTTTTATTATTATTATTGCATTTAAGTCTAAATATGAGCTGTGAGGTCTTTTTGACCCCAGATCTCATATTTAAGAGGACCTGTCATGCTTTTTTTCTATTACAAGGGATGTTTACATTCCCTGTAATAGGAATAAAAGCGACCCTAAATTGTATTTTATTTTAAAACTGTGTAAAAAAAACATTTTTTTAAGTAAAATCAATTTTATTTTTTTAACGCGCCCTGTCCTGACGAGCTCGCGCACAGAAGCGAACGCATACGTAAGCTATGTTCAAACCACACATGTGAGGTATCGCCACAATCGGTGGAGCGAGAGCAATAATTCTAGCCCTAGGACCTCCTCTAACTCAAAACATGCAACCTGTAGAATTTTTTAAACGTCACCTATGGCGATTTTTAAGGGTAAAAGTTTGTCGCCATTCCACGAGCGGGCGCAATTTTGAAGCGTGACATGTTGAGTATCAATTTACTCAGAGTAACATTATCTTTCACAATAATAAAAAAAAAAAAAAATGGGCCAACTTTACTGTTGACTTATTTTTTAATTCAAAAAAGTAAACTTAAAAAATAAAAAAGTGCGCTTGTAAGCCCGCTTCGTAAATATGGTGTGACCACTTTTTGGAATCCTCCCCCCCCCCCCTCAGGTGTCACATTTGGCACCTTTCAGGGGGAGGAGGGAACAGATATCTGTGTAACCCAGGTATTTGCTCCCACTTCTGGACATGGGTCGCCGTTGTTAACTACACCACGTCCGCCGCCTCCTCCGCCCCCCCCCCCTGCTGTCTCCTGAGAGACACACAGCAGGGCTCAAAATTTCAAGTCCTGAGCTACTAGCCAGGCCTCAAAGGTTACTCGCCACCAGTGCCCCACTCAATCCCTACCCTGCCACTATTTCCGCCCCTAGACACGCCCTCATAAATTATCCCCTGAAATGACACTTAAATGTTTTATGCAAAAATAAATATTCACAACAACTTTATCAGTGCAGCTTCACCTGTGCCCCTCAATGCAGCCTCACCTGTGCCCCCACCATTGCAGCCACAATGTGCCCCCACCATTGCAGCCACACATTGCAGCCATACTGTGCCCATTGCAGCCTTACTGTGCCCAATGCAGCCTCGCCTGGGCCGAGGAATGCATGGCTGGAGGAAGAGGAGAGCCGTGGAAAATTGGGTCTTGCGAGCTGGGCTGCCTGCTTGGGAGAGGGGGGGGGGGGAAAGAGCACCACCGGCAGGGTTGATTGGGAGCATGGAGGAAGAGGAGAGCCATGGGATAGCACGCGGTTACCAGCGCTTACATTATGATTGTCTCCGCTCTGCTCAACACAGCCCCCGCCTCCTCCTGACCTGCGCCTGTGATAGATAGAAAGAACGCCGGTCCACTGCTGCGATGCGTTCTATCACAGGCGTGGGTCAGGAGGAGGCGGAGCCGTGCCGAGCAGAGCGGAGACAATCATAATGTAAGCGCTGGTAACAGCGTGCTATCCCATGGCTCTCCTCTTCCTCCATGCTCCCAATCAACCCCGCCGGCCGTGCTCTTTCCCCCCCCCCCCCCCTCTCCCAAGCAGGCGGCCCAGCTCGCAAGACCCAATTTTCCACTCGCAGAATGCGAGTGGAAAATTTGAGGGCTGCACACAGGTCCCAGAAGACAGCAGGGACCAGTGGGATCGCGCAGCACGATTCTCGCAATGCACAGTAGGGAACCAGGAAGTTAAGCCACAAGGCTTTACTTCCAGATTCCCCTTACCGAAGATGGCGGCGCCTCCACCCGAGGGACAGTTTGGCTTCGGGAGCCGACATCGCGGGCGCCCTGGACAGGCAAGTGTCCTTATATTAACCACTTAAGGACCGCCTAATGCCGATATACGTCGGCAGAATGGCACGGCTGGGCACAATCACGTAAGGGTACGTCCCCTTTAAGTGCCCAGCCGTGGGGCGCGCCCACGACCCGGTCCGAAGCTCCGTGACCACAGGACCCGCCGACCCGATCGCCACCGATGTCCCACGATTGGTCCCCGGAGCTGAAGAAAGGGGAGAGGTGTGTGTAAACACACCTTCCCCGTTCTTCACTGTGGCAATGTCAGTGATCGTCTGTTCCCTGATATAGGAAAGACAATCACTGGCGTCACACGTCTAGCCCCGCCCCCTACAGTTAGAAACACATATGAAGTCACACTTAACCCCTACAGCGCCCCCTAGTGGTTAACTCCAAAACTGCAATAGTCATTTTCACAGTAATCAGTGCATTTTCATAGCATTTTTCGCTGTGAAAATGACAATGGTCCCAAAAATGTGTCAAAATTGTCCGATGTGTCCGCCATAATGTCGCAGTCACAAAAAAAATCACTGAACGCCGCCATTAATAGTAAAAAAATAATTATTAATAAAAATGCTATAAAACTATCCCCTATTTTGTAAACGCTATAAATTTTGCGCAAACCAATCAATATACACTTATTGCGATTTTTTTTACCAAAAATATGTAGAACACGTATCGGCCTAAACTGAGGGAAAAAAAAAGTTTTTTTATATCTTTTTTGGGGGATATTTATTATAGCAAAAAGTAAAAAAATATTGTTTTTTTTTCAAAATTGTCGCTCTATTTTTGTTTATAGCGCAAAAAATAAAAAAACTGCAGAGGTGATCAAATACCACCAAAAGAAAGCTCTATTTGTGGGGAAAAAAGGACGCCAATTTTGTTTGGGAGCCACGTCGCACGACCGCACAATTGTCTGTTAAAGCGACGCAGTGCCGAATCGCAAAAAGGGGCAAGGTCCTTTACCTGCATAATGGTCCGGGTCTTAAGTGGTTAAAAGGTCAGCAGCTGCAGTATTTGTAACTGCAGGCTTTTAATTATTGTTTTGGCGGAACTCCGCTTTAAGTGGTTAAACCGTTTGGCAGAATTGCGTCGGTGTGCCTCGTCTGCAGCTTGGTGCCTTTTTCCGTCTCTCCAACCCAAGTTCCCTTCAAAGGCTAATTTGCTGAGATATCATCTGCAGCCTCGGATTCTTATCAGCAGCCGGTGACCTGCAGCTCCTCGGATCTTCGGCGGATACAATTCTCCCTCCTGTTGCTCCCCCACCTTCCTAGCAACCAGAAACCTTTTATACATCGCCTCTGTGTTTTCCTAGATTCCAATTCACTTCTAAGTAGCACTTGTGGATGGCAGAATAATAGTCTGATCTCCCCATGCCCGGCGCTCGCTGCTTTTGTAGCGGGACGCCGTTCATTAGACCGTGCAGCTTATCCCTCTGCATAATACAAGATGATCGGAGCGAGATTGCCATTCATGACTGCAGGTGGGAAATTAATCACCTGAAAGAGAGAATTTGATGGGAGATTGGCCGCGCCGAATATGAAGTTCAAAGCCGTGCGAGTCGGTACGGTGCCCACCGAGCCGGGGGGGGGGGGGGAGACTTCCAGACAGAGAGCTTTGGGCTCTAGGGAAAGGAGGAGAGAACCGAGGCGATTGGGACCAACGTTACCCACATACATGGACTATTCTAGAACCAGTTAAGGACCTTGCCTGTTTTTCAGACTTGGTGTTTACAAGATTAAAACTGTTTTTTTTTGCTAGAAAATTACTTAAAACCCCCAAACATTAATATATATATATAGTAGGTGAACGCGATATTGTGTCAATCTCGCTCCCTTTCTCGGCGAGATTGACCACCTACGAGCTCCATCGCGGGAGCCAGCGCCGCGCTGGCTTGCCGCGATGGAGACAGAGCCGTCATAGAAGCCAATTCTACATGTGTGCGGCGTTTGTTATGAATCCTGAGGGGGAAGTCCCCGCCGGATTTTAAATAAAAATCCGGCATGGGTTCCCCCCTCAGGAGCATACCGGGCCCTTAGGTCTGTTATGGGTTGTAAGGAGAGCCCCCCTACGCCGAAAAAAACGGCGTAGGGGGTCCCCCTACAATCCATACCAGACCCGTATCCAAAGCACGCTACCCGGCCGGCCAGGAAGGGAGTGGGGACGAGCGAGCGCCCCTCCCCCCCCCCCCCCCCCCGAGCCGTACCAGGCTGCATGCCCTCAACATGGGGGGGTTGGTTGCTCTGGGGCAGGGGGACGCACTGCGGCCCCCCCACCTCAGAGCACCCTGTCCCCATGTTGATGAGGACAGGGCCCCTTCCCGACAACCCTGGCCGTTGGTTGTCGGGGTATGCGGGCGGGAGGCTTATCGGAATCTGGGAGCCCCCTTTAATAAGGGGGCCCCCAGATACCGGCCCCCCACCCTAAGTGAATGGATATGGGGTACATCGTACCCCTAACCATTCACCTGTAGGAAAAATGTCAAAGTTAAAAAACACACCACACAAGGGTTTTTAAAATAATTTATTTTTCTGCTCCGGAGGCTCCCCCTGTCTTCTTTATTAGCTCTTTTACCAGGGGGAGCTTCTTCTTTGACGTCTTCGGGTGGGTGGGGGCCGCCGTCTGGTTCTCTTCCACCACCGGGGGGGGGGGGTCGCTTTTAAAAAAGCCCCCACCCCCTGGCGGGTTTCCTCCGGCGTCTTCGGCGGGGGGGCTTCTTCTTCCGCTATCCCGACGGGTCTTCTCCGCTATCCGGGGGTCTCCTTCTATGTTCGCCGCTCTCCGCTGTTGACTCGGCGCACCCTGGTTCTTCCTCTCGCTGTCCGGTGCCTTCTTCTTCCGTGCTGTACGTCTTCTCCTTCCGTGCTGCGAGTTCTTCTTCCGTGCTGTGACGTCATGTTCTTCACTTCTCTCCTTCTCCCGATGTTGACACGTCGCCTTTCCTCGCTGCAATGACAAGTGCGTGGCTTGCATCGGATTTATATAGACCTCACAATCCCATCATGCTCTGGTACCTACCCATGTGATACCTACCCACGTGGGTAGGTATCACATGGGTAGGTACAGAGCATGATGGGACTGTGAGGCCTATATAGGTCCGATGCAAGCCGCGCACACGTCATTGCAGCGAGGAAAGGCGACGTGTCAACATCGGGAGAAGGAGAGAAGTGAAGAACATGACGTCACAGCACGGAAGAAGAACTCACAGCACGGAAGGAGAAGAAGACGTACAGCACGGAAGAAGGCACCGGACAGCGAGACGAAGAACCAGGGTGCGCCGAGTCAACAGCGGAGAGCGGCGAACATAGGAGACCCCCGGAGAGTTGAGAAGACCCCCGGATAGCGGAGAAGACCCGTCGGGATAGCGGAAGAAGCCCCCCGCCGAAGACGCCGGAGGAAACCCGCCGGGGGGTGGGGGCTTTTTTAAAAGCGACCCCCCCCCCCCGGCGGTGGAAGAGAACCAGACGGCGGCCCCCACCCACCGGAAGACGTCAAAGAAGAAGCTCCCCCAGGTAAAAGAGCTAATAAAGAAGACAGGGGGAGCCTCCGGAGCACAAAAATAAATTATTTTAAAAACCCTTGTGTGGTGTGTTTATTAACTTTGACATTTTTCCTACAGGTGAATGGTTAGGGGTACGATGTACCCCATATCCATTCACTTAGGGTGGGGGGCCGGTATCTGGGGGCCCCCTTATTAAAGGGGGCTCCCAGATTCCGATAAGCCTCCCGCCCGCATACCCCGACAACCAACGCCCAGGGTTGTCGGGAAGGGGCCCTGTCTTCATCAACATGGGGACAGGGTGCTCTGAGGTGGGGGGGCCGCAGTGCGCCCCCCTGCCCCAGAGCACCCAACCCCCCCCCCATGTTGAGGGCATGCAGCCTGGTACGGCTCAGGAGGGGGGGGGGGCGCTCGCTCGTCCCCACTCCCTTCCTGGCCGGCCGGGTAGCGTGCTTTGGATACGGGTCTGGTATGGATTGTAGGGGGACCTCCTACGCCGTTTTTTTTTTCGGCGTAGGGGGGCTCTCCTTACAACCCATAACAGACCTAAGGGCCCGGTATGCTCCTGAGGGGGGAACCCATGCCGGATTTTTATTTAAAATCCGGCGGGGACTTCCCCCTCAGGATTCATAACAAACGCCGCACACGCGTAGAATTGGCGGGAATCCAAGTCGGATCTCCCGTCGCTTCTATGACGCGCTTGCTGGGATGTGCTGTCACTATTCCAGTGAGTGCGAGATGTCGGCGAGATCTCGGCACCATGTCGCCGAGAATCAGCGCGATGCTGTCGTGCTAAAAACACAATATCACAAACACCTACTGTGTATGTATGTATGTATGTATGTATGTATGTATGTATGTATGTATGTATGTATGTATGTATGTATGTATGTATGTATATATATTTTTTTTTTTTCTAATACCCTAGAGAATAAAATGGCGGTCATTGCAATACTTTGTCACACCGTATTTGTGCAGTCGTCTTACAAGCGCACTTTTTTGGAAAAAAAACACTTTTTGAATTAAAAAAATAAGACAACAGTAAAGTTAGCCCAATATTTTTTATATATATTGTGAAAGATAATGTTACGCCGAGTAAAATGATATCCAACATGTCACGCTTCAAAATTGCGCCCACTCGTGGAATGGCGTCAAATTTTAACCCAAAAAAATCTCCATAGGAGACGTTTAAAAAAATTCTACAGGTTGCATCTTTTGAGTTACAGAGGAGGTCATGGGCTAGAATTATTGCTCTCGCTCCAACGATCGCGGTGATACCTCACATGTGTGGTTTGAACACTCACATATGCGTTCGCTTCTGTGCGCGAGCTCGTCGGGACGGGGCGCTTTAAAAAAATTATTTTTGTTTTCTTATTTATTTAAAAAAAAAAAAAAGGGGGTCACTTTTATTCCTATTACAAGGAATGTAAACATCCCTTGTAATAGAGAAAAGCATGACAGGTCCTCCTAAATAGGAGATCTGGGGCCAGAAAGACATCAGATCTCATATTTACACTTACACATTAAAATGCAAAAAAAAAAAATTGTCATTTGAAAAAATTACAAGAAAATATGCCTTTAAGAAGCGTTTTGACGTCGCTTCCGCCCTGATATGCTATGGAGACGGGTGGGGGCCATCTTCCCTCAATTGTATCCCAGCCAAGCAGGAGATAGCACCCGATCGCCTCTGCCGCTGCCGACGGCTCCGGTAAGCGGCGGGAGAGCGGCAGGAGGGGGTGCCCCCTCGCCCGCCAACGAAAACGGTGATCTCGCAGAGAATCCGCCGCGGAGACCACCGTTATCGTTTAACCTCCCTGGCGGTATGATTATGTCTGGAATTTTGTACCAAAATTAAATAACTATAAATAAATTATAACAATATAATTGTAATAAAAATTATTCAATAATGTAATCAACTCAAAATCACTGAAATGTGCTCAGTTGCAGAATTGTTGCTGTCATTACTTTTATTTTTTTATGAAGAATTTCCCCACAAATCGCTATCGCACAATTCTGCAAGTGATTAGAATTTATTATCGCTGTTTTCTAGCTGATCTAAAACCATTTTTGACATAAAGGGACACTTTTGGTTGCTATGGACAATCTACAGTTTGCAGGCAGAAAGAACAGTTTTTATTATATAAAAGTACATGTAGGGCACTGGGCAGACCACTAGGGACAAGGGGGGGGGGGTGTATTTTTTACATACAGTACTGTAATCTATAAGATTACAGTATACTGTATCTAATGTGTTTATTTACTTTTTTGAATTTGGCGCCGTTCTCCGCTCCCGTGCGTCGTAACGTTGCAGGGAACGGAGATCGGCGGCACAGGAGGACACTGTGTGAATCAAGCGAGGACACAGCTCGCTCACCCAGCGGGGATGCATCGTTGGATCCAGGGACAAGGTAAGCCGCGCCGCTGCAGGCTCTGCATAGCTACCCCGAGCGTGACTCGGGGATACCGATACTAGCATGGAAAAACCACCCCGAGTCACGCTCGGGAATACTGCTAAGCAGGTTAAAGAACCGCTCACTGAAAAGATGGATATCTCGGTTGTGGCAGCGGCTGCTGCCGTTACCGAGATATCCATCTTTAAAAAAAAAAAAATGACGTATATATACAGTGCGCGGCCCTTAAGTGGTTAACCACTCCTACAAACCTCCAGAAGAATTACCCCCCTTCATGACCAGGCCATTTCTTGCAATATGACACTGTTACTGTAAAGGGGTTGTAAACCCTCTTTTTTTTTTTTTTTTTTTTATAATAACAATCATACTTCCCTCCACTTTTGCACAGAGTGGCCCGATCCTCAACTTCTAGGGTCCCCAGGCGGCGCTGGTAGCTCCTCCTCGCCTAGTCATGTCTGTGTGAAGAGTTTTACAATGCCTTATGGGATGTGTAGTTCAACAACAGCTGGAGGGCCGTAGTTTGGAGATCACTGCTATAGACAATAGAAGCGGCTTCCTAAGTTGGAGAAGGCTCTCCTGAAGGTGGACACCCGTGCAGGCGCGCTTCCGTGTCCTGTATCTGTGTACATTCACACAGGCAGCAGGACTCGGCCCCGCCCCCCGGCGCCCACGTCATTGGATTTGATTGACAGCAGCGGGAGCCAATGGCTGTGCTGCCATCAAGCTATCTAATCAAGAGCCGAGACAACGAGCAGAGAAGAAGAGCACGTCTCTGACGAGGGAACGAACGGGCTCAGGTGAGTAAAAAAAAGGGGGCTGGTCACTGTCAGAAGTTTCGAGGGATTACAACCAATTTAACTGATAATTGCGCGGTCGTGCGATGTTGTACCCAAAGTTGACATCCTTTTTTTTCCCCACAAATAGAGCTTTCTTTTGGTGGTATTTTATCACCTTGGCGGTTTTTATTTTTTCTTCATCAGTTTAGGCCAATATGTATTCTACAAATATTTAGTAACGGTGGTGATCAGCAATTTTTAAAATCGGGGCTGCGACATTGTAGCGGACAGATCGGACACTTTTTTTGGGACCATTGACATTTCTGCAGCGATCAGTGCTATAAAAATGCACCGATTACTGTATAAATGTCACTGGCAGGGAAGGGGTTAACACTAGGGGGCGATCAAGGGGTTAAATGTGTTCCCTAGGTGTTTCTAACTGTGAGGGGGATGGGACTCACGGTGGGGTGGTGGAGAGGGAGGAGAAAAATCGTTGTTCTTAATTGCTAGGAACAGGGGATCTGTCTCTCCTGTCAGAATGTGGCTTTACACACACACACACACACACACACACACACACACACACACACACACACACACACACACACACACACACACATCCTCGTTCTGGCTCTCCATCGCCGGGTTGCGACCGCTGGGCACGCGTTTCGGGTGCCCCACTGTGCCATGGCTTTTAAAAAGGTGCCGACATACACCCAAGGCGATTTGCGGGATCGTGCCAACCTCCCACAGAATGATGACTGCATCTGGTCGGCAAGTGGTTAAGGAAAGAAAAGCACTATGCACTCCCTTCAATATCAGTTGAAGTCCAGGCTTAGGGCTGCAACTACCGATTATTTTCATAATCGATTACCTTGCCGATTATTGTTGCGATTAATAACCTTTAAACCACTTAAGGACCGCCTAACACCGATATACGTCGGCAGAATGGCATGGCTGGGCACAGGCACGTACCTGTACGTCGTCTTTAAGAGCGACCCGGGCCGAAGCTCCGTGACCGCACCCGATCGCCGCCTGTGTCCCGTGATCAGTCACAGGAGCTGAAGATCGGGGAGAGGTGAGTGTAAACACACCTTCCCCGTTCTTCACAGTGGCAGCGACACTGATCGTCTGTTCCCTGTTATAGGGAACGACGATCAGTGAAGTCACACCTACAGCCACGCCCCCCTACAGTAAGAATCACTCCCTTAGGGCACACTTAACCTCTTAGCGCCCCCTAGTGGTTAACCCCTTCACTGCCATTGTAATTTTTACAGTAATCAGTGCATTTTTATAGCACTTTTGCTGTGAAAATGACAATGGTCCCAAAAATGTGTCAAAGTGTCCGATGTGTCCGCCATAATGTCGCAGTCATGCAAAAATCACCGATCGCCGCCATTACTAGTAAAAAAATAAAAATGGCATAAAACTATCCCCTATTTTTTAAACGCTATAACTTTTGCGCAAACCAGTCAGTAAACGCTTATTGCGATTTTTTTTTACCAAAAATAAGTAGAATATGTATCGGCCTAAACTGAGGAAAACAAATGTTTTTTTATATCTTTTATGGGGGATATTTTTTTATAGCAAAAAGTAAAAAATATTGCTTTATTTTTAAAACCGTCGCTCTATTTTTGTTTATAGCGCAAAAAATAAAAACCGAAGAGGTGATCAAATACCACCAAAAGAAATCTCTATGTGTGGGGGAAAAAAAAAAAAAAAAAAAAGGACGTCAATTTTGTTTGGGAGCCACGTAGCACGACCGCGCAATTGTCAGTTAAAGCGATGCAGTGCCGAATCGCAAAAACTGGCCAGGTCCTTTACCTGCATAATGGTCCGGGTCTTAAGTGGTTAAAAAAAATAATTTTGAGAATTGGTGCGGTGCCGCAAAGTCGGCGTCGCACCAATTTGGACAGTGCCATTGCCGGCAACAGCCGCCGATTTATCATGCAAATTGACATGTCAAATCGCATGCCAAATCGCTGCAATGTGAACCAGGGCTTAAAAAAATAAAAACACTGAAAATTATTGCCATTGCCGCCATCCCAGATCACTCGCTGGGGAAAAAAAATTATTAATCAACATTTGCTGAACCCGGATGAGAAGACACTGTTAAGATTATAACAGATGGCAATAAGGCGAGCCCTCAAATGAACAACCAGGGAAACAAATCGAGCCGAGGAGTCTCCGGGGGAGTCAGTCACCTGCGCTCCCAGCAGTACAAAATAAATATCACCAGCTGATGTTATCATTTCCCAGTATCCAAGCGTGAAATTATATTATCACCAGCACACAAAACGAGGCAAGGCTTATTAAGAAGGAAACCATGGAGAAACTGCAGCAATTTTTAATTTCAGGTTATTGTGAAAATGTTCCTTTTATAGAAAACACAAATTAAGGCATTGCTGTATTCATCAATCAGATACATTATTACATTTATTTTATGTAAGCCGTTTTCTTTTTAAATTAGCATCTTGCAATCTACTGCATAGCATAGCCCAGAGAAGTGTAGGGAGAAGCAGCACAAAGAACCAATCAAGTGTAGTGCAATGCAAGGAGCCCTGTGAGGGGAAGGGAGAGCGGGGACAGGACGAGCCCTGTGAGGGGAGGGGAGAGCAGGGACAGGACGAGCCCTGTGAGGGGAGGGGAGAGCGGGGACAGGACGAGCCCTGTGAGGGGAGGGGAGAGCGGGGACAGGAAGAGCCCTGTGAGGGGAGGGGAGAGCGGGGACAGGACAAGCCCTGTGAGGGGAGATCGGGGACAGGACAAGCCCTGTGAGGGGAGGGGAGAGCGGGGACAGGACGAGCCCTGTGATGGGAAGGGAGAGCGGGGACAGGGCGAGCCCTGTGAGGGGAGGGGAGAGCGGGGACAGGAAGAGCCCTGTGAGGGGAGGGGAGAGCGGGGACAGGAAGAGCCCTGTGAGGGGAGGGGAGAGCGGGGACAGGAAGAGCCCTGTGAGGGGAGGGGAGAGCGGGGACAGGAAGAGCCCTGTGAGGGGAGATCGGGGACAGGACAAGCCCTGTGAGGGGAGGGGAGAGCAGGGACAGGACGAGCCCTGTGAGGGGAGGGGAGAGCGGGGACAGGACGAGCCCTGTGAGGGGAGGGGGAGAGCGGGGACAGGACGAGCCCTGTGATGGGAAGGGAGAGCGGGGACAGGACGAGCCCTGTGAGGGGAGGGGAGAGCGGGGACAGGAAGAGCCCTGTGAGGGGAGATCGGGGACAGGACAAGCCCTGTGAGGGGAGGGGAGAGCGGGGACAGGACGAGCCCTGTGAGGGGAGGGGAGAGCGGGGACAGGACGAGCCCTGTGAGGGGAGGGGAGAGCGGGGACAGGACGAGCCCTGTGAGGGGAGGGGAGAGCGGGGACAGGACGAGCCCTGTGAGGGGAGGGGAGAGCGGGGACAGGACGAGCCCTGTGAGGGGAGGGGAGAGCGGGGACAGGACGAGCCCTGTGAGGGGAGGGGAGAGCGGGGACAGGACGAGCCCTGTGAGGGGAGGGGAGAGCGGGGACAGGACGAGCCCTGTGAGGGGAGGGGAGAGCAGTAACTTTTGTTTTTGGTGTATCCATATAAATGGCCCACCCTGTATATAGTTTAAAAAGTGAACACGATCATTTTCACTGCATCGACTGAAAAAAAATGATATGCATCTCTAGAAAAAAATAATAAAGGTAAACAAGTTGAGAAAAACATTTTCAAATGGGAAAATTAGAGCTGCACAATTAATCGTTAAAAAAAAAAAAAATTGTGATCTCGATTCAACCCCCCCGACCATCTCCAATGCAGAGTTTGCCGATTCTTTCGTATAACAAGTGGAGAGATTGGCGGTCAAAAGAAAATATCTGGGCAGTCTGGCAAGTTTTTAACAGGAAACATTGTAACTAATGCTTCGTTCTTAGGCCCATTTCACATGATCGGAACGTTCAGGTTCTCCTGTCAGTTTTGACAGCGAACTTGAACGGCCGGTCCATGCAGTCCTATGGAGCGTCGGATGTCAGCGGAGACATGTCCGCTGACATCTGACCCGATCTGCCAAAATCAAACGTATGGCGATACGTCCCCATCCGTCCATGGCGGATCGGATAAGATCTGATGAAAACGAACATGCTGTCCATTTTCATCAGATCGCTTAATAGGAGACAGCAGCGCTGCACAAGCCCCTCCCAGAGAGGGGCTTGTCATCCACCGGACAGATCTCCCGCTGAGCTGGCGGACCCTGAAGAGAAAGAATCCGCCTAGTGTGAAAGGAGCCATAGATCAAAGGGATAAACTTCTGCGTGTGTAAAGAAAAAATCCAGGCAGTCTGCCAAGTTTTAGACATGAAACATTGTAACTGGTGCTTCCTTCTTAGATCAAACTTGTGTGTGTAAATGCAGGAAGTTTAACCACTTTAAAGGGTCACTAAAAGGCAAACTTTTTTTTTTTTTAAAATAACAAACATGTTATACTTACCCTCCACTGTGCAGCTCGTTTTGCACAGAGTGTCCCCGAACCCGGTCTTCTGGGGTCCCTCGGCGGCTGTCTCGGCTCCCCCTCGCAAAAGCTTTCCACCTTCATGCGAGCAAGCTCGCATGGTGGAAAGCTTTTGCGAGGGCGCTCCTGTGATACAGCGGCGGGCTTGCCGCCAACTGTATCACTCGGGCCCACTCCCCGGCGCACCGCGTCATCCGCTGTGATTGACAGCAGCGCCAGCCAATGGCTGTGCTGCCATCAATCCGTCCAGCCTAGCCAATCAACGGCCAGGCTGGGAACCGAAGAGGATCACGTGGACGCACACTGGACTTTCGAGGGGTCAGGCAAGTAAAACGGGGGTTCGGGGGGGGGGGGGCGGTACCGTCTGATGTTTTCTCACCTTAATGCATAAGTCTAATGCTCTGTACTGATGAAAACGGACCGATGGATTTTTTCATCAGATATCCGATGAAGCTGACTTTCATCAGTCTTGCCTACACACCATCGGTTAAAAATCCAATCGTGTCCAACGCGGTGACGTAAAACACAACGACGTGCTGAGAAAAATGAAGTTCAATGCTTCCGAGCATGCGTCGACTTGATTCTGAGCATGCGTGGATTTTTGACCGATGAATTTCTCCACAGACGATGTTTTTTTTTTTCCTATCGGTTTTTTAACCATACGAAAAATTTGAAACAGGTTCTATTTTTTATTTTTTATTTTTTTTTTTTTTTATGGGGAAAAAAAAAATGATGGGGCCCACACACGATCGGTTCGTCCGATGAAAACGGTCCATCAGTCCGTTTTCATCAGACGAACCGATCATGTGTACAGGGCATAAATCTTTCTCTGACACTTGTTTCTTAAAAGGGTTGCAAAGGAAAAAAACAAATTTCCCTAAATAGCTTTCTTTACCTTACCTTACCTCCTTCCATTTTGCTTTTAAATGTCCTTATTTCTTCTGAGAAATCCTCACTTCCTGTTCTTCTCTCTGTAACTCACCACCGTAATGCGAGGCTTTCTCCCTGGTATGGAGAAAGCCTCTTGAGGGGGGAGGGGGCGAGCAGGAGTGTCAGGACACTCTCTACTTTGCAGATAGAGAAAGGTGTTGTGTGTTAGTGGGCAAATTGACACTCCTGCTCGCCCCTCCCCCTCAAGAGGCTTTCTGCACACCAGAGAAAGCCTTGCATTACTGTGTGGAGTTACAGACAGAAGAACAGGAAGTGAGGATTTCTCAGAAGAAATAAGGACATTTAAAAGCAAAATGGAAGGATGAGGTAAGTGAAGGAGGACTGCACTAAGGTAAAGGAAGCTATTTGGGGGGGGGGGGGGTGTAACTTTACAACCCCTTTAAGTCTAAATCTTTTTCTGACACTTGTTTCTCAAAGTTAAAAATCAATATTTTTTGCTAGAAAATTACTTGGAACCCCCAAACATTATATATATTTTAGCAGAGACCCGAGGGAATAAAATAACAATTGCTGAAATAATTTATGTCGCACTGCATGTGCCCAGCAGTCTTTCAAATGCATTTTTTTGGGGGGGAAAAATACACTTCAGTGGATAAAAAAAAAAAAAAAAAAAGGAAAAAACTGTAAAGTTAACCCAGTTAACTAAAGCTTTGTTTTAAATGTGAAAGATGATGTTGCGCCACGAGAATCGTGATCCATCTTTTAAGCCAAAAAAATTGTGATTCTCATTTTAGCCAGAATCGTGCAGCACTAGGGAAAATTAAATTAAAGCGGAGGTTTACCCTAAAACAATTATACACCATTCCAACCAGCGCATACTGCCGACATGTACAGTACGCCGTTTTTTTTTTCGATGTACATACCGTTTTATAGTTTTTTCTTTTCTGACTCCCGCTGGGAATAGCCGTTCCTATGAAGAGGCGTAGATGATTGACGTGCGGCTAAGGCGCGTCACGCGTTCCGAAAATAGCCGGACTGGGACTCGGCTCTATACGGCGCCTGCGCAGTCAGCTCCTAGTCTGTGCGCAGGCGCCATATAGCGCCGTATGGAGCCAAGTCCCAGTCCGGCCATTTTTGGAACGCGTGACGCGCCTTAGCCGCACGTCAATCATCTACGCCTCTTTATAGGAACGCCTATTCCCTGCGGGAGTCAGAAAAGAAAAAGAACGATAAAACGGTCTGTACAGCAAAAAAAAACGGCATACTGTACATGTCGGCAGTATGCTGGTTGGAATGGTATATACCGTATTTATCGGCGTATACCGTGCACTTTTTTGCCCTGAAAATCAGGGCAAAATCGTGGGTGCGCGATATAAGCAGATACCCGCTTCGAGTTTGAACCACTGCGCCGGCATATACCTAGCGCAGTACACTCGGGTATAATCAGGCAGGCTCGGCTCCTCTCGCGGTCACGTCCTGGACGTACAGGACATGACCGCGAGAGGAGCCAAGCCTGCCCGACTATACCCGAGTGTACTGCGCTCGGTATATGCCAGCACAGTGGTTCAAACTCAGCGCGGGAAGCGGGGATCGAGCGGGGAGGACACCGCAGAAGGACGCCGGACCCGACGAGGGGGACACCACCGAAGCCACAGACAGACGCCGGACCCGACGAGGCCGCCGGTGGACGCCGCGCAAGACACCAAAACTGTAAGTACTAAAAAAAAATTTTTACAGGAATGCGGGTCCACTTTAGGGGTGCGCGCTATACGCCGGAGCGCGCATTTTCCCGATAAATACGGTAATTGTTTTAGGGTGAACCTCCGCTTTAATGTCTTCCTGACTGGCATAAGAAACTTTGCAGAAAACCAAAGGAACCGGCCAGAAGAAGCCAACATCTAACCATGGTAGCATCTCTTCCACATACCCAAGCAAGTAACGAGTCGGGGCTCCCAGGCAGGATTGAAGACATAGGTGTCATCGATCTCCTCGGTTAGGACAGGTGTGTAATGCTGCATAGTGAAGATTCGGAGAGGACATTTAAATCCATCACTTCCCACAGTCGCTGGTTAGGGACTCTCCCATGGCTCTAGTTAGCCTACCACCTTGCTGGGTGCACCTGATGATTAATTACTATGCCAACGCCGGGAGCAGCTGATTACAGGGTGACATCACGGCTGTCACTGTACACCTGGATACATCGCAGATCGGTTTCTCAGAACAATAAGGGAAGCAGCCACTCGATACATCATGGAAACTTCTCCAAGCTCCCGAGGAGGACTGGGCTGGATCAGATAAGTGACATTTCTGCAAAATTGTTATTTTTTATTTTTGCACATCTTTGTTAAACTCAAAACGGACAGCTATTGTTGCAGAGTGTAAACTTGTATCATCTATATTGTTATATAATAGTGTAATAGAACTATTGGAGAACAAAACGTTCTCTTGCTAGATCTGTTCAACAAGTGAAAAAATACCCAAAGATTCTGCCAGAAATCTTGGGAACAAATGACCTTCTGTACATCAGTTTGCATTGTTTCCAGCTATCTCTGAACAACACAACACCCCCACCCATGTTATAGAGAAGAGGAGATGTGGGGTGTTCTGTAGACCTGCCCTAGGGTCCTTCATACATATACAGTATGGCTTGTAACTATAGGACAGAAAGTGGGTCACTGGCAGCATTAGCAGGTAAAAATAAAGTAAAAAAATAATAAAATCTTAAGAAAAATTTTATAAAAATAAAATAAAGCAAGCCTGAGGAATGGCAAGATGTAGTACATTTTTACATGTAATATAAAAGTAACACAAAAAGTGCCTTGCGACGTTTAAAGACCTTAGGTGTTTTTCAGATTTGGTGTTTAAAACCCCCAAACATTATATATTTTTTTTCTAACACCCTAGAGAATAAAATAGTGGTCATTGCAATACTTTTTGTCACACCGTATTTGCACAGCGGTCTTACAAGCGCACTTTTTTTGGAAAAAAATTCACTTTTTTGAATTAAAAAATAAGACAACAATAAATTTGGCCCAATTTTTCTATATTTTGTGAAAGATAATGTTACGCCGAGTAAAATGATACCCAACATGTCACGTTTAAAAATTGCGCCCGCTCGTGGCATGGCGTCAAACTTTTATCCTTAAAAATCTTGATAGGCGACGTTTAAAACATTCTATAGGTTGCATTTTTTGAGCTACAGAGTAGCTCTAGGGTTAGAATTATTGCTCTCGCTCTAACGATCACGGTGATACCTCACTTGTGTGGTTTGAACACCGTTTTCATATGCGTTCGCTTCTGCGCGCGAGCTCGTCGGGACGGGGCGTTTTAAAAAAATTTTTTGGGGGATTTCTTTTTATTGATTTTATTATTTTTTACACTGAAATAAAAAAAAAAAAAAAAAAAAAAAATTATTACTTTTATTCCTATTACAAGGAATGTAAACATCCCTTGTAATAGAAAAAAGCATGACAGGTCCTCTTAAATATGAGATCTGGGGTCAAAAAGACCTCAGATCTCATATTTAGACTTAAATGCAAGAAAAAAAAAAAAAAAAAAAAAAAAAGGAAAATTTGTCATTTAAGAAAATGACAACAAAAAAATTGTCTCTTTAAGAGGCTGGGCGGGACTGACGTTTTGACGTCACTTCCGCCCAGCAGAGCTATGAGGACGGGTGGGGGCCATCTTGCCCTCATTCAAGTCCTCGCTCTCCAGGCGGCAGCATCCGATCTCCTCCGCCGCTACCGATGGCTACGGTAAGCGGCGGAGGGCGCGGAAAAGCGGCGGGAGGGGGGGGCCCTCTCCCGCCACCGATAACGGCGATCTCGCGGCGTATCCGCCGCGGAAAGACCGCAGTTATCGTTTACACGGCCGCCCACAGAAAATATGGATACCTCAGTTGTGGCAGCGGCTGCTGCCGTTACTGAGATATCCATATTTAAAAAGAGGATGTACATTTACAATACGCGGGTCTTTAAGTTGTTAAGACGCTGGGCGGAACTGACGTTTTGACGTCACTTCCGCGCAGCAGAGCTATGGGGACGGGTGAAGGACATTTTTCCCTCACTTGCAACCCCAGTCAGCTGCCGAACAGTCCCGATCGCCTCTGCTGCTACTGAAGGCAACGGTAAGCGGCAGAGGGCGCGGATGAGCTGGTCTCGTTCCCTCGCTGTGGTTGGCGGATGGTGGAGCGCGGTGGAACGCACTGTAGACTTCCGTGTAGCGTCTGTCTGTAGCCACGCCCTGACGCGTTTCGTCACTTCGACTGAGGGCGTCTCACAGCGAGGAAACGAGACCAGATCATCCGCAGCACTCGCGCGGCCCCTGTGGGCAGGAGGATACCGGTGAAACCACTTTTGTTTATGTGCATTTGCTATTTCAACACTGTACGGGCATTAACTAGGGGGATTATTCCACACTTTGCTGGGGATACTGTTCAGGCACACTACACTATGAATGCTGTGTTTTTTGCTTTTCATGTACCCCCTCCTGTGTTGGTTTAACCCGTGCAGTACCTGGATCATTTGATGGTGTGTAAGCAAATCACTTATAGATTTGCAGTGGTAAGCTTATACCCTCCTATTTGGGTGACTTATCCACATTTCATGGTGCATTTATAAATAATTTTTGTTTGGTATTAGGTGCATATATACCATTTCGCGATCACCCACCTCACCATCACTCATTCAGGACATCAATTTTGAACAGAGTTTGCCTGTTCATAGCGCTGTTTTTATCACTCTGAACATCTGTTCACATTTATTTGATAATTTTTAGTATTTACTTTATAGATGGTTCTCCATTTATTTTAAATAGCTGCTTTTTAGAACAACACCACTCACATATTGGTATTGTTTCTACACCTATAGATAGTTTGTCACCACCTCACTATCACTTTGGTTGAGGGGTTAATTCGCTACCTGGCGCCGGAAGTGCAGCAGTAGGCCTTTTCACTGCACCCCCTTTTCTAAATAATCGCTACTGTAAGGGGTTCATTTTTTTACCGTGGGACAGTGAAAGTAATATTTACAGTAGCGATTTGCTTTTTTGTACTATTAGGCTTCATTTCCACTGGCTTTTTACAGCCACTTTTTTTAGCCTTTTTTACAGCTTAAAAACGCCTGTCCATGTTTATTTTGTAAAAAGCTGGAGCTCAAAAACGCCGCGGTAGCGTTGAACGTTTAATGTCTGGCGTTTTTACAGCTCTATTGCTGGAGCCACAGAACGCCCTGGTCCCGCGTTTTTTTTACAGCTCAAACATGCCTATGCCATTTGCAGCTCAAAAACGCCTATGTGGGCATGATGCCATAGAATAACATGGACAGGCGTTTTTAAGCTGTAAAAAACGCTCAGAAAAGTGGCTGTAAAAACGCCAGTGAAAATGAAGCCTAAAAGGGCTAATTTTAGTTTTTTTAACCCCATTATGTTACTGGGCGATTAATCAATTATGAAATTTGTAATCAATTAATTTCATAATCGATTAGTTGTTGATCGATTAGTTGTTTCGGCCCTACATTTTTCCTTTACAACCCCTTTAAGGCTCCAGGAAACAGGAAGTGAGGTCATGATATCACTTCCAAGTTACTAGATCCGAGACCAGATCAAAGCCGATACCGGTGTCGTTCGGGTAGGGGCGGGAGAGCCTGGATCTTAGGATGCAGTACCGCGGCCGCCGCGGGGGGGGGGGGGGAGTTTGCGTCGTAAACCAGCGTCGGGTATGCAAATTAGGAGTTACGGCGATCCACGACGGTTTTTCGCATTCGCTACGTCGCTGCTAGTCTAGTTTCCCGTCGCAAAGTTAGTCGTCGTTTTTGGTGCCCTAACTTTACACAGCACACGTATGTGCTGTATAAAGTATGGCCGTCGTTCCCGCGTCGAAATTTGAAAATGTTTCCTTCTTGCGTAAGACGTCCGGGAATACGAAAGTACGCTACGCACGTCGCCGTTCGAAAAAATGACGTCACTTCGCGCAAAGCACGGCGGGAATTTCGAAACGGAGCATGCGCAGTAGGTCCGGCGCGGGAGCGCGCCTAATTTAAATGCCACACGCCCATTTAAATTACGTGGGCTTACGCCGGAGGCCGCCAGCGTAGGTTTTCATTGCAAGTGCTTTGTGAATCAGGCACTTGCGATGAAAACTTGCGGCGGTGTAACGTATCTACGATACGTTACGCCGCCGCACTTCTACGTGAATCTGGCCCTTAGTGCTTTGAAATAAAAAGAAAAAAAAGGGTAAAAAAAAAAAAAAATAAGAAAAAATACGTATTTGTTATTCAGTAAAATAAAAACGAGTAGCGGGTCTAATTTCTATGCAGGGCACACTGGATATGAAAAGAAAAAAATATTCAATATCTACAGCTAAATATAGATGTCGGATAAAGATGGCTGATCAGAGCTTTGTTTTGTAGTCCAGTGGCTGTCATTGGATTTACAGTGGATAAATTATTGCCTGGTTAAAGCCTCCGAGGCTAAATGATCAATATAAATGCAGGCAAACAGCACAATAAAACAAGGTCACCTCAACGCCTTTCTATCACACCAGCCTTCGAATAGATCCTTAAATAGCCGAGGGAGATAGGTCTTAGATCCCAGCTACAAAACAAAGCCTCATCCATGATGACAAGCTTGGTCTTCTATGGGGAGACCTGTCACTGTGCTCACCGCTAAAGCGCGCAGCTAGAGAAATGTTTATTTTTATTGTCACGATGGGGAACATTTTTCAAAATGATGTATGACCGGCAATGAGAATTGGTGGCACTTTCTACTTTCAGGTTTTACCGTTTCTCGACACTACAATTACCAATTCCACATATTCTTCATCCCATAATAGTGCTTAAGATTATTCTCAATGACCTGGTGCATGTTTCTGTCCAGGCCAATTTTCAGCTTTTAGCGCGGTCACTCTTTGAATGACAATTGCGCAGTCGTGCAATGTGGCTCCCAAACAAAATTTACGTTCGGGTGCAGAGGCTAAGTGATTGACGTGATGACAAAAACTTCCCCCCCGGCGCATAAGGCGCGTCACGAGTTTCCGAAAGAAGCCGAACTGCAAGTCGGCTCTATACGGCGCCTGCGCACCGACGTTTGGCTTCTTTCGGAAACTGGTGACGCGCCTTATGCGCCGGGGGGAAGTTTTTGTCATCACGTCAATCACTTAGCCTCTGCATAGGAACGCCCACTACCCGTAAGCCGTGGGGGGGGGGGGGGAATAGCTATACGACGGTATGTACAGCAATTTTTTTTTTTTTAAAGTCAGCATACTGTCAATGTTGGAAGTGAGCACAATGTAATGTTAGAAAAATGTTTTTTTAGGGGGAACCTCCGCTTTAAAGCCAATTGCTGTCTGAAAAAATTCTCGGTATAACCCCTTCAACCAGGCGACATGCAGGTACATCACAGAGGCCGAAGTGGTTAAAGACATTCTGTAACCTTGCCCACACTGACTATTCCCTCGACAGAAGGTCGTAATGTTTTTCACAATGGGAGTGCCACTAGCAGGCAGCAGGTCTAGTACTGGGGCCAACCCCTTTGTAAATACCTGAGGTGAAAACGATACGCAAGAAGGGCAAGGCCATGAACTAGAAGTGCAGGGGCCTAGCAGTAAAATGAAGAAAATGTTGTTGTTGTGCTGGGAAGAAGGGGACATGTAGGTCCACAAAAGCCAGAAAGTTTTCCTGGAGAAAGGAGGCAATGACAAGCTAGGTGGATTCAATGCTGAATATCTCAACTCAAATTCAGATTGTCAGAGCTTGGAGGATCAAGTTGGGCCAGATGTCCTTTTGTGTACAATGTAGGGTTGTCCCGATACCACTTTTTTAGGACCGAGTACAAGTACCGATACTTTTTTTCCCATGTACTCGCCGATACCGATTCTTTTTTTAAATGTGTCCCCAGAAATGCAGCCATGTGTCCCCAGAAATGCAGCCATGTGTCCCCAGAAATGCAGCCATGTGTCCCCACAGAGAAGGCCAAGCCAAGCCCTCCCCCCGCCGCCGTCGCCTAGTTGATCAGCGCGGGGAACATTACAGCTTTCATTTGAATAGCTGTGTGTTCCCCGCCGCACCTTGTCATATATAGCCCCTCCCCCTTGTCCGAGCACTTTGATAGACATATCACGCATCCAATCAAAGTGCCCAGACAAGGGGAGGGGCTATATATGACGAGGCGCGGCGGGGAACACACAGCTATTCAAATGAAAGCTGCAATGTTCCCCGCGCTGATCAACTAGGCGACGGCGACGGGAGGAGGGCTTGGCTTTCTTTTTCAGGACTGCTCTGCTCCGCTCTCCGCCCCCTCTCCTCCCGCTCTCTGGAAGAAAAAAAAAAAGTATCGGGTGAAGCATCGGGAGCATTTGCCCGAGTACAAGTACTCGCGCAAATGCTCAGTATCGGTCCCGATACCGATACTAGTATCGGTACAACCCTAGTACAATGGTTGAAATCGTTGTCTCACAGGACTTGGGGCAATGACACCTTGGTCCAAAAGACCCAAGAGATCTCAATGAAAAGCTGCAAATTTGTGCCAAGATAAGGGATTGTTGGAGGAAAGAAACCAAGGAAGGGACCTCAAAAGCTCTCTGTAGCTACCAGAACGGAGTCTGAAATGCCCTACGCAGAGCACCGTGTTGGTCGGTCAGTCACTATTGTCGCAACGTCCAGTCCCAACAGGGTCCAGACTCATTTCAAAAAGGACAGAGTGAAAACGGGGGCACCAAAAGATGTCCACCCTACAAGAACAACAACAAAAACAGACACGCTGGGGGCAGGAAGGGTGGCCTACAGCTTGCCAGTGTCCAATCCTACTGCAGGTGGCAGTATAGAAAGTGAAAGAATTCTGGTGTCCCTTAAAGGAGGAGAAAGAAAAGACATTAAAAAGGCGCATATCATTTTTACAGGAAGATTATTGTTGAAATTAATGGTATGGCGACTGGGTCTCTTCTTGTTTGGCCAATTTAACTGAAAACAGTGCCAAGTGGATTTCCCCTTATATTAGGGTCCTCACCCATTTAACCGGATGATTGCCGATAATTAGTAAATCCTAATGATCAATCCATCAACCAGGTATAATACCAATTTGGAACGGATGGAGAACACGCTCAGAATAGACGTTTTTGCACAATAGCTGCTATGCACAAGCCGTTGATTTTTCTCAATGTGTGTCGCCAGCTTTTGTAATTATCACATTACTCGAGAACACTGGCACTTCACGGATCTGAAAATTACTTAGACAACACTTGCATTGGCAAAAGCCCGACGACGTCTGTAATCTTCTGCAAATTGGGAAGTAGGACAGGTGGGTGGGGGGGATTTCAAACAGCTTAAGCTTTTCACAAGACACCAGGCTGGTGGCAATTAATGGCTTCTGGAAAAGCAGAAGACGAAACAACCGGCAAACAATGTAGAACCAACAGAACATAAAAAGCCAAGATTCTATGGCTGTACCCCCCACCCCTCCCGAGAACACGCACGCCGTTTCTAGGGTAACCAAATCAAAACCTATCTTATGACTGCATAAAACCTCACACAAGAGGGAAAAAAAACACACACACAACAAACTCCAAGCAATTATTGGCTTCAATGATTTAATATAAAATTTTAGCATTTCATCTTACAAACTGCTTTTGATGTATGTTGTTAAAGGCAGGGTTTGACAAATTTGCTTGGAATCTAGGAGCCAGCTAAAAAAGTTAGGAGCCAGAAAACGCACCCCGTCCTGACGAGCTTGTGCGCAGAAGTGAACGCATACGAGGTATCGTATGCGAGGTATCGCTGCGATTGGTAGAGCGAGAGCAATAATTCTAGCCCTAGACCTCCTCTGTAACTCAAAACATGCAACCTGTAGATTTTTTTAAACGTCGCCTATGAAGATTTTAAAGGGTAAAAGTTTGTCGGCATTCCACGAGCGGACGCAATTTTGAAACGTGACATGTTGGGTATGAATTTACTCGGCGTATCATTATCTTTCATAATATTAAAAAAAAAAAAAAAAAAATGGGGATAACTTTACTGTTGTCTTATTTTTTAATTAAAAAAAAAGTAATTTTTTCCCAAAAAAGTGCGCTTGTAAGACCGCTGCGCAAATACGGCGTGACAGAAAGTGTTGCAACGATCGCCATTTTATTCTCTAGGGTGTTAGGATAAAAAATATATATAATGTTTGGGGGTTCTAATTAGAGGGAAGAAGATGGGAGGGAAAATAGTGAAAAATTACATTAGAATTGCTGTTTAACTTGTAATTCTTAACTTGTAATACCAACGGCTATCACCAGCTCACACAAGGAAGAGCTGGGGACTTCACAAAAGAAAAAAAAAAAAAAAATTATAAATATATATATATATATATATATATATATATATATATATATATATATATATATATATATATATATATATATATATATATATATATATTATAATATAATATATATATTTTTTTTTTTTGCCCACCTTCCAAGCCAAGTCGCCAGGAGGCCATTTCTAGTCGCCATGGCGACCTGACAACCGGGATTTGTCAAGCCCTGCTATAGTGTCTGGCTACCACGCCAGGGCATATGCGAACTGAGAAAATCAAACAGGTACTTGCAGTTTAGCAGACAGAGTGGTTCAAATGCAGTTCAGTTGATAAGGCTGGCCGAGTTCAGGGGGATTATCCAGTATCCGTTCCAGGTAAAAGGCTGGCTGAGTTCAGGGGATAGTCCAGTATCCAATCCGGGTCATACACAGGGGATCCAACAGCAAACAAGGCAGACCAACGGGAGGCTTGATCTTGAACAATGCAGGCAAGTCTGTCTCTATTATAAGCAAGGGATAGAGTGTCCGGTTTGCTTATATCAGGTGACTGACCAGATCAATCAGCTAACAGGTGAACAAAGACAGGGGAAAAGAAACAGCCAACACCCGGGTGCTGGAATGATAAACAGGGGCACTAAATGATCATGACAAACGCTAACTGCACCGTACAGACGCAGCAACTTTCATCCTCTCACGACTCATATGGGAGGCCAGCAGCGGGGTTTGACGTGCACCCGTTTCTTCTACCCGCACTAAAGTGCAAGAAGCTCATCCACTGGGGCTAAATGCCTAATGTGTGCATGAGACCTAAAGTGTACGTGAAAAAAAAAAAAAAAAAAAAAAAAGCTCGTTTATTACCTTTTGAGCAACTGAAAAGTGTTTTGTTAGATCTGTTTGAGAAGTTCATAAAAATATCTGCTGATCCTAAATCTTATCAGCTGGGAACTTTCTATACACTCAGCTTGAGCTGCATTCTTATCAGTAAAATGGTTTGCATATCTCTCTGGGGGCTACAGAGCATCTCCCCTCAATCTGGAATTCTGTCCTATGGTGACAATGCCGAGCCTCCATGGGTACAGTATAGCGACCTTCAGAAGTCACATAATTCGTGAAATGATGTCCACCTGTATGCAATCTAAGTGTCACATGATCTGTCATTACATAGACACACCTTCTTGAAAGGCCCCAGAGGCTGCAACACCTAAGCAAGAGGCACCACTAACCAAACACTGCCATGAAGACCAAGGAACTCTCCAAACAAGTAAGGGACAATGTTGTTGAGAAGTACAAGTCAGGGTTAGGTTCTAAAAAAAATAAAAAATCCAAATCTTTGATGATCCCTAGGAGCACCATCAAATCTATCATAACCAAATGGAAAGAACATGGCACAACAGCAAACCTGCCAAGAGACGGCCGCACACCAAAACTCACGGACCGGGCAATAATCAGAGAGGAGCACAGAGACCTAAGGTAACCCTGGAGGAGCTGCAGAGTTCCACAGCAGAGACTGGAGTATCTGTACATAGGACGACAATAAGCCGTACGCTCCATAGAGTTGGGCTTTATGGCAGAGTGGCCAGAAGAAAGACATTACTTTCAGTAAAAAACAAAATGGCACGTTTTAAGTTTGCGAAAAGGCATGTGGGAGACTCCCAAAATGTATGGAGGAAGGTGCTCTGGTCTGATGAGACAAAAATGTAACTTTTTGGCCATCAAAGAAAATGCAATGTCTGGTGCAAACCCAACACATCTCATTACACCATCCCCACTGTGAAACATGGTGGTGGCAGCATCATGCTGTGGGGATGTTTTTCAGCAGTCCGGACTGGGAAACTGGTCAGAGTTGAGGGAAAGATGGATGGTGCTAAATACAGGGATAATCTTGAATAAAACCTGTACCACTCTGTGCGTGATTTGAGGCTAGGACGGAGGTTCACCCTCCAGCAAGACAATGACCCCAAACACACTGCTAAAGCAACACTTGAGTGGTTTAAGGGGAAACATGTAAATGTGCTGGAATGGCCTTTTTTTTTTTTTTTAACGCCCCTGTCCCCAGTAGCTTGCGCGCAGAAGCGAACGCACACGCAAGTCCTGCCGACATATGTAAACGCCGTTTAAACCACATATGTGAGGTATCGCTGCGTGCGTTAGAGTGCCAGCAACAATTCTAGCACTAGATCTCCTCTGTAAATCTAAACTGGTAACCTGTAAAAAATTTCAAAGCGTTGCCTATGGAGATTTTTAAGTACCCAAGTTTGGCGCCATTCCATGAGTGTGCGCAATTTTAAAGCGTGACATGTTGGGTATCTATTTACTCGGTGTAACATCATCTTTCATATTTTACAAAAAAATTGGGCTAACTTTACTGTTTTATTTTTTTAATTCATGAAACAATTTTTTTCCAAAAAAAAGGCGTTTGAAAAATTATTGTGCAAATACCGTGCAAGATAAAACGTTTCAATGACTGTCGTTTTATTCCCTAGGGTGTCTGCTAAAAAAACATATATAATGTTCGGGGGTTCTGAGTAATTTTCTAGAAAAAAAAAATGTAGGAGAGAAGTGCCAGAATAGGCCTGGTATGGAGGTGTGTATAAAAGCCCGGTATGGAAGTGGTTAAGCGTATCTCAATTTGAGAATACACTTAAATATACGACGGCGCAGATTCGGAGTTACGACGGTGTATCTACTGATACGCCGCCGTATCTCTACGTGAATCTGGCTAAATAACTTTTGTGCAAACCAATCAATAAACTCTTATTGCAATTTTTTTATGAAAAATATGTAGAAGAATACGTATCGGCCTAAACTGAGGAAAAAAAATAATAATTTTTTTTTATATTTTTTGGGGGAAATTTATTATAGCAAAAAAGTAAAAAATATTGTTTTTTTTTTCAAAATTATCGCTCCATTTGTGAAAAAAAAAAAAAAGTAAATTTTGTTTGGGAACCACGTCTCATGACCGCGCATTTGTCAGTTAAATCGACGCACTGCAAGTCCTTTACTTTCATTTCGACAGGCACAGAATATACAGTGAATCCATACATCATTGTAACTCAAAAGATAAAATTATACTTGATAATAGGAAGGAATCCGGAACCCGTATAAATCTGCAGCTTTAGGAATGCACTTCCTCCATCAGACTGTTTACTGAGCCCAAAATTGACATTTGAGAATAAATTAGTGTCTGCATGAAAAAATAAATAAACACACTACTGAAGATCAGCCGCTCATTTAGCACTTTTAAGTTCTAATCCTATTAAAGCTCAGTTTTACACGGTGGTATTTAAAGGATCAAGATTTGCCTGGGCACAAGAGAACCACAGCGGCGGCGGCAGGTAATAAGCAGGACTCTGGGGTGTGAAGAGTGTACAGCGGGAAATGTCACATTCGCTCCACGCTTGCTGTGCGCCGCTGCATTTTAATAATTACAACGTTTGAGTTCTGACCCAATTTACATTCAATGGAAGCACCAGTTAAAAGAAAGAAAAAAAAACACAACTTTTCAAATAGTTATTATAGCTTCTGTCTTTTTTCTTTTTTAGTTAAAGCGGATGTTCCACCCCAAAAAAATATTAAAAGCCAGCAGCTACAAATACTGCAGCTGCTGACTTTTAATATTAGGACACTTACCTGTCCTGGAGTCCAGCGCCGATCGCAGCAGAGGACGAGCGATCGCTCGTCACCCTGCTGCTCCCCCTCCATCCACGCTGAGGGAACCAGGAAGTGAAGCGCTGCGGCTTCACTGCCCGGTTCCCTACGGCGCATGCGCAAGTCGTGCCCGCCGATTGGCTCCCGCTGTGTGCTGGGAGCCGAGTGTTCCCAGCACACAACGGGGGGGGCGACGGGATGTGACGCAATGCCGTCTTTTGCCCATGAATGCTGGGCCGGAAGTGGGTGCAAATACCTGTCTTTAGACAGGTATCTGCACCCCCCTCCCCCTGAAAGGTATCAAATGTGACACCGGGGGGGGGGGGGGGGGGGATTCCGATCAGCGGGACTTCACTTTAGGGTGGAGAACCGCTTTAAAAGGAGTTGTAAAGTAAAATAATTTTTCACCTTAATGCAATCTATGCATTTAAAGGGGTTGTAAGGGTTTGTCTTTTATTTTCTAAATAGGTTCCTTTAAGCTAGTGCATTGTTGGTTCACTTACCTTTTCCTTCCATTTCCCTTCTAAATGATTTGTTTCTTTTTCTGAATTTCTCACTTCCTGTTTCTCCTCAGTAAGCTTTCCACCATCATCCGAGTGGTGGAAAGTCAGTCAGAACAGCTTACTGAACACCTTACTGAGGAGAAACAGGAAGTGAGAAATTCTATATGTTGTTTTTCTTTGTCTGAATTTCTCACTTCCTGTTTCTCCTCAGTAAGGTGTTCAGTAAGCTGTTCTGACTGACTTTCCACCGCTCGGATGATGGTGGAAAGCTTACTGGAGGAGAAACAGGAAGTGAGAAATTCAGAAAAAGAAACAAATCATTTAGAAGAGAAAAGGAAGGAAACAAGTTATGTGAATCAACAAGGCACTAGCTTAAAGGAACCTATTTAGAAAATAAAAAACGACCCTCAACAACTCCTTTAAGGTTAAACAAACATCTGATGCTGCCGCCCCCCGAGCCCCCATTATACTTACCTGACCCCTCGAAAGTCCCGCGCGCGGTCCCGAGATCCTCTTCGCCGCTCAGTCTGGCCGCTGATTGGCTAGAGCGGATGGATTGAGAGCAGCGCAGCCATTGGCTGGCGCTGCTGTCAATCACATCCAGTGACGCGGCGGGCCGAGTGATACAGTGAGCAACTATGGTCGCTCGCTGTATCACGGGAGCGCGCCTGCAATTACTCACCACCATGCAAGCTCTCGTATGACTGTGGTCAGATCTTGCGGGGAGGACCAGAGACAGCCGCCGAGGGACCCCAGAAGACGTGGATCGGGCCACTCTGTGCAAAACTAACTGCACAGTGGAGGTAAGGATAACATGTTTGTTATTTTAAAGAAAAACATTTTTTGTTCCTTTAATAACCCTTTAAAGTGGAATTAAATTTAGAAAAAAAAAAAAATTGCAAACAGGCAGGGTCTTTATAAAATACACTTACCTGCCTGTTCACAATCCCCTGCAGAATGTACATGTGCAGCTCAGTTTATTTTCCTGCACTGCCTGTGTCCGGATGAATGCACCCTAAGGCCCCTTTCACATTGAGGAGTTTTTCAGGCGGTACAGCGCTAAAAATAGCGCTGCTATCCCGCCTGAAAAACTCCTTCACTGCAGACTCAGTGTGAAAGCCCGAGGGCTTTCACACTGAGGCGATGCGCTGGCGGGAGACAAAAAAATCTCCTGTCAGCAGCATCTTTGGAGCGGTGAGAGGAGCGGCATGTATACCGCTCCTTCCCATTGAAAACAATGGGAAACCCCGGCAATACCGCCCGCAATGCGCCTCTATAGAGCGGTATTAACCCTTTATCGGCCGCTAGCGGGGGTAAATACCGCAGCGCTAGCGGCTGATTCCCGCAGCAATCCCGGCAGTATAGCTCCCGCCCCAGTCTGAAAGGGGCCTAAAGCCTTGTACACATGGTAGGACTTCAAACAAACTTTTCCTTGGATTTTTGTCCGAAGAGAGCTGTCCGATCACACCCATAGCATACACACGCTCTGACTTTTCTGCAAACTTTCCTAAAACTTTCCCAACATCACATGGTTTTTCTGCTCTTTTCCGACACCCTTTGGTCAACTTCTGCTATTGTTGGTTGATTTTAATATTGGTTCTGGGCATGCGTATTTGTACTTTGTACAAAAGTCCGATGGATTCCTGTACACACGGTCGGACTTTGCACCGTCGGACTTTTGTTGCCGAAAAGTTTGTCCGTTTGAAGAGCGAACTTTTGTCCGATGAAAACCGAAAAAGTTTGTCCGATGGAGCGTACACACGGTCGGATTTTTTTGCAAACTTGCTCATTTTGAAGTTTGTTGGCAAAAAGTCTGACCGTGTGTACGGGGCTTTACACATGTCCGGGAGTGACATCATCACACGTCGGCCAAAGACAGACGCCGGAAGACCATTGGAGCCAAGGCAATTATTTACCCCCCTTCATGACCAGGCCATTTTTTTGCGATACGGCACTGTGTTACTTTAACCGCTTTCCAACCACCTGACGTCATCATACAGCGGCAAGGTGGCTTGTTTCTGCAAATCGCCATAGCTGTACGCCGGAACTCGCTTTTGTGGGTGTGCTCCCATTGGGCAGCGGGGGAGCCATTCAGCGGGTCCGGTGGACTCAATGTCCGCCGGCCACCCGTGATCGTTCCCCACAGTGACAGAACGGGGATCTGCCTCTGTAAACAAGGCAGATCTCTGTTCTGATAGGGGAGAGCACACAGATCCTGCATTTCTGCTAAGCAGGAAGACAGATCTGTGCGTTTCCCCAGTCACACAGCCCCCATACAGTTAGAAAACACAAACAGGAAACGCATTTAACCCCTTGATCACCCCTGAAGTTAATCCCTTCCCTGCCAGTGTCTTTAGTACAATGTCAGTGCATATTTTTAGCACTGATCAATGTAATGTCACTGGTTCCCAAAAAAGTGTAAAAATAAATGTCAGTTAGGTGTCCAATCTGTCCACCACAATATCACAGTGCCATAAAAAAATAAAATATATATATACACACACACACACACACACACACACACACACACACACACACACACACACCATAAATCTATCCCCTAGATTGTAGACACTAACGTTTTGCGCAAACCAATCAATATACGCTTATTACGATTTTTTTTTTTTTAAAACAAAAATATGTAGCAGAATACATATCGGCCTAAACCAAGGGCCTTCAGTGGTTTTGAAGTCCTTTTAAGTCCCATAAGATATTGCAAGACAATCACAGGCATGACTCTTAGAGACAGAGGCGTGATGGGATTTGTAGTTTTACCACAGCTGGAGTGTGGAGGCTGCCTACCCCTGGCCTTAAAACTGATGAATACGTTTTTTTTTGGACCGTTTTATAGCAGAAAGTAAAACTTTATTTTTTTTCCCAAAATTTTCGCTCTTTTTTTTGTTTATAATGCAAAAGAGGTGATCGAATACCATCAAAAGAAAGCTCTATTTGTGGAAAAATAAAATAAATCTGTTTAAATTGTGTACAGCGTTGCACGACCACGCAATTGTCAGTTAAAGCGAGGCAGTGCCATCTCGCAAAAAATGGCCTGGTCAGGAAGTGGGTAAATCCTTCCGGGGCTGCAGTGGTTAATTGACAATTGCACGGTCGTGCGACGTTGTACCCAAAAAAAACTGAGATCCTGTTTTTCCCCACAAATAGAGCTTTATTTTGGTGGTATTTGATCACTTCTGCGGTTTTTATTTTTTGCGCTATAAACAAAAAAGAGTGACAATTTTGGGGAAAATGTTTTATTTTTTTTACTTTGTTATTAGCAAATTGTGTTATCAAGCAATTGAACTTGTGTACAGAAAAGTGGCTGAGGCGTGTATATTGCATACTGTATTTATCGGCGTATACTGCGCACTTTTTTGCCCTGAAAATCAGGGCAAAATCATGGGTGCGCGGTATACGCCGATACCCGCGCCGAGTTTTGAATACTGCGCCGACATATACCGAGCGCAGTACACTCGGGTATAGTCGGGCAGTCACGGCTCCTTCCGCGCTCACGTCCTGGACGTACAGGACGTCAGCGCGAGAGTTGCCGAGCATTGCCGACAATACACGAGTGTACTGCGCTCTGTATATGTCGGCGCAGTATTCAAACTCGGCGCTGGAAACGAGCGGGGAGGACGCAAGGACGCCGGACCCGATGAAGAGGACACCCGAAGCCGCAGACGGACGCCAGACCCGACGAAGAGAACACCTGAAGCCGCAGAAGGACGCCGGACCCGACGAAGAGGACACCCGAAGCCGCAGAAGGACGCCGGACCCGACGAAGAGGACACCCGAAGCCGCAGAAGGACGCCGGACCCGACGAAGAGGACACCCGAAGCCGCAGAAGGACGCCGGACCCGACGAGGCCGCCGCGCAAGACACCAAAAACTGCAAGTACAAAAAAATAAATTTTTCCCACAGGATTCGGGGCAACTTTAGCGGTGCGCGGTATACGCGGGAGCGCGTTATACCGCGATAAATACGGTACTTTGTATATGTCCCTCATTTTAATGCTGGGTGGCGCAGGGGGGGGGGGGGGAGCGGGGGGGGAGGGTGGCGAGACACGCACACAAATTCCAGCAAGGTTCTGGGATTTACAATAAACAATGCACAGTGTATTCAGTGATATCAATGGTGCCATATGGTGTGCCAGATTTGTTTTCTTTTTCTTTTAAGAGGATTAAAATACTCCCGTGTCCTTGTTCAGAGGCTGTAATGTGCGATACGGCTCTACTGTCAGCCTCCTCTGTCCATCACAATAAGGGCCAGACTACACCTCTGCGGCAAAAATATATGCATTTTTTCCCGTGTATTTCATAACTTCAGGCAGCAAATTTTCCAGCTTCATGCATACGGCTGGTAATTAGTCGAGGATTGATCTTTTTTCCCCAATGTTACTTGCAGGAAAGAGACCATATAGTCAGCATGCATTCCTTAGAAATAGTGGAAACCTTGTGCATGAAAACGTGAACACAGCTCAAGAGCGTGCAGATACTGTGTGCCTCCATAGCAAACGGCTTGCTATGGGGACACATGAATAGGAGGAGCCAAAAGCACCCCTCGGGGACCCGAGAAGAGGAGAAGGAGCACCGCTGAGGGATTGGAGGAGGAGGAGCACCGCTGAGGGACCCGAGAAGAGGAAGAGCCAGGAGCACCGCTGAGGAACCCGAGAAGAGGAAGAGCCAGGAGCACCGCTGAGGAACCCGAGAAGACGGAAGAGCCAGGAGCACTGCTGAGGAACCCGAGAAGACGAAGAGCTAGGAGCACCGCTGAAGGAGCTAAGAAGAAGAAGAGTCAGGAGCACCTGGAGGACTCGAGAAGACTAGGAGCCAGGAGCACCGCTGAGGGACCTGAGAAGGGAGCCAGGAGCACTGCTGAGGGACCCGAGAAGAGGAAGAGCCAGGAGCACCGCTGAGGAACCCGAGAAGACGGAAGAGCCAGGAGCACCGCTGAGGAACCCGAGAAGAGGAAGAGCCAGGAGCACCGCTGAGGAACCCGAGAAGACGGAAGAGCCAGGAGCACTGCTGAGGAACCCGAGAAGACGAAGAGCTAGGAGCACCGCTGAAGGAGCTAAGAAGAAGAAGAGTCAGGAGCACCTGGAGGACTCGAGAAGACTAGGAGCCAGGAGCACCGCTGAGGGACCCGAGAAGAGGAAGAGCCAGGAGCACCGCTGAGGAACCCGAGAAGACGGAAGAGCCAGGAGCACCGCTGAGGAACCCGAGAAGAGGAAGAGCCAGAAGCACCGCTGAGGAACCCGAGAAGACGGAAGAGCCAGGAGCACTGCTGAGGAACCCGAGAAGACGAAGAGCTAGGAGCACCGCTGAAGGAGCTAAGAAGAAGAGTCAGGAGCACCTGGAGGACTCGAGAAGACTAGGAGCCAGGAGCACCGCTGAGGGACCTGAGAAGGGAGCCAGGAGCACCGCTGGGGGACCTGAGAAGAGGAGGATCTGGGCTGCTCTGTGCAAAACCATGACACAGAGCAGGCAAGTATAACATGGTTATGATTTTAACCACTTCTCTACCGGGCACTTTCACCCCCTTCCTGCCCAGGCCAATTTTCGGCTTTCAGCGCTGTCACACTTTGAATGACAATTACGCTGTCATACAACACTGTAACCATGTGTAACTTAACATTTTCTTCACACAAATGGAGCTTTCTTTTGGTGGTATTTAATCACTGCTGGGTTTTTTATTTTTTACAAAAAAATAAGACCTAAAATTTTGAAAAAACAAAAAAGGTTTTAGTTTCTGTCAGTGAATTTTGTTAAGAAGTATATTTTCTCCTTCACTGATGGGCACTGATGTGCCCCACTTATGGGCACTGATGGGCACCACTGACTAGCATCACTAATGGGCACCGATTGGTGAAACTTGTGGGCACCGATTGCTGACACCAGTGGGCACTTTATTGTAATCAGGGCACTGATGATCAGTGCCCCAATTAGATGTCTCGATGTGCCCTGCAAGGAGATGCCACTGATCAGCTCTCCTTGCCACACACTGGCAAGGCGATGAGTGCCGATTACCGGCATTTCCGTGTTAACATATGACCGGCTGTGATTGGACACAGCCAATCACATGGTTAAAGAGCCGTCGTCCCAGAACAAGAGCCGCACCGCCCCTCTGGTGGGCGGGCGGCAAGTGGTTAAAGTGGTAGTGAACCCAGTTTTTATTCTATTACCTACAGGTAAGCCTTATAATAAGGCTTGGGTACTGTGAATATTGTTGTAATATTAATATTTAATGTGTAGGTATGTATTGCACAATATATTGTATTGCATTACCATATTGACCAGGAATTCATTTGAACTGTCCAAGCCAGCTGAATTCTAACACATCAAAGGGACAGCTGAAGACCCTTTGATGTGTTAATCTTATGCAAGACTACCTAGGAAGTATTTATTGATGGTAATTAGACTTGAGGGGGTGTTCATTCAGGGAAACATTTGGTTGACCTGGAAGAACCCCTCCCTCCAGTGTGAGACCAGTATTTGAGACATTCATGCTGGCATTCAGTCAGTCTTGTCACCGAGAATATTCTCTGTATATTCTCCGTATGAATATGGCACAGGTCTAGGAAAAGATGAGACTTTGAATTACTCTGTTGGATTTGTATCATCTGTGGAATTCGGACTTTGTTCTGTATAGGAAATTAAATAAATGCACTCTCTGGAGAGCCTGGGATATTGCTGCGGGACATGACTATATTAGTATGATGACTATAAGTTATCATACTAATACCTAAATATCAAATATCTAACCGGACTACACTCTACATTTATATCACTACAAATATCTCCTAAACTTGTACAGTTTAGGAGATATTGGTACTGCATGCAACATACCGTGCTGGACCTTCAGAGCCTGTGCCAAACCCGAGGGCTCCTATGCGCAATGTCATTGCGCCCCTGGCCACTTATGTACCTGGAGACCGCAAACCCAGAAGGAAGACTGGGGGTAAATGGAAGCCCTGTCAGTGCGCCGCTGGAGGGCTTCAGTTTAAGGGAAGTCTCTCATAATGTGCTAGTATGCGATGCAAACTAGCACATTATGACATTGCCTTGCAGGGGAATTTTTTTTATTTATTTTTTAAACCCGCGGTTTACTACTGCTTTAATTTAAGAAACAATTGTGACTTTAATAACACTAAGTATACATCATTTTGGTTTACATAGGGTAGGCAGGATAAATAAGTGAAAGTGGAGGAGACATTTTTAAGAATAGTTGTGTTAGGGAGGAATTCCATTCTAAATGTGCAAATGTTTAAAAGGACATTGTAACGGTATAACGTTTTTTCTTCTTTTTTTTTTTTTTTAAATAACATTATACTTACCTGCTCTGTGCAATGGTTTTACACAGAGCAGCCCCGGTCCTCCTCTTCTGTGGTCCACCACTGATGAGCCTGGCTCCTCCCTCCACCCCGCCAAGTGCCCCCATAGCAAGCCATCTGCTTCTGAGGCATTCATGCGTACTCACTTCCGAGCAGGCTGTGCGTGCCCACACGCTCCCTCCTCACTGGTTTTAAGTGTCGGAGCCAATGAGGAGAGAGCCGAGACAGCCTCTGCTCTGGTGCACACCGCTGGATAAAGATCAGGCTCAGGTACAGTGAGGGGAAAACAGTATTTGATCCCCTGCTGATTTTGTACATTGGCCCACTGACAAAGAATGATCAGTCTATAATTTTAATGGTCGGTTTATTTTAACAGTGAGAGACGGAATAACATCAAAAATATCCAGAAAAACTAATTAAAAAAAAAAAGTTATAAATTGATTTGCAATTTAATGAGTGAAATAAATGACTTGGCACTTGGTAGCAAAACCCTTGTTGGCAATCACAGAGGTCAGACGTTTCTTGTAGTTGGGCACCCGGTTTGCACACATCTCAGGAGGGATTTTGTCCCACTTCTCTTTGCAGATCTTCTTCAAGTCATTAAGGAATCGAGGCTGACGTTTGGCAACCCGAACCTTCAGCTCCCTCCACATATTTTCTATGGGATTAAGACTGACTAGGTCACTCCAGGACCTTAATGAGCTTCTCCTTGAGCCACTCCTTCGTTGCCTTGGCCGTGTGTTTTGGGCGATTGTCATGCTGGAATATCTATCCACAACCCAATTTTTCAATGCCTTGGATGAGGGTAGGAGGTTCTCACCCAAGATTTGATGGTACATGGCCCCGTCCATCGTTCCTTTTATGCGGTGAAGTTGTCCTGTCCCCTTAGCAGAACCCCCCAAGCATAATGTTTCCACCTCCATGTTTGGTGGTGGGGGATGGTATTCTTGGGGTCATAGGCAGAATTCCTCCTCCTTCAAACACGGCGAGTTGAGTTGATGCCAAAAAGCTTGATTTTGATCTCCTCTGACCACAACACTTTCCCCCAGTTCTCCTCTGAAACATTCAGATGTCCATTAGCAAACTTCAGATGGGCTGTACATGTGCTTTCTAGAGGGAACCTTGTAGGCGCTGCAGGAATTCAGGCCTTCACGGTGGAGTGTGTTACCAATGGTTTTCTTGGTGACTATGGTCCCAGCTGCCTTGATCATGGACAAGATTCTCCCTTATGCCGCGTACACACGATCATTTTTCAGTTTTCCCAACTTCATCATTAAAACGACGTTGCCCACCCACCATCGTTTTTAAAAAATGCTCTAGCAAATCGCGGTGACGTACAACGGCACTATAAAGGGGAAGTTCCATGCGGATGACGTCACCCTTGGGGCTGCTTTAGCCGATTCCATGTTAGTAAAAGACGATTCACGCTTTTTTGTCTGTTACAGTGTGATGAATGTGCTATCTCCATTACGAACGGTAGTTTTACCAGAACGAGCGCTCCCATCTCATAACTTGCTTCTGAGCATGCGCGGGTTTTTTACGTCGTTTTAGCCCACACACGACCATTCTTTACAACCCGAAAAACGACATAGTTTAAAACGACGTTAAAAAATGCAGCATGTTCGAACCTGAAAAATGATGTGAAGCCCACACCCCATCATTTTAAATGACGTTTTTGAAAAACTATGTTTTTTCATGACGAAAAATGATCGTGTGTACGCACGCGGCATTATAGTTCTGGGCTGATTCCACACCGTTCTCATGATCATTGAAACTTCATGAGGTGAGATCTTGCATGGAGCCCCAGACGGGGATGATTTGACAGTTTTGTGTTTCGTCCACTTGCGAATAAATCGCACCAACTGTTGCCACCCTCTCACCAAGCTGCTTGGCGATGGTCTTGTAGCCCATTCCAGCCTTGTGTAGGTATACAATCTTGTCCCTGATATCCTTGGACAGCTCTTTGGTCTTGGCCATGATGGAGAAATTGGAATCTGATTGATTGCTTCTGTGGACAGGTCTCTTTTATACAGGTAACAAGCGCAAATTAGAAGCACTCCAGTTCACACCAGACGCAGTTCCGTGTTCTTTTTTTTCTGCACAAAATGCATGCACAGGGGCAGATCCACAAAGGAAGTACGCCGGCGTATCTACTGATACGCCAACGTACTTTAAAATTTCCGCGTCGTATCTTTGTTTTGAATCCTCAAAACAAGATACGACGGCATCTGGGTTAGATCCGACAGGTGTACGCCTTCGGATCATCGATGCAATTCTTCAGCGTCCGCTGGGTGGCGTTCCCGTCGTAATCCGCGTCGAGTATGCAAATTAGCTATTTCCGGCGATCCACGAACGTACGAGCGGCCGTCGCATTCTTTTACGTCGTTTCCATTCTGCTTTTTCCGGCGTATAGTTAAAGCTGCTATTTGGTGGCGTGCGCAATGTTAAGTATGGCCGTCGTTCCCGCGTCGAATTTGAATTTTTTTTATTTAGTTTGCGCAAGTCGTCCGTGAATCGGGCTGGACGTAATTTACGTTCACGTCAAAACAATGACGTCCTTTAGCGAATGCACGGCGGGAAATTTAGGGACGGCGCATGCGCAGTTCATTCGGGCGCGGGGACGCGCTTCATTTAAATGAAACGCGTCCCCTACTCGCCGATTTGAATTACGCGCAGTTACGTCGCGAGAGATACACTACGCCGCCGTAACTTATGGCGCAAATTCTTTCTGGATTCAAAGCTTTTAAAAGTAAGTTACAGTGGCGTAGGGTATCTTACATACGCTGCGCCCATGCAAATGTACGTGAATCTGCCCCACAGTGTTTTCCATGTATTCCAATGGCTCTAGTTCACACCATGCGGTCAGTTTCCGGTCAGTTTCTGCACCGGTAACTGACTGCATGGTGTGGACATGGAAAACACTGTGCATGCAGTTTTAGCGCAGAAAACATGCACATGAAACTGTACGGAACTGCGTCTGGTGTGAACTGGCCCTAAAGCAGGCCATACACGGTCGAATTTCGAACAAATTTTCTTTTCAAAATCCGAAAATTCGTTTTTTTTGTGATCTGATCATGCCACCATTGATTTTCGAAATTCGGCCGACAAAACCTTCATGTTGCCGGGAATATTCTTTTCTTGCACATGCGCATTTTTTTTCCCCCCCATTACATTTCTCGCACGATTTTCCCATCATTGATCAGAAAATCGTTTGTTTCTTAACCACTTGCAGACCGCCGCATGTACATGTACGTCCACAGAATGGCACGTACAGGCATATGGGCGTACCTGTACGTCCCTGCCTTTCCGCGGGTCGGGGGTCCGATCGTGACCCCCCCCCCCGCTACATGCGGCGGTCGGATACCCGCGGGGAGCGATCCGGGATGACGGCGCGGCTATTCGTTTATAGCGATCGCTCCCCGGAGCTGAAGAACGGGGAGAGCCATATGTAAACAAGGCTTCCCCGTGCTTCACTGTGGCGGCTGCATCGATCGAGTCATCCATTTTATAGGGAGACTCGGTCGATGACGTCAGTCCTACAGCCACACCCCCCTACAGTTAAAAACACACACTAGGTGAACCCTAACTCCTACAGCGCCCCCTGTGGTTAACTCCCAAACTGCAACTGTCATTTTCACAATAAAGAATGCAATTTAAATGCATTTTTTGCTGTGAAAATGACAATGGTCCCAAAAATGTGTAAAAATTGTCCGAAGTGTCCGCCATAATGTCGCAGTCATGGGAAAAAAAAAAAAAAAAAAAAAAAAAAAAAAAAAAATCGCTGATCGCCGCCATTAGTAGTAAAAAAAAAAATAAAAAAAAAAATGCAACAAAACTATCCCATTTTGTAAACGCTATAAATTTTGCGAAAACCAATCGGTAGCTTATTGCGATTTTTTTTACCAAAAATAGGTAGAATACGTATCGGCCTAAACTGAGGTAATATTTTACGTTCTTTACCGAGTTTACTTTAATGCATGGAATGCCTTTAAGACCAGGGGGGGAAAACAAATATATAAGAAGCCATACAATATAAAGCACAATTATGCGCTTTAATTCCAGGAAAATGCACTGCAAGGCCCAATTATCCTCATTTTCCCCCCATGAAAGAAATGACTTTTGTCATTATGTAAACCAGAAGAAAACATCACTGAGTAACCCCTCGCTCTATTCACACACGGCAATTATGCCAGCAAGTGTGTAGCAAATTAATATGCAATTATTAAGCAAATTATGCAAATTTCTTGTTTTTATTACAATATTAGGGTAAACGAACGCCCCTTCGCTGCTAATACCGTATGTCACAAGTCTATAAAAAAAAAAAAATGCTGCTCCAGATAATAACGCTCATCTCCACTTCACACACCGCCCACCAAGGTTGCCAGCCAAGCTCGCCAACTCTACAATCATGTGGGGGGGGAGTTGAATCAAGATCGCAATCTTTTAACGATTAATCTTGCAGATCTAGCTCACGCCTTGAGAGTTCCTTTCATAAGAACTATGGGCCAGATTCACATAGAAGAGCGGCGGCGTAACGTATCGTAGATACGTTACACCGCCGCAATTTTTCATCGCAAGTGCCTGATTCACCAAGCACTTGCGATGAAAACCTACGCCGGTGGCCTCCGGCGCAAGGCGGGCCAATTTAAATGGGCGTGTGCCATTTAAATTAGGCTCCCGTCGTGCTTTGCACGCCATGACGTCATTTTTTCGAACGGCGACGCGCGTAGCGCAATTCTGTATTCCCGGACGGCTTACGCAAACAACGTTATTTTTTAAATATCGACGCGGGAACGACGGCCATACTTTATACAGCAATGCGATTGCTGTGTAAAGTTAAGGCACAAACAAAAAACCACTAACTTTGCGACGAGAAACTAGACTAGCGGCGACGTATCGAACCCGAAAAACCGTCGGGAATCGTCGTTACTCCTAATTTGCATACCCGACGCTGGTTTACGACGCAAACTCCCCCCAGCGGCGGCCGCGGTATTGCATCTTAAGATCCGACAGTGTAAAACAATTACACCTGTCGGATCTTAGGGATATCTATGCGTAACTGATTCTATGAATCAGCCGCATAGATAGAAACAGAGATACGACGGCGTATCAGGAGAAACGACGGCGTATCTCCACTGTGAATCTGGCCCTAAGGGGCCAAGCACAACCCCACACCATAATCTCCCCTCCACCAAATGATTTGGACCAGTGCACAAAGACATGGATGAGCGAGTTTGGGGTGGAGGAACTTGACTGGCCTGCACAGAGTGCTGACCTCAACCCGATAGAACACCTACGGACTGGGATGCAATTAAAGTTCATGAGCCCCAATACTTTTGGTAATATAGTTTATGCATAATATAATATATAATGTTTGGGGGGGGGGGGAGGTTCTAAGTAATTTTCTGTTAACAAAAGGTGTCAGAAAAATGCCTGGTCTTCACCGTCCGGAAATCTCAGATATGTAGGAAGGTTATAAATCTGCCGGTCTCATCTAACATGACAGCTCTCTCTGAACGGTGAAATCGCAGAAGCACATTGCAGGTGGTCTGCATAGTTGGCCGTCAGTCTACAGAAATGGACCCTCGAAGGACTCCGGCATAAAACAATTCCCCCCTCCGCACTTCCAGCCTGTGATCTGTACTCGCCAATTTCCCGCTTTTTCTTATACCCTCTGGGAATGAACTTATCTGAGAGAGCCAGAGACAGCTTAACAAATTCATCATCACAGAGAACACATTCCTCCACACTTGTAAACTGCCCCCTGGGCAATAATTCATGGCAATTGCTATAGATAATGTGAAGAACAGGAAGACTCGACTCTGTCAATCATCTTGTCAGGTGATCGGGGGGGGTGGGGGGCAGTGCAGAGCTCAGAGCGGGGAGACATCAGATCACCACACTAGAAGACCACATTCACATGCAGAACACAGACCCCTCATCATCCAATGCTCAACACCTCAAAGTATACCCGTCGTAACTGATCTACAAAGGTTGGCAATGCTTTACGTGATCACTTGTCAACAAACCGGCGCATGTCCGGTTCAGCTCTCTCCTCCTCTCATGCTGATCGATAGAGCATGTGAGGAGAGGAGGGAGACGGTGCAGCAGCATGAGTGGGCTGTCTATCTGGAGTGCCCACAGCACTGATCTGTGCCAAGTCATACCTCATCTGTGCCTCCAACATGCCTCATCCATGTCCATCCATGCCGCAAACATGCCCATCCATGCCTCACCTGTGCCTCATACATGTCCATCTGTGCCTATGTGCCCTTAAATGCCTCATACATGACCATCTGTGCCTATGTGCTCATCCATGCCAATTCATATCTCATCCATGCCTCATCTGTGCCAATTCATATCTCATCCATGCCTCATCTGTGCCAATCCATATCTCATCCATGCCTCATCTGTGCCAATCCATATCTCATCCATGCCAATTCACACCTCATTCGTGCCAATTCACACCTCATCCATGCCAATTCAGACCTCATCAGTGCTCCAGCCATGCCAATTCATCCCTCATCCGTGCCTCGCCGGTGCTCATCCTGATGGTGCTCCCTGCATGTTGGGCTTCTGTATGTGGTCAGGCTGCCCTTCAATGCCTCATACATGACCATCTGTGCCTATGTGCCCAACCATGCCTCATCTGTGCCAATTCATATCTCATACATGCCTCATCTGTGCCAATCCATATCTCATACATGCCTCATCTGTGCCAATCCATATCTCATACATGCGCCATCCATGCCAATTCATACCTCATCAATACTCCATCCATGCCAATTCATCCCTCATCCGTGCCTCGTCGGTGCTCATCCTGGGCTTCTGTATGTGGCCAGGCTGTGTAAAAGCCTCACACATGTGGTATTGCCATACTTAGGAGGAGTAGCTGAATGTATTTTGTGGTGTCATTTTTGCAATGTACATGGTGTTAGAAATATTTTATAAATGTACCACTTTTTTTTTTTTTTTTATTCTACCTAAAATATAATGACCCTGAGCTTTACCTCTTACCAATCAAACCCTAATCTAGCCAATCTTTTTTTTTTACACCACAGCATACAAAAATAAATATATAAAATGTACGCATGACAGATCTCAACGCAGAGTATTTTTCTTCTGTGCACAAGAGCCCTAATAAGGGGCGTTTCCAGCAGAAGGATCGCTGCAGTGACTTGGCTCTTACAGCAAAAAAATTACACAATTTATTTCCGTCTAGAGCAGTGGTCTCCAAACTGCGACCTGGGGGCCGGACACAGCATTTTGCTTCCCTTTATCCAGCCCTGGGGGCAGTGTTCATTTCACCGACACCAACGATTGGCCATTAATCCTCCCACCGACACCAACGATTGGCCATTAATCCTCCCACCGACACCAACGATTGGCCATTAATCCTCCCACCGACACAAACGATTGGCCATTAATCCTCCCACCGACACCAACGATTGGCCATTAATCTTCCCACCGACACCAACGATTGGCCATTAATCCTCCCACCGACACCAACAATTGGCCATTAATCCTGCCACTGACACCAACGATTGGCCATTAATCCTCCCACTTGCACCAATGATTGGCCATTAATCCGTCCACCGACACGAACGATTGGCCATTAATCCTCCCACCGACACCAACGATTGGCCATTAATCCTCCCACCGACACCAACGATTGGCCATTAATCTTCCCACCGACACCAACGATTGGCCATTAATCCTCCCACCGACACCAACAATTGGCCATTAATCCGTCCACCGACACCAACATCCAGACTCCCCTAAAGTCTGAGGATTAATAATAAGTCCTTTTGTTCAGAAAGTTTGGAGACCCCTGATCTAGAAGGTGGATCACAGGGGGAAAGCAGAGGGCAGATAATAATCACAGCCGTCTTCTGATCCCTTCTGTAAGGTGAACTTTGTCTAATATATGCAAAATAGTTCATTTTTCACTTCCCAAAAACAGAAAGTCTGCATTAAAATATAAGCGGTGCATTCTCTTACCTGCAGGCATGTCTTTCCAACAGGCAGACTCTCCTAGTGGTGGGGATAAGGGACCGTCAAGCCTTCAGAGAAACAAAGAAATCAGTTTATATTATGAAAAAACACACAACATTAGCACATAATCTGAACATCAGAAATAATGGTGACCTGCTAAGGGGAGTAATCCACAGAGTCAGTCACAATTCACAATCATCAAATAAAATAAATGACTTCCAATTGGCTGTAACCTGACCTTCCTCCCCGACTGGTCTGCAGACAGTCCTGGAGCTCAGCAAACGTCGCACTCCACATGCAAAACAGCAAATCTGTGCAAATCAGTGGAAGGTGTAGGATGTGACTAGCAAAACACATTCTTATATATTCATAGGGCTAGATTCAGCATTGATTTACGCCGGCGTATCTATAGATACGCCACGTAAATTCAAAGCTGCGCCGGCGTATCTTCTTTCTGTATTCAGAAAGCAAGATACGCCGACATTAGCCCAAGATCCGACTGGAGTAAGTCTCTTACACCGTCGTATCTTAGGGTGCATTCTCACGCTGGCCGCTAGGTGGCGCTTCCGTCGTTTACCTAGATACGCCGATTCACAAACGTACGTGCGCCCGGTGGAATTTTTTTACGTTGTTTGCGTAAGGCACATAAAACACGCCCCCCTCATCCTCATTTGAATTAGGCGCGCTTACGCCGGCCCCATTTACACTACGCCGCAACTTAGGAGGCAAGTGCTTTGTGAATACAGCACTTTCTTTTATGATTTACGGCGGCGTAGCGTAAATACAATACACCGCCGTAACAATGCGCCCGGCTACCTGAATTTGGCATATAGCCTTTTGTACAGGACTGAGAGCTTATGGAAACCAGATACATATTCTGCACAATGACGATTTGGTTTTAGTCTTAGTACTAAAATGGCATTTTAGTTTTAGTCCCATTTTAGTCTTCTGCAATTGTTTTGCAAGACGCACTCCTGACCCCCGCGCATGACCCACTCCTGACCCCCGCGCATGACCCACTCCTGACCCCCGCGCATGACCCACTCCTGACCCCCGCGCATGACCCACTCCTGACCCCCGCGCATGACCCACTCCTGACCCCCGCGCATGACATACTCCTAATCCCACGCCCGGTGCATGACATACTCCTGACCTCTGCACATGACCAAATAACCTATTTTCCATGCATTTCCATGCAGGAAAAAAAACACACTGGACTGCATGTGGAGTGAACTGACCCCAACTCCTTTACCACAGACTAACACTGCAAAAGGAGTGGCATTAGTGCCCACGTGCCACACATACGCCTTGCTGGGCAATCAATGTTTCTGCACTGAGACTGCGCACGCTTCCAGATCACAGAGACTGACAGGTCACCACAGCTGCGCATAACCTACTCCTGACCCCCGCTCTCTGCGCACGACACCCTCCTGACCCCCGCACATGACCTACTCCTGACCCCCGCACATGACCTACTCCTGACCCCCGCACATGACCTACTCCTGACCCCCGCACTCTGCGCACGACACCCTCCTGACCCCCGCACTGTGTACAGAATGATAACACAGGCTATATACAATGTATATATAATGCTAACAGACAATATACAGGGGGAAAGGGGTATTAAAACTAGGGCAGGTGTGGATTGCAACCAATCAGCTTCTATCTTTAGCTTCTTCAGTTAAGCCTTGAAAATGAAAGCTAGAAGCTGATTGGTTGGCAGCCGCTCCATACATTGATAGATTCGCCTCTATGGTGGTCTCTCCTCCTGCGATGTCGGGGATCGGCCTCAGTCTGTCTAATACATAAAGGAGAACATGTGCCACCTATAGACCTCACACCCGGTCCCGTCCACCTACCTGCCTGCTCCTCGCACTGTCAGGATATTCCAGGATCTCCCTGCTGCTCACTTCCCTGCTCCGCCCCGCCCACTCACAGACTGACACTGAGACCGGCCAATGACAGCGCGCCTTTCACAGAGTTGACGAATGGGCACGGGCCGCACGAGAGCGCTGATTGGCCGCGGCTGTTGTTGTTGTCACTTTGCAGAGTGTGTTGGCATGTGACACGGACGAATGAACGCTAGAGAGCGAGTTCACAGAGGACACTACAGGGTCCTGGGCTTCCGTGATGGCGGCCATGTTCATTAAGACCAGGTCTACATAATTCCAATTCATGGGGCTTCGCCAATATGGCCGAATATTGGAGACAATCTGAGAAGGGGCGTTGTTGCAGTTTGAGCCAGTTGGGAAGTGCCCTGATTTGTCAGGCTTTAGTCAGAGGAAATCATTAGTTCCTAATTGTCACTAATTTAAAAGGCCTGTCCCTTGTATAGAATAAAGTGTGTTTGTCCCTTTGTTTAACCACTTAAGACCCGGACCTTTAGGCAGCTAAATGCCCAGGCCAGTTTTTGCGATTCGGCACTGCGTCGCTTTAACTGACAATTGCGCGGCCGTGCGACGTGGCTCCCAAACAAATTTGACGTCCCTTTTTTCCCACAAATAGAGCTTTCTTTTGGTGGTATTTGATCACCTCTGCGTTTTTTATTTTTTGCGCTATAAACAAAAATAGAGCGACAATTTTGAAAAAAATGCAATATTTTTTACTTTTTACTATAATAAATATCCCCCGAAATATATTAAAAAAAAAAAAAATTTCCTCAGTTTAGGCCGATACGTATTCTTCTACATATTTTTGATAAAAAAAATCACAATAAGCGTTTATCGGTTGGTTTGCGCAAAATTTATAGTGTTTACAAAATAGGGGAACGTTTTATTGTATTTTTTTTTTTATTAAATTTTTTTTTTTTTACTACTAATGGCGGCGATCAGCGTTTTTTTTTCGTGACTGCGACATTATGGCGGACACTTGGGACAATTTTGACACATTTTTGGGACCTTTGTCATTTTCACAGCAAAAAATGCATTTAAAATGCATTGTTTACTGTGAAAATGACAATTGCAGTTTGGGAGTTAACCACAAGGGGGCGCTGAAGGGGTTATGTGTGACCTCATGTGTGTTTCTAACTGTAGGGGGGTGTGGCTGTAGGTGTGACGTCATCGATTGTGATTCCCTATATCAGGGAACACTCGATCGATACGCCGCCACAGTGAAGAACGGGGAAGCTGTGTTTACACACGTTTTTCAGCTCCGGGGACCGATCGCGGGACTCCAGTGGCAATCGGGTCCGCGAGTCCCACGGTCACGGAGATTCGGACCGGGTCGCGTGCACGCGCCCGCGGCGCGCGCACGACCCCACGGCTGGGCTTAAAGGGCAACGTACAGGTACATGGATGTGCCCAGCCGTGCCATTCTGCCGACGTATATCGGCATGAAGGGGTCCTTAAGTGGTTAATCCGATATGTAGACAGATAATAGATACAGACCTGTATAAGAAATGTACTATTAACCACTTACCTACAGGGCACTTACCCCCTTCCTGCCCAGGCCATTTTTCAGTGCTGTCACACTTTGAATGACAATTGCGCGGTCATACAACACTGTACACATATGACATTTTATAATTTTTTTGGGGTGATATTTAATCACTGCTGTGTTTTTTTATTTTTTACAAAAAAAAGACCAAAAAAAAAACATTTTTTTTTTTAACTTAGTTTCTGTCAGTAAATTTCGTAAAAAGTAATTTTTCTCCTTCACTCATGTGCGCTGTTGAGGCGGAACTGATGGGCACTGATAGGCTGAACTGGTGGGCAATGATGAGGTGGCACTTATGGGCACTGATTAGGTGGCACTGATAAGGATGAACTAGTATGCCGCAGTTATGGGCACTGATTAGGTGGCAATGATAAGGATGAACAAGTATGCCGCACTTATGGGCACTGATAGGTGGCACTAATTGGCACTGATAGGCAGCACTGATGGAAATTAATAGGTGGCACTGATAGGCGGCACTGATGGGCATTAATAGTTGGCACTGATAGGCAGCACGGATAGGCGACACTGACGGGCGACACTGACGTAGGGTGGCCACCCTCCCTTCCCAAAAATCAGCTTGTGCTGTAACGAATCACAGCACAGTGATTGGACACAAGAGGCGGGATTTATGATTTCTCCAATCACAAGCAGGGGGCGGGATTGTGCTCCTCCAGGCATTCCCGGCCAGGACAAGTACTGTCAGTGAGTAAAGCGGTGATTTGGCGGCCTTTTTTGGGGGCATCAGATTGGCCCGGGGGGGGGGGGGGGGGTGGCTGTGTCAGATTCATTCCGGGACACTGTATTGTCCTGGAATGAAGGTGCCCAGGACAGATCTGCAAAATGCGGGACTGTCACGGGCAATCCGGGACACGTGGTCACCCCACACTGATGGGCATTGATGGACAGCAGTGGTGGGCATCAATAATAGGCAGCACTGATAGCCAGCACTGACTGCATCACTAATGGGCACTGATTGGTGGCACTTGCGGGCGCTGGTGGGCACTGATTGCTGACAATGGTGGGCACTGATTGCTGGCACTGATTGGTGACACTTGTGGCGCTATAATGTAATCAGGGCACTGATGATCGGTGCCCTGATAACATATTTTGTTGTTTCCTACGAGGAGATGCCGCTGATCGGCTCTCCTCGCCACACACTTTGTCAGTGTAAGGCGAGAAGCGCCCATTACCGGCATCTCCGTGTTTACATGTAACCGACTGTGATTGGACACAGCTGATCACATGGTTAAATATCACACCGTGTCCGTCATATGACGTCGTCCCAGAACGAGGGCTTCACCACCCCGCCGTCATTTGATGGCAAGTGGTTAAAGTATGAAAAGTATTGTTTTGTTTTTTTAGTTTTATTTTTTTTTAGTTTTGGATAGAGTTGAGAGGGATTAGAACCCCTGTCAATTTTTATTGCTGCCCTTGCCCTCATTGGGGCGATTCACCCTTTCTGTTTGTCCTGTTTACCATTCACGAAAAGTGAAAGAAAATCCCAAATTTTGGGTTGTCACGAGAGCAGGAAGAGAGGGGAAATCTTCCAATGGGGACACTGAGCAGTACACCATACAAGAATTAATCCTGCTTAAAATCTAAATGCAGCCCCACCCCCAGCGTTTTCAATGGGGCTCCAACCACCTAGTACAGCAGGACTGGTTGTACCCCATGTAGGGCCAATGACAAGGGAGCTACTTTAAATTTAGGGGGCGTCTTAGCTATAGTTGGGCTCAGACTCTGCTAATTCTATGTAAATTCGCCTCTGCTCTGGCTGTGGTTGCGCTCTGTAGAAATTTTCCCCTGTTGCCTGTAGGTGGCGTCACCACCTCAGGCCCATGTTGGAACTCGGGCGAACCATGGTGTGTTAAAGGGGAGGTTCACCCTAAAAACGACTTTCTAGTATTACATTGGCCCCCCACATTACAATACAATTAGGCCTATTATGTTTTTTTTTCTGCTGTACATACCTTGATACAGCTTATTCACCCGTGGCTTCCGGGTTGCGAGTCCCGCGGGAGTGGGCGTTCCTAACATGCTGTTGATTGACGTGATGACAAAAAACGAGCTCCCCCCGTCGCGTAAGCTGCGTCACGATTGGCGAAAGGAGCCGAACGGCGAGTCGGCGATAAACTGCGCCTGCGATTGCGCCTGCGTCGGCGATAAACCGCCAATGGCTGCGCTGCTATCAATCCCTCCAGCCTAGCCAATCAATGGCCAGGCTGGGAACCGAAGACCATCACATGGACGTGCGCGGGACATTCGAGAGGTCAGGTAAGTAAAACGGGGGTTCGGGGGGGGGGGCGGTACCATCAGATGTTTTTTCACCTTAATGCATAGGATGCATTAAGGTGAAAAAACATTTACCTTTACAATCCCTTTAAAAAAAACTGGCAATCACCAGCCCCCCCGTTATACTTACCTGAAACCGTTCGTCTCCTTGGGGGGGCCCCGCCATCCTCCTCTCCACGGAGTCCCGGCTTAGATTGGATAGATAGATTGATAGCAGCACAGCCATTGGCTCCCGCTACTGTCAATCGACTACAATGACGGGTATGATTCAGGAGCGCCCCTGCAAGGTAATCCCCTTGGGAGAACGCTTCTCCAAGGGGGTTAACTAATGCGGGGAGGAGGCGCACCTACGGTTCCCTTTCTAGTATAGCTTTAGCTGTTTGTATTATTTACATATTGTAATTTCTTAGAATGTGTTAATAAAGTTGTTAGGAACCAGTGTATTCTGGGAGACTTCTCTAGAGGAAGTGAGTCAGCCACCATTTTAAGAATCTTCAGCAAGGCATCTTTTCCAATGTCTCGCCATCACCTCTTAGCGAGCTTAAAAAGAGCATTGTTTCTTTATTATATGTAATGTTGTACTGATTGATGTTTATTTTATCAATTTGTAGTTTCACCTGGCTCGTTCTTATAAATTTAAGATCAAAGAAATATGGTATCTGAAGTTTATGGAGCGGGAAGGTTTAGCTCTCTGTCCTAGAGATAGAACAGTGGGTGTCCCCAGATTTCATTTTGAAAATCTGTTAACTTTAGTGTAAAACTCCAGTTCAGTTTCACACCGATTATCCTACCGCTGCCTCGTCCACTGGTTATACGTACATACATTTTTGATCTCATTAACTGTTTGGTCCAATAATTTTTATTGATCAGATGGTAAAATCAACTGATCCATACAACACCAGTATTTAAAATTGCCTGCAACAATCCCAATGGTGTGAATGACAAAATGTCAATCAAAGATCATTAACTGTCACTGAAAATGTCAGTTTTGCTTAACCACTTCCCGACCGCCGCATGTATATGTACGTCCACAGAATGGCACATACAGGCAACTGGGCGTACATGTACGTCCTTGCCTTCTAGCGGGTGGGGGGTCCGATCGGGACCACCCCCCCCGCTACATGCGGCGGTCGGATTCCCGCGGGGAGCCATCCGGGATGACGGCGCGGCTATAACGTTTATAGCCGCTCCGTCGCGATCGCTCCCCGGAGCTGAAGAACGGGGAGAGCCGTATGTAAACACGGCTTCCCCGTGCTTCACTGTGGCGCTGCATCGATCGAGTGATCCCTTATATAGGGAGACTCGATCGATGACGTCAGTCCTACAGCCACACCAGCCTACAGTTGTAAACACACACTAAGTGAACACTAACTCCTACAGCGCCCCCTGTGGTTAACTCCCAAACTGCAACTGTCATTTTCACAATAAACAATGCAATTTAAATGCATTTTTTGCTGTGAAAATGACAATGGTCCCAAAAATGTGTCAAAATTGTCCGAAGTGTCCGCCATAATGCCGCAGTCACGAAAACAAAACGCTGATCGCCGCCATTAGTAGTAAAAAAAAATTTTTTTTATAAAAATGCAATAAAACTATCCCCTATTTTGTAAACGCTATAAATTTTGCGCAAACCAATCGATAAACGCCTATTGCGATTTTTTTTTACCAAAAATAGGTAGAAGAATACGTATCGGCCTAAACTGAGGAAAAAAAATGTTATATATGTTTTTGGGGGATATTTATTATAGCAAAAAGTTAAAAATATTGAATTTTTCTCAAAATTGTCGCTCTATTTTTGTTTATAGCGCAAAAAATAAAAACCGCAGAGGTGATCAAATACCACCAAAAGAAAGCTCTATTTGTGGGGAAAAAAGGACGCCAATTTTGTTTGGGAGCCACGTCGCACGACCGCGCAATTGTCTGTTAAAGCGACGCAGTGCCGAATCGCAAAACCTGGCCTGGGCATTTAGCTGCCTAAAGGTCCGGGGCTTAAGTGGTTAATTGGTGTCTTCAGCTAGAAATTACACAAATAGCAGTGATCAAAATGAGGTTTGCAGCAATTCTGTTACGCTAAAACATCCAGTGCTTTCCATCCCATGGTCTTTCAATATCATGCTGTCCTAGGCACATATGAATGATGGTGCCCTTTAATAAAGCCACTCCCCCCAACTATTTTAGTATTATTTTAGTAGTAGTAAAAGCTACTGCTAAAATGTGTTAAAAAAAATCAAAGGTGCAGCGCTATCAAACTCCTTATGTGCAATAAAAACCATTAATGTATCATCCACCCAGTGAAATCCTCACTTCCTGTTCTTCTGTCTGTAACTCCACACAGTAATGCAAGGCTTTCTCCCTGGTGTGGAGAAAGCCTCTTGAGGGGGGAGGGGACGAGCAGGCAAGTCAGGACACTCTCTACTTTGCAGATATAGAAAGGAGCTGTGTGTTAGTGGGCGTCCTGACACTCCTGCTCGCCCCCTCAAGAGGCTTTCTCCACACCAGGGAGAAAGCCTTGCATTACTGTGTGGAGTTACAGACAGAAGAACAGGAAGTGAGGATTTCTCAGAAGAAATAAGGACATTTAAAAGCCAAATGGAAGGATGAGGTAAGTGAAGGAGGACTGCACTAAGGTAAAGGAAGCTATTTAGGGGAAAAAATGTTTTCCTTTACAACCCCTTTAATTGGTCCCAGCATATCTCACACCTTGTGTATACTACCTTTCACTTCATTTGACATGAGATTTTTTTTTTTCACTTCCTTTTTGCCCTTCACTTTTTCATTTTTTTTCTCCCCTTGAACCTGCTATGTCTCCCAACCCCGGTCTTTCTCCCTGCCATCAGCTCCTGGTTCGAACCTACTGTGTGGAGTTCGGCTGCATTCACACTATAACGCAGCGTATTTTGGCGCGACAAATTGCGGCGTATTGTACTGCGATTTGCCGCGACAAAACGGGTCATTTTAACCTTTTTTTTTTTTTTTACAACACATTGTTGTCTATGCCGAACGCCGAAAGCCGATTGAAAAAAAGGGTCCGGGACTTGTTTTCAGGCGGCAGGCGTACAGCGTTTCGGCGTTCGGCGTGAGATGTGAACCATCTCATAGACAACAATGTAAAATCGCCCCTCCAGCGGCACGAGCGTCGGGCGTCGGGCGTAAATACGCCAAGGTGTGAATGCAGCCTTCTTTCCACATTGATGGGACCAGGGCTGCTGTTAGAAATCACGGGGCCCCGTACAGCCTACCTGACAGGGCCCCCCAAAATATATCAAAACAATATTTTCACAAACAAATACACTGAAATCCTTATTAGCAGACACAAACATAACAGAGAACCTGTGTGAATTAGCCATTTTTTTAAAATCTTGAAACTTTTTTTTTTATATAATTTTTTAAAGAATGTTAAAATGTATTAAAATGTATTTTTTTTTTACAATTTGTTATTTTTTTACGAGACAGGTAAGCCAGCAGTGCCGTGGGGGGCAGCACAGTGACAGGGGGCACAGAGGGGGATCAGAAGCAGGCACAACAGGGAGGGGGATCGGTGCAGGGGAAGTAATTCTGTAATTGCCCCTCCATCCGACCACAATGATTCCCTCTGCTGTCCGGGCCCCTCTGTTTGCCTGGCCCCCTACAGGAGGGCTGGTGGTCCCCCCTATCAGCGGCCCTGGATGGGACCTATGGTCTACTTATCCAATTGAGGGCACCTATTGTACATCTATATTTTTTGTGTTTCTATTGGTGTGTAAGTATATATATATTTTTTTGTTTTGTTTTTACATATTAGGGTACTTACCCCGTCTCCTTTTTGTGGCGGCCTGATATATATTTTCATAATTTTTTTTTTTTACTTTCTTATATATTATATTTGGCTTATGACATGGTCTTCCCACAGGTAAGCATAAATCGAATCCTGGCTGTCTCCTGAGGAAGTGGACGCTGGTCCACGAAACGCGTAGAGACTACAGCTTTAAGAATACACCAGTATAAGTGCTCTTGTATCTTGTTTATACACCACTGCCAGGAACATATGTATATTGTGATATGTTTTTATTATGACATATACAATGTCAAATCTGTCTGCTTTTTAAATATATGAAATAAAATGTGTAACATTTTTTAATGAATTGTTCATTTGCTTTGTGTGGCATTACTCATTTAAAGTCCCAGGGGCATTTTTCTGTTTGGTTCTATTGAATATTCTAATACAATTCTTTTGTGTATTGGTGTTGAACTTGAGAGACCATTCATTCAATTTGTATGTGTCGGCTGGGAATAAAGAAATTAATTCAATGTAATAACATAACAAATGAGTAAGTATTATTAATTCAGATTCATTTGTTTTATTTGGATGAGAGCGGAGCGGTAGTCTTTGACTCTTGGATAATCAGCCGATTCTTTTTGCATTAACATTTTTCATTATTATAAATAATGCACTACATATGGGATGGAAACATATTGCAATATACAGTAAGGTATTCTGTTTGGGTTGGATGGAGGTGGCTCCATTAGAATCTCCGAAACATAACATAGCAAATGAATCTGAAATACTTTTTTTTTCCATTTGTTACTTTCGGATGCACGCAACTCCAGTCAATATTGTCCAATCAGCTCAATCCATTGCTCTTTGTAGGTTGGACTAGCAGGGATATAGCCAATCATAAATAAAAAAATAAGAAAATAAGAAAATAATAGCAGAACTTACAAAAATACAAATGAATTCAGAACGAATATATGAAACTAATTCCAAAAACCAAAAAAAAAAAAAAATCATTCTAACATGATTATAACAAAACAAAATGATTTAGGAAGCTTCTGTCAGGAGCGTGTGCGCTCCCAGCTCCATCATAGCTTCTGGTTCCAACATCCTGGTTTTGGCTATGGCATTCTCCTTGTCTGTCTGTCCACCTGTAAGGTGATTGATGTGGCCAAACTCTGGGTGAAGCCCAGGGCTGATTTAAGCAGTTGTGGCCTGTCCATTAAGAGCGCACGGGCGCCGCCCCCCCCCCCCAATCCAGCAAACGGAGCCCACCCAGTTGTGTTATATTAATTTGCTGTTGTAACACTAATCCTATTCCTGGCCAATCAGGATGCGGTTTTTGAGACCCATCACCCGATCGGCTGAAAGGGCAGGCGATCCTATTGGATGCCTAGGAGGAGGGGAGGAGCAACACGCTGGAAGCCACTGTGATGGAGGAGGGCCCGCCACCGGCTACCCGCCTAGATGGGGTAAGTGCCATGGTCCAAATCATTTGGTGGAGTGTGATTATGGTGTGGGGTTGTTTTTCAGGGGTCGGGCTTGGCCTCTTAAATCCAGTGAAGGGAATTCCTAAGGCAACAGAATACCAAAATATTTTGGACAATTTCATGCTCCCAACTTTGTGAGAACAGTTTGGAGGTGGCCCCTTCCTGTTCCAACAGTGCACCAGTGCACAAAGCAAGGTCCATAAAGACATGGATGAGCGAGTTTGGGGTGGAGGAACTTGACTGGTCTGCATAGAGCCCTGACCTCAACTTGATAGAACAACTTTGGGGTGAATTAGAGTGGAGACTGCAAGCCAGGCCTTCTCGTTCAACATCAGAGCCTGACCTCACAAATGCGCTTCTGGAAGAATGGTCAAACATTCCCATAGACACACTCCTAAACCTTGTGGACAACCTTCCCAGAAGAGTTGAAGCTGTTATAGCTGAAAAGGGCGGGGCCAACTCAATATTGAACCCTACAGACTAAGACTGGGATGACATTAAAGGTCATGTAAAGGCCGACGTCCCAATACTTTAGATAATATAGGGCCAGATTCACAGAACAAATACGCCGGAGTATCTACTGATACTCCGGCGTATTTTCAAATTTGCCGCGCTGTATCTTAATTTGTGATTCACAAACAAGATACGACGGCATTTGGCTAAGATCCGACAGGCTTACGGCTTCGTACGCCTTCGGATCTTAGGCTGCAATACCTGGGCCGTCGCTGGGTGGAGTTTGCGTCGTTTTCCAGCGTCGGGTATGCAAATTAGCATTTACGGCGATCCACAAACCTACTCGCGTGCGTAACGTCGTTTTTTCCCGTCGCAAAGTTAAGCAATCTTTTTCATTGCTTAACTTTACACCAGCCATGCTAAAGTACAGTATGGCCGTTGTTCCCGCTTCTAATTTAAAATTTATTTTTTTTCGGCGTAAGTACGTTACGCACGTCGCCATTCACAAACACGTCAGGGCGCTGTAATTTCGCGCAAAGCACGTCGGGAAAATTGCGAACGGAGCATGCGCAGAATGTTCGGCGCGGGAGCGCGCCTAATTTAAATGGTACACGCCCCATTTGAATTAGGCGGGCTTGCGCCGGACGTCTTTACGATACACCACCGCAAGTTTACAGGTAAGTGCTTTGTGAATCAGGCACTTACGCTGAAAACTTGCGGCGGTGTAACGTAAACGGGATACATTACGCCGCGGCGCAGGTACCTGAATCTGGCCCATAATGTATATCTACACACACATACGCATGTGTGTTTGAGCTTTGGGGTGCACACCCTAATGCAATAGGCTGCGCACACCTATGGTAGGGTCCTCTTGTGTGTGGAAAAATAGACATTTGTTACATAAAAAAGAATCCCCCTCCAGAGATTTAGGCAAATATTATTGCCGGTTCTTACTTTTGTCTTGTTCAATGAAATCTATGTTTGCTATGGACAGAAACTAGAGGATATTGAATATTATTATCACACCCAAAGCGATTTCCATGTTGTAAAAATAGAATCATCACCTGCAAGTAACTCCACTTAAAAAAGAAAAAGAAAATGCAAATTCAATGATATACAGCATATACAATTGCTACACAAGCCATGTTGTAATTTAATGTCATTCAAAATTACCTTTCCTTTTCAATCTACAGCTGCTTTAATTTTTTTTTTTTTTTTTTTTTTGTAAAATTCAATGCAATATGGCAACCTGGAGGTGTTGATGGACAGAACACCCCCAAAAATATAATTTCCTGCATACAGTGCCTTGCAAAAGTATTCACCCCCTTAGCTTTTTACCCTATTTTTTTACATTACAGCCTTTAGTTCAACGTTTTTTAATCTGAATGATATGTGATGGACAGTGGCGGCTGGTGCTCAAAATTTTTGGGGGGGCGTAAACAAACAAAAAAGAAAACATCAATTGCAGCCTCACTGTGCCCATCAATTCTTGCCACTGTGCCCATCAAACGCCGCCACTGTGCCCATCAAATGCAGCCACTGTGCCATAAAATTGTCGCCACTGTGCCATAAAATTGTCGCCACTGTGCCATGCCATCAAACGCAGCCACTGTGCCATGACATCAAACGCAATTACTGTGCAATGCCATCAAACGCAGCCACCGTGCCCATCAATTGTCGCCACTGTGCCATGCCATTAAACGCAGCCACTGTGCCATCAGTTGTCGCCACTGTGCCATGCCGTCAATTGTCGCCACTGTGCCATGCCATTGTCGCCACTGTGCCTTGCCAAACACAGCCACTGTGCCATTAATTGTCGCCACTGTGCCATGCCAAACGCAGCCACTGGGCCATGCCATTGTCGCCAATGTGTCCATCAATTGTCACCACTGTGCCATGCCATTGTCACCACTGTGCCATCAATTGTCGCCACTGTGTCATGCCAAACGCAGCCACTGGGCCATGCTATTGTCCCCACTGTGCCCATCAATTATTGCCACTGTGTCATGCCAAACGCAGCCATTGTGCCATGCCATTGTCGCCACTGTGCCCATCAATTGCCGCCAGTTTTCCCCTAAAATGCTGCCAGATTGAACCCCCCCGCCTGGCACTTACCTTTCTCGGTCAGCCATCCTCGGATCCTCCTCCATGATCCCTCGATGTCCCACCCTCGATGCCGCTTCAGCCAATCAGATTACCGGTAACCAGATCCGGTGAACCTGATTGGCTGAGATGCGTGTCAGTGTTAACCAAGGAACGCACACCCAGTGCGTCCCCTAGTTAACTATTTGGAAGCCGATTACAGCCCTCAGGCTGTAATCGGAAAGCCTATCAGAGCCGCTGGGGGGGGGGGGGGCGGCCATCTGAATAGTGGTCGGCAGCTGCAGCGGGGACAATACATAGATTCATGCAATGCATGAGTCTATGTATTGTTTTTCAGTGGCGGTGCAGGAGCGAGAGGGGGCGGCGCTCCTGCGCCCTCTATGGACGCACCGCTACTGGTGATGGATCAGAACACAATAATCTACGTTGCTGAAGTAGAATTAGAAACATATATACATAAAACTATTTTTCAGAAATAAAAAAATGATAATTGGCATGTGCGGATGTATTCACCCCCTTTGTTATGAAGCCCATAAAAAGCTCCGGTGCAACCAATTAGTGAAATGATGTTCACCTGTGTGCAATCTAAGGGTCACATGATCTGTCATTACATAGACACACGTTTTTGAAAGGCCCCAGAGGCTGCAACACCTAAGCAAGAGGCACCACTAACCAAACACTGCCATGAATACCAAGGAACTATCCAAATAAGTAAGGGACAATGTTGTTGAGAAGTACAAGTCAGGATTAGGTTATAAAAAAATATCCAAATCTTTGATGATCCTTAGGAGCTCCATCAAATCTATCATAACCAAATGGAAAGAACATGGCACAACAGCAAACCAAAACTCACAGACCGGGCAAGGAGGGCATTAGGGCCCTTTCACACAGGGCGGATCAGTAATCGCTCCGTTGATCCCCGCTGAGCCGGCGGATGACAGGGCGGTCCCCTCACACTGTGCAGGGACCGCCCTGTCTTTTCTCTGCTCTCCTCTATGGGGGATCGGATGAACACGGACCGTCTGTCCGTGTTCACCTGATCCGATCCGCAGACGGAGGGAAAAATAGGGTTTTCCTCTGTCTGCAGAATCGGAGTTATGCGGAACCGGGCGAGATCGGGTGTCAGCGGATGTTCATCCGCTGACACCCGCGATCTCATAGGGACCAATGTATGTCCCTTTTTCATCCGCACACGGATGGATGAAAAAGCGGACATACGGTCCGCCCGTGTGAAAGGGCCCTAAATCAGAGAGGCAGCACAGAGACCTAAGGTATCCCTGGAGGAGCTGCAGAGTTCCACAGCAGAGACTGGAGTATCTGTACATAGGACGACAATAAGCCTTACGCTCCATAGAGTTGGGCTTTATGGCAGAGTGGCCAGAAGAAAGACATTACTTTCAGAAAAAAACAAAATGGCACGTTTTGAGTTTGTGAAAAGGCATGTGGGAGACTCCCAAAATGTATGGAGGAAGGTGCTCTGGTCTGATGGGACTAAAATTGTACTTTTTGGCCATCAAAAAAAAAACGCTATGTCTGGCGCAAACCCAACACATCACATCACCCAAAGAACATTCCCACTGTGAAACATGGTGGTGGCAGCATCATACTGTGGGGATGTTTTTTAGCAGTCGGGACTGGGAAACTGGTCAGAGTTGAGGGAAAGATGGATGGTGCTAAATACAGGGATCTTCTTGAGTAAAACCTGTACCACTCTATGTGATTTGAGGCTAGGACGGAGATTCACCTTCCAGCAGGACAATGACCCCCAAACACACTGCTAAATCAACACTTGAGTGGTTTAAGGGGAAACATGTAAATGTGTTGGACTAGTCAAAGCCCAGACCTCAATCCAATAAAAAATCTGTGGTCAGACTTAAAGATTGCTGATTACAAGCACAAACCATCCAACATGAAGGAGCTGGAGCAGTTTTGCAAGGAGGAATGGGCAAAAATCCCAATGGTCAAGATGTGGCAAGCTCATAGAGACTTATCCAAAGCGACTTGAAGCTGTGATAGCCGCAAAAGGTGGCTCTACAAAGTACTGACTTTAGGGGGGTGAATAGTTATGCACATTGGCCCGGATTCAGATAGGAGATACAACGACGTATCTCCAGATACGCCGTCGTATCTCTGAGTGCGGGCCGTCGTATATATGCGCCTGATTCAGAGAATCAGTTACGCATAGATTTCCCTAAGATCCGACCGGCGTAAGTGTCTTACACCGTCGTATCTTAGGCTGCATATTTACGCTGGCCGCTAGGTGGCGCTTCCGTATAGTTACGCGAGGAATATGCTAATTAGGTATTTACGCCGATTCAGAAATGTACGTCCCGCCGGGGCATTTTTTTACGTCGTTTACGTTAGGCTTTTTTCGGCATATAGTTACCCCTGCTATATGAGGCGTAGCTAATGTTAAGTATGGGCGTCGTTCCCGCGCCGAGTTTGCGTAAGTCGTTCGCGAATAGGGCTGGACGTCACTTACGTTCACGTCGAATCCAATATGTCCTTGCGGCGTACTTTGGAGCAATGCACACTGGGATATTTCACGGACGTTCACAAAAAACGTCAAATACCCGGGGTCATCTTAAATTTAAATAAAACACGCCTACAACATCCCCATTTGAATTAGGCGGGCTTACGCCACCACACATACGTTACGCCACCTTAACTAAGGGCGCAAGTTCTTTCTGCATACGGAACTTGCGCCAAAAGTTACAGCGGCGTAACGTATCTAAGATACGTTACGCCCGCAGATAGATAGACGAATCTATCTGAATCCGGGCCATGGACTTTTTCTGTTATTTTGTCCTATTTGTTTTTTGCTTCACAATAAAAAAACATCTTCAAAGTTGTGGGCATGTTCTGTGAATTAAAGTGGAGTTCCACCCGTTTTTTTTCTCCTAAAAATCTTAAAATAATTTTTATTTTTTTTTATTTTTTTATACTTACCTGAAAAGGAGGTTGCTATGCGGAAGTGGCTCTTCTGCCTCTTCTTCCACCGCGGTGGATCTTCAGGCTCGTCCTACATCACTGTGTCTTCTTGTGAATGAGCCGTGCTGCCTTCTGGGAATTGTGTGTATCCCAGGAGGCAGCCGCCCATTCACAAAGCGCCCTGCAAGTCCCGCATGCGCAGTAGGAAACGGGCAGTGAAGCCGTAAGGCTTCACTACCTGTTTCCATTAGTAAGGATGGAGGCGCCAGGCCCGAGCGGGGGACCGACATTGCGGGCGACTAGGACAGGTAAGTGTCCTTATTAAAAGTCAGCAACTACACTGTTAGTACCTGCTGACTTTAAAAAATTATGCAAATCATCAAACAATCTATGTTAATCCATGTTAATTCCAGGTCGTGAGACAACAAAACACGAAAAATGCCAAGGGGGTGAATACTTTTGCAAGGCACTCTATGTGATTTGCTCACTGAATTTCCCAGAAGTCTGCACAAAGATACAAGTCCGATTTTAGGCATCCTTGGCAGTTGGCAATAGGAATTTCAGTTTTGGTGAGGCACTTCTCAAGGTTAAAATATTTCTAAAGGAATGCAGACCCTGCAGCTTTTCTTATTAGAACACTGGGAACACACCAATTATTATCAACCAGACTTTTTATTTAGTCATAAGAGTGACTTTACCCATTGCAAAACAGATAGCAAACACAAAAATAACAAACTGACAAAGGTTTTAACATTCCTTACCCTTTCAAAAGGGTAAAAAGAATGAACTTTAGATCAACTTAAAGTGGATGTAAACCCTCTCTCATCCTTTCTAAACTCCTGCCATAGTGCTGATCTATAAGGATATAGATGCCTCCTTCATGTATCCTTACCTGTCAAATGTCTCCCCTCTGTCTGTTATGAGACCCGAAAAATTGCAGATTCTGTGGGTGGGTCTGTTGTCTGGAGCTCGGTGGGTGGAGTTGTGATGTCAGTAGACTCTCCGCCCACCTCTACACTCCCCTTGTCAACATGCATTTTTTCCTATGTATTTCTTACACTGAATTCTTCTATGATCACTAACATCCAGTCAAAATCCAGAAAAGTAACCACATGACTTCAGAAAAGGAGTGGGGGTGGGATTTAAAAAATAATGCCTGTCCGAAGCTAGTGCATGAGATATGTAAATAATCTGTCACTCACAGCAAAGTTTTTTAACAGTCTTGTTGGGGGCTTTGGTGAAATATCAGGGGACTAAACAGACCCCTGATAGCTCACTTTCGAAAAATAGAAAGGGACGGAGTGTGAATTCTCCAGTTCCTTTCTCTGAGGCATAATAAACATAGTAAATTGTAACAAATATACTCTCTGTGTACCAAACTTTTGCTAAATCCCTCAATCTCTGTGACTGGTCCCCTGCAGCTTCTGTGAAAGTTGTGACAGGCTGTGGTGGCACTCCATCATCCTCATTGTACCATACAGGGTTAATGTTCCTGTATGGTATGCAATGATGCTGAGGCTTTGGGTTGAGGAGGAGAGCAGTGTGGCTGGCTGGAACATGGAAACATAGAAGTACAAGTGGTAATTTCCCCCCAGCAGTGCAAGGGTGGAATTTCCCTTTCCTGGAGGTCGGCTGTATTCTGTATGTCTCTTTATACTCATGACAATGTCAGGAATATACTGGGACTTTTCAGGTTCTACATAGAAAGTATTCCACATTATTAAATATTTTTTTTTTTTAATAAGATATGGTGTGTGTGTGGAATGCATCCATGTGGAGCCTGAAAAGTGCAGTCCACTCTGACTTCCAGGGGGGTGCTATTGACCCCCCTTGCCCTATGGAGCAGACACCCATGCCGCGTACACACGATCAGTCCATCCGATGAGAACGGTCCGAAGGACCGTTCTCATCGGTTAACCGATGAAGCTGACTGATGGTCTGATGTGCCTACACACCATCAGTTAAAAAAACAATCGAGTCCAACGTGGTGACGTAAAACACAACGACGTGCTGAGAATAATGAAGTTCAATGCTTACAAGCATGCGTCGACTTGATTCTGAGCATGCGCGGGTTTTTAACCGATGCTTTTGCATACTAACCGTCGGTTTTGACCTATCGGTTAGGCGTCCATCGGTTCAATTTTAAAGCAAGTTCTAAAATTTTTGACCGAAGGATAACTGACCGATGGCGGTCCTTCAGTCCGTTTCCATCGGTTTTGACCGACCGTGTGTACGCGGCCTAAGGTTTTTCTCTGTAAGTCCGTTTTATTTCACTGAACAATAAAAAAAGATTGCTCAGAGCTGGATTAACTCTGTGTGGCAAGACTGGTAGGAAATCTTATACTCTACAATGTGACAGCAGAAAAAAATAAAATATTTTGGGTTTACATCCACTCTAGGGCCCCGTACACATGGGAGGATTTATCCGCGGATACGGTCCAGCGGACCGTTTCCACGGATAAATCCTCTCGAGGATTTGCACGGATTTTGATGCGATGGAGTGTACTCACCATCGAATCGAAATCCGCGCCGAAATCCTCTGGCGATGACGTGTCGCGCCGTCGCCGCGATGATGACGCGGCGACGTGCGCGACGCAGTCATATAAGGAATTCCACGCATGCGTCGAATCATTACGACGCATGCGGGGGATCCCTTTGGACAGATTGATCTGGTGAGTCTGTACAGACCAGCGGATCAACCTGTTGGGATGGATTCCAGCGGATAGATTTGAAGACATGTCTTCAAATATTTATCTGCTGGAAATCCATCGCATGGGAGAAAAATCCGCCGAAACAGATCCGCTGGATTGTACACACCATAGAATCTATCCGCTGAAACCGATCCGCTGAGATTTTTCAGCGGATGGATTCTATCGTGTGTACGGGGCCTTGATGTAAAAAAAAAATCTTTCCAGCGCTCTTTTTTTCTAAAATATGGTCTACATCAGTATAAAAGGCGCCCTTTACTTTTTCCCCCATGGTAAGGAAAATAAAATGGCATTTAATGAAATTTGTTATATCCAATTTTTTTTGTTTAGATTGTTGTATGCAGAGAAAGTTCAGTTAAGTTTAATTTGATAACAGATTTAAAAGCGCAGTGCGCGTGGGTGATATTTTCTCATAATGGCCAATCAGCGACTCAATATTAGTTCCCCATTATACTCAGCGCAACATTCTCTTCTACTTGAAATGGACCCCAACGGTCCCATATTCAATCTCATTTAATAACACAACAATCCAGGCCGTTCCCCGGCCTATTGTTTACTGCTAATTTGTCTTCCCCTTTTATTTTGCCTTCATAAATCAAAGTTTATTTAGCTTTGTACATGGCACAGATAAAGCCGTCTACATTAGGTGTGAGCGGGACTCGTAGATCACGGCACTCAAAGTCTTTCCTGGCTAACGGACAATTAGACGAGGTTGATGAAAAGACTTCTAAGTGTCAGTTCATTAAGCTGCGTGAGTTATTTTGTTTGCCTTTGTTATTGTAGTGAGTGATATTTTTCCCATCTGAATGTTCAATCCACAGGACATAGAAAAAAAGGGAACCCCCTTCGGTTGGGACTTTATGGGCAACAACCACACATGAAAAAGCGAAAATATTTATTGTTGGTACATAAAATCAATCGATCATTTAACCGCTTATAAAAAGTGAAGTACTACAGCGCTACTAAATCTAAAATCACAACACACAATTAATAACCAAATGTAAGAAGCTGCAATAAGTGAAATGGTGACCCAACCAAAATAAACATTGAAAATAATAAAAATTGCGCTAAAAACAACTAATAATATGATACCAATACAAATAATCAGGTGCAATCAATAATAATAAATTAGTGCTAATAATGTATCCACATAGGAGCGATCACAAAAATAATTGTGCTCTGGCAGTGACAATGCCAACAACGAAGTGTGTGCCAACAACTTATACAAGAAACCCTAACCCCTAACCCTAAACCTAACCCTAACCCCTAAACCTAACCCTAAACTTAACCCTAACCCTAACCCCTAAACCTAACCCTAAACTTAACCCTAACCCTAACCCCTAAACCTAACCTTAAACTTAACCCTAACCCCTAACCCTAACCATCGGGAGCAGTGATCAGTGTCGTGTCACTGTTAGCCCATCCCCCACACAGTTAGAATCACTCCCTAGGACACTCATAACCCCTTCATCGCCCCCTATAGTTAACCCCTTCACTGCCAGTGTCATTTACACAGTAATCGGTGCATTTTTATAGCTCTGATCGCTGTGTAAATGACAATGGTCCCAAAATAGCGGCAAACGTGTCCGAAGTGTCCGCCATAATGTCGCAGTCACAATAAAAATCGCAGATCGCCGCCATTACTAGTAAAAAAAAAAATTATTAATAAAAATGCAATAAAACTATCCCCTATTTTGTAGACGCTATAACTTTTGCGCAAACCAATCAATAAACGCTTATTGCATTTTTTTTTACCAAAAAAGTAGAAGAGTACGTATCGGCCTAAACTGAGGAAAACAATTGTTTTTTTTTTATATATATATTTTTTGGAAATATATATTATAGCAAAAAGTAAAAAATATCTGTCGCTCTATTTTTGTTTATAGCACAAAAAATAAAACCCAAAGAGGTGATCAAATACCACCAAAAGAAAGCTCTATTTGTGGGAAAAAAAAGAATGTCCATTTTGTTTGAGAGCCACGTCGCACGACCGCGCAATTGTCAGTTAAAGCGACGCAGTGCCGAATCACAAAAAGTGCTCTGGTCATTTGGCAGCCAAATTCTCCAGGGCTAAAGTGGTTAAACATAAAGGGCCTGATTCCCAAAAAAGCTGCCTAACTTAACTTTCAGCAGTTAAGTTACACTGACTTAAAATTTCTACCTAAGTGCCTGATCCACAAAGCACTTACCTAGAAATTTCAGGCCGTGTAACTTAAGTGCCTCCGTCGCAAGGCGGTCCTCCTCTCCGGGGGGCGTTTAAAATTTAAATGAGGCGCGCTCCCGCGCCGGCCGTACTGCGCATGCGTGTGACGTAATTTTCCCGACGTGCAGCGCGCGAACGTAATTGACGCCGGGCTTTGTGGATTGCGACGGGACACTAAAGTTGCGACGGGTGAAAAAAAATATACGTGCCGGGAATACAAACAATTATAAAAAAAAATGACAGCGTCGCTCAGCATGCATTCCTGAGAGGGAGAACTCCATGCCAATTTTCAAAGAAAAAACCGGCATGGGTTCCCCCCCCCCAGGAGCATACCAGGCCCTTAGGTCTGGTATGGGTTGTAAGGAGACCCCCCCCACGCCGAAAATTCGACGTAGGGGGTCCCCCTACAATCCATACCAGACCCGTATCCAAAGCACGCTACCCGGCCGGCCAGGAAAGGGAGTGGGGACGAGCGAGCGCCCCCCCCCCTCCTGAGCCGTGCCAGGCCGCATGCCCTCAACATGGGGGGGTTGGGTGCTCTGGGGCAGGGGGGGCGCACTGCGGGCCCCCCCACCCCAGAGCACCCTGTCCCCATGTTGATGAGGACAGGACCTCTTCCCGACAACCCTTGCCGTTGGTTGTCGGGGTCTGCGGGCGGGGGCTTATCGGAATCTGGGAGTCCCCTCAAATAAGGGGGCCCCCAGATACCGGCCCCCCACCCTAAGTGAATGGATATGGGGTACATCGTACCCCTACCCATTCACCTGGAGGCAAAAAGTTAAAGTTATTAAACACACCACATAAGGGTTTTTAAAATAATTTATTATTCTGCTCCGGAGGCACCCCCTGTCTTCTTTATTAGCTCTAATACCAGGGGGGGCTTCTTCCGCTCTCCGGGGGTCTTCTCCGCTCTCTGGGCATGATGGGACGGTGATGCCTATATAAATGGGATGCAAGGCGCGCTTCCATCATTGCTGTGAGAAGAGGCGACGTGTCAACATCGGAAGAGGGGAGAAGAACAGAAGAGAAGACCCTGACGTCACAGAAGACCGCGCTGGCTGCCTGCTAGTAATTGAGCTAACACACGAAGATAGCAGGCAGCCAGCGCTGAAGGAGAAGGCACCGGACAGCTGCAGAAGAACCGGGGTTCGCCGAGTCAACAGCGGAGAGCGGCGAAGATAGAAGAAGACCCCCGGAGAGCGGAGAAGCCCCCCCCGGAGAGCGGAAGAAGAAGCCCCCCCTGGAGAGCGGAGAAGACCCCCGGAGAGCGGAAGAAGAAGCCCCCCCTGGTATTAGAGCTAATAAAGAAGACAGGGGGGGCATCCGGAGCAGAATAATAAATTATTTTAAAAACCCTTGTGTTGTGTGTTTAATAACTTTAACTTTTTGCCTCCAGGTGAATGGGTAGGGGTACGATGTACCCCATATCCATTCACTTAGGGTGGGGGGCCGGTATCTGGGGGCCCCCTTATTTGAGGGGACTCCCAGATTCCGATAAGCCCCCGCCCGCAGACCCCGACAACCAACGGCAAGGGTTGTCGGGAAGAGGTCCTGTCCTCATCAACATGGGGACAGGGTGCTCTGGGGTGGGGGGGCCCGCAGTGCGCCCCCCTGCCCCAGAGCACCCAACCCCCCCATGTTGAGGGCATGCGGCCTGGCACGGCTCAGGAGGGGGGGGCGCTCGCTCGTCCCCACTCCCTTTCCTGGCCGGCCGGGTAGCGTGCTTTGGATACGGGTCTGGTATGGATTGTAGGGGGACCCCCTACGTCGAATTTTCGGCATAGGGGGGGTCTCCTTACAACCCATACCAGACCTAAGGGCCTGGTATGCTCCTGGGGGGGGAACCCATGCCGGTTTTGAATTTACAAATTGCCGTGGAGTTCTCCCTCAGGAATGCATACCAAATGCCGTCGCTTGAATGGGCCTTTACAAGGTGTGACTAACTTTCCACATTGTAAAACCAGCCCTAGTTTTGCGCAAGCAAATCGGAACTTACGCAGAAATCACAATGATGAAAAGCGTTGTGGATCTGCTTAAGTCCTCATTTGCATACTCAAAGCTGCATTTCAATGAGAAATGCCCCCAGCGGCGGATGCGGTACTGCATCCTAAGATCTGACCGTGTAAGTGTCTTACAGATGTCAGATCTTCTGCCTAACTTTGGAAAAAGCCTTTTGAGGATCGTTTCCAAAGTTAGGCACAGACTGAACAGCAGTTCCGCCTGCGTATCTCTTTTGGGAATCAGGCCCAAAATGATCAATTAAAAAGACATATCACAAACAAGTACAAAAAAGCAAAAATAAGAAAAAAAAGGCATGAGAGATTACAAATTTAGCATGACGTATTAAAAAATAGAAACAAAAGGGGAGGGAGGGGAATTGGGATTATACCTGTGCCTCAGCAATAGGAATTACAAATAGTACTTAAAAATGTATAATATTTTATTACATAAATGTTATAGACACACATGACACTCATGGATGCATAAAAACAGTAGAGAATAGATAGATGTAATGTTTAATACTGGCCAGAGTATTAGCGGCCTACTGTGGTTACAGGTCAATAGTCCCTACATGTTTCGCCAAAACGTTGGCTTCTTCAGGAAAAGTAATAGTAACCAATATTGTGTAAATAGCTCTAAAGAAACCGAAATACAACATAGTAACCACTTCACGCCGGACGGACGTCCCTGGACGTCCTTGACTTTCAGGGGGGATATCTGAATGATGGGTGCAGCTACAGGCGTCATTCAGATATCATTATTTTCAGCCGGCGATTCTGTGCACCATAAGAACGATCATAGCACCAGTTCCACCGCTTGATCGTTCTTAGGCTGCATTCACACCTAGGCGACAAAACGCCCGACGCTCGATACGCTGGAGGGGCGAATTTCCATTGCTGTCTATGAGATGGTTCACATCTCACGCCGAACGCCGGAACGCCAAAACGCCTGCCGCCTGAAAACAAGTCCCGGACCCTTTTTTCAGGCAGCATTGGCGTTCGGCCATAGACAGCAATGGAAATGATTTGTGAAAAAAAAAAAAAAGTTACACAAATCACGGCAAAATACGCCGCATACACGGCGTTACAATGTGAATGCAGCCTTATAGGTGATGGGAGGGGACGTCCCCCCCTCCCGCCGCCTTACGGTGCTTCTCCGGGCTCTCCAGTGCCATCGGGGACCTGGAGAAACGATCGACCGGAGCCGCATGAGAAGCATAGAGATTGCTGGTGACCAGATGGTCACCAGTCATCTCTATGGCCGTCGGCGTGAGATCGGTTAATTTTTTTTTCACAATCTCATGCTTTCCAGCCTGGAGGAGAGATGTGAGGGTCTTATTGACCCCGCCTCTCTCCATAAAGAGGACCTGTCACAATATATTCCCATTACAAGGGATGTTTACATTCCTTGTAATAGGAATAAAAGTGGTAAAAAAGGGCAAAAATAAAAAAAAGTAAGTAAAATAAATATAAAAATAAATTATTTAAAATGCCCCTGTCCCCGGTAGCTTGCGCTCAGAAGCTAACACAAATACAAGTCCCGCCCACATATGTAAACGTCGTTCAAACCACACATGTGAGGTATCACCATGTGCGTTAGAGCGCCAGCAACAATTTTAGCACTAGTCCCCCTTTGTAACTCTAAACTGGTAGCCTGTAAAAAAAAATTAAGTGTCGCCTATGGAGATTTTTACTGAAGTTTGGCGCCATTCCATGAGTGTGTGCAATTTTAATCTAGGCTAACTGGACCCTAGTCATGTTGGAACAGGAAGGGGCCGTCCCAAAACTGTTCCCACAAAGTTGGGAGCATGAAATTGTCCAAGATGTCTTGGTATGCTGACGCCTTAAGAGTTCCCTTCACAGGAACTAAGGGGCCAAGCCCAACCCCTGAAAAACAACCCCACACCATAATCCCCCCTCCACCAAATGATTTGGACCAGTGCACAAAGCAAGGCCCATAAAGACATGGGGCCAGATCCACAAAAACCTGGCGTAACTTAAAAAATCCCATTTAAGTTACACTGCCTTAAAGTTTCTACCTAAGTGCCCGATCCACAAAGCACTTATCTAGAAATTTCAGGCTGTGTAACTAAAATTCCGCCGGCGCAAGGCGTTCCTATTCAAATGGGGCGAGTCCCATTTAAATGAGGCGCGCTCCCGCGCCGGCCGTACTGCGCATGCGCGAATTTATGTTACGCCGAGTTTTGAGGATCGCGACGGCTTAAAAAAGTTGCGTCGGGAAAAAAAAAAAAAATGACAGCGTCGCTCGGCATGCATTCCTGAGGGAGAACTCCATGCCAATTTTCAAAGAAAAAACCGGCATGGGTTCCCCCCCCAGGAGCATACCAGGCCCTTAGGTCTGGTATGGGTTGTAAGGGGACCCCCCTACGCCGAAAAATCGACGTAGGGGGTCCCCCTACAATCCATACCAGACCCGTATCCAAAGCACGCTACCCGGCCGGTCAGGAAGGGAGTGGGGACGAGCGAGCGCCCCCCCCCTCCTGAGCCGTGCCAGGCCGCATGCCCTCAACATGGGGGGGTTGGGTGCTCTGGGGCAGGGGGGCGCACTACGGGCCCCCCCACCTCAGAGCACCCTGTCCCCATGTTGATGAGGACAGGACCTCTTCCCGACAACCCTTGCCATTGGTTGTCGGGGTCTGCGGGCGGGGGCTTATCGGAATGTGGGAGTCCCCTCAAATAAGGGGGCCCCCAGATACCGGCCCCCCACCCTAAGTGAATGGATATGGGGTACATCGTACCCCTATCCATTCACCTGTAGGCAAAAAGTTAGTTAGTAAACACACAACACAAGGCTTTTTAAAATAATTTATTATTCTGCTCCGGATGCCCCCCCTGTCTTCGTTATTAGCTCAATTACCAGGGGGGGCTTCTTCTTCCGCTCTCCGGGGGTCTTCCACTCTCCGGGGGTCTTCTCCGCTCTCCGGGGGGGGCTTCTCCGGACTCCGGAGGGCTTCTTCCATCTTCTCCCCTCTTCCGCTGTTGACTCGGCGAACCCCGGTTCTTCTGCAGCTCTCCGGTGCCTTCTTCTTCAGCGCTGGCTGCCTGCTATGTTTGTGTGTTAGCTCGATTTCAAACAGGCAGCCGGCGCGGTCTTCTGTGACGTCAGGGTCTTCTGTTCTTCTCCCCTCTTCCGATGTTGACTCGTCGCCTGTTGTCGCTGTAATGATGGAAGCGCGCCTTGCATCCCATTTATATAGGCATCACCGTCCCATCATGCTCCGGTAGGTACCCACGTGGTGGGTGCACGTGGGTAGGCACCCACCACGTGGGTACCTGCCGGAGCATGATGGGACGGTGATGCCTATATAAATGGGATGCAAGGCGCGCTTCCATCATTGCAGTGACAACAGGCGACGAGTCAACATCGGAAGAAGGGAGAAGAGAAGAGAAGAACCTGACGTCACAGAAGACCGCGCCGGCTGCCTGTTAGAAATTGAGCTAACACACAAACATAGCAGGCAGCCAGCGCTGAAGAAGAAGGCACCGGACATCTGCAGAAGAACCGGGGTTCGCCGAGTCAACAGCGGAAGAGGGGAGAAGATGGAAGAAGCCCCCCGGAGTCCGGAGAAGCCCCCCCCGGAGAGCGGAGAAGACCCCCGGAGAGTGGAAGACCCCCGGAGAGCGGAAGAAGAAGCCCCCCCTGGTAATTGAGCTAATAAAGAAGACAGGGGGGGCATCCGGAGCAGAATAATAAAATATTTTAAAAAGCCTTGTGTTGTGTGTTTACTAACTAACTTTTTGCCTACAGGTGAATGGATAGGGGTACGATGTACCCCATATCCATTCACTTAGGGTGGGGGGCCGGTATCTGGGGGCCCCCTTATTTGAGGGGACTCCCAGATTCCGATAAGCCCCCGCCCGCAGACCCCGACAACCAATGGCAAGGGTTGTCGGGAAGAGGTCCTGTCCTCATCAACATGGGGACAGGGTGCTCTGAGGTGGGGGGGCCCGTAGTGCGCCCCCCTGCCCCAGAGCACCCAACCCCCCCATATTGAGGGCATGCGGCCTGGCACGGCTCAGGAGGGGGGGGGCGCTTGCTCGTCCCCACTCCCTTCCTGACCGGCCGGGTAGCGTGCTTTGGATACGGGTCTGGTATGGATTGTAGGGGGACCCCCTACGTCGATTTTTCGGCGTAGGGGGGTCCCCTTACAACCCATACCAGACCTAAGGGCCTGGTATGCTCCTGGGGGGGAACCCATGCCGGTTTTGTCTTTACAAATTGCCGTGGAGTTCTCCCTCGGGAATGCATACCAAATGCCGTCGCTGGAATGGGCTTTTACATGGTGTGACTAGTTTACACTTTGTAGAACCAGCCCTAATTTTACACTTGCAAAATAACACTTACGGCGAAAAAACGAAGCTGGAAAGCTTTGTGGATCGCCTTAAGTGCTAATTTGCATACTAGAAACGGCATTTCGACTCGAAATGCCCCCAGCGGCGGATGCGGTACTGCATCCTAAGATTCGGCAGTGTAATTCAATTACACATGCCGGATCTTCTGCCTAACTTTGGAAAAAGCCTTTTGAGGATCGTTTCCAAAGTTACACACAGACTGAACAGCAGTTAAGTCGGCGTATCTCTTTTGAGGATCTGGCCCATGGATAATAAAGTTTGGGGTGGAGGAACTTGACTGACCTGCATGACTCACTGGCTGACTTGACTAGTTGTTATAGGGTGGGCCAACTCAATATTGAAACGTGTTCTATTGGGTCAGGACTCTGTGCAGGCCAGTCAAGTTCTTCCAACCTAAACTCGCTCATCCACATCTTTATGGACCTTGACCTTGTTTGTGCACTGGTGATCAGTCATGTTGGAACTGTTGGAACAGTAAGGGGCCATCCCCAAACTGTTCCCACAAAGTTAGGAGCATAAAATTGTCCAAAATGTCTTGGTATGCTGACATCTTACAAGTTCCCTTCACTGGAACTAAGGGGCCAAGCTCAACCCCTGAAAAACAACCCCACACCATAATCCCCCCTCCACCAAATGATTTGGACCAGTGCACAAAGCAAGGTCCATAAAGACATGGATAAGAAAGTTTGGGGTGGAGGAACTTGACTGGCCTGGACCAGCTGTTATAGAGTGGGCCAACTCAATATTGAAAGTAGGGTTGTCCCGATACCGATACTAGTATCGGTATCGGGACGCCATTGTTCTGGGTTCTTCTTCAGAGTGCGGCACCCACCTTTAGGGTGACTGCACATCACGGCTCCCAGGCATAATGGCCTTCCAGGCCGGGGTGCGCGTGCCACGCGGTATTTCTGGTTCTGGGACCATGTTGGTCCGGAACATTTGAGCTGTGGCAGGAAGCCCAGTTGTCGACTGGGTTCCCAATCCTGAAGATCCCAAGCGGCATAGCTGTTCGGTGGGAGTCCATCTGAGGAGAGCCAATGAGAGGTTTTGCGATCCAATAGGGTCTCGACAAACCACCGGGGATCAAGGTAGCCAGACACTGAGAGACTGGTCACCTCTCAGTCAGTACCTGAAAATTATCTGAAGGAGATCCAGACGCAATTCTATCAAGGAGGATCATCTCCGTAACCACAAACACAGGGAGGGCCTGTGGCAGAGGCTTTTCCCTGAGTCCATTTCATGAGGGTCTGTGGCAGAGACTTTTCCTTCAAGTTCGAGCTATACCCTGCTTGCCAGGTCAGTGGGAGAGGCCTGTCCAGGAATGCTATACCCACTCTGGCTGGAGTGACAGAGAATACAAAGCATTGTTTCCCTATTGTTGCGCCTGAGTCTGCTACTTCTTCTTCTACTTCACCTCTACTCTTCATCACAAGTTTTAATGTTTTTACCCGGCTGGGTAATAAAGAGCACAGAAAAAGACACCTATCGTGGACATTCCGTTACTGCTATATGCACCGTACACCCCTAGGCCGGCGGAGGAGCCAAGAGGTAACATGCCACCCAAACCAAACCAGCAGCTCCTTTGGGGGTAGTGCTACAACTGGAATGCCATTAAAGTTTTTGGGCCAGATTCAGGTACATATGCGGCGGCGTTTACGTTACACAGCCGCAAGTTTTACGGGCAAGTGCTTGATTCACAAAGCACTTGCCTGTAAAGTTGCGGCGGCGTAGCGTAAATCCCTCCAGCGCAAGCCCGCCTAATTCTAATGATCCGGGTAGGGGGCGCGGATCATTTAAATTAGGCGCGTTCCCGTGCTGAACGTACTGCGCATGCTCCGTTTTGAAATTTCCCGCCGTGCTTTGCGCGAAATGACGTTGCACCGACGTGATTTTTTGAACGTCGACGTGAGTTATGTCCTTTCCTATTCACGGACGACTTACGCAAAAAAAAATAACAAAATTGAAATTTGACGCGGGAACGACGGTCATACTTTAACATGGCACGTCTATCTATACGCCACAGAATAGCAGCTTTAACGATACGCCGGGAAAAGCCGACTAGCGACGACGTAAGAGAATGCGACGGCCGCGCATACCTTCGTGGATCGCCGAAAAAAGCTAATTAGCATACCCGATGCGGAAAACGACGCAAACTCCACCCAGCGGGCGCCAAAGTATTGCACCTACGATCCGAAGGCGTACGAAGCCGTACGCCTGTCGGATCTAAGCCAGAAGCCGTCGTATCTTGGTTTGAGGATTTAAACTGTAGATATGACGCGCCAAATTTGAAAGTACGCCGGCGTATCAGTAGATACTCCGGCGTACTTCTTCTGTGAATCTGACCCCTTGTATGTGTAGAAGCAGGTGTCCCAATACTTTTGGCAATATAATGTATATTATATATATATATATATATATATATATATATATATATAAATATATATTTTATTTACAGTATTATTTTTTATTTTGCTATTCTTTATTATATCCTTTGTTATAAATAAATGTATGTAATTTTTTTTTTGTTTTTTTTTAGTAACATTTTTCTTCCCAGGTGCAGAGATCCAGAGAACATTACAGATGAGAATAAAAATATGCGGTTCAGAGAACTCTACACACGATCGGTTCATCCGATAAAAGCGGTCTGATGGATTTTTTCATCAGATATCCGATGAAGCTGACTTTCATCAGTCGCGCCTACACACCATCAGTAAAAAAAACGATTGTATCAGAATGCGGTGACGTAAAATACAACGACGTGCTGAGAAAAATGAAGTTCAATGCTTCCGAGCATGCGTCGACTTGATTCTGAGCATGCGTGGATTATTTTTTTTATTTTTATTCCAAATAATTTATTGAAATTTTTGAATAAGAACAAAAATGAATACAACAAATTCACATTGTGTAACAAACGATAATGGATCCAATAAATACCATAGATAGCAGTGAATAATCAGATCAATAACCTTGCTATATATAGTAAGTTGTACAGCAAAGGGGGGGGAAAGAAAAAAAAAGGGGGGGGGTAGGGAAAAAGAGGGGAAGTGAAGAGAAGTGGGATAGAAATCATGCAATACATTGTGAAATAAAAGTAGAACATACAAGATAGCAATCAATCTGAGAATGTTATGAAGAAGCATTAGATGAGTGACGAAATTCTGCAGTAACCTTAAAATTCAGCCAACACGCCCATTTATCATAAAATTTAGTGGGAGTGTCTTTCGTCTGACAGATTAGACTTTCCATGTCAGCAATATGTTCAATTTTTCTCAGCCATTCAGATACGGAAGGGGGAGTTCGATTTTTATGCGTGGATTTTTTTTTTTTTTTTAATTTTTTATTTATACTTAGCAGGAAACTGGTCCACATGAACCATAACATAAACATTACAGTAATTGCATCTTCAATATAAAGGACAAGGGTTACATATATACATACATAGGAGGACGGTATATCGGGGGCATTATCTGGTATCAAAAGAGATGCAGGCCACTCCGTATAGATTCCAACCCCGTCTCATCCCCGTGTCCTCAGGAGCATGTGCCTCACTCGCCCTCTTTCAAGGGATCAAGTCTGGTAAGGAGCAATCCGTATGTAAGGAACAGCGGGCTCAGTTCCTCCTTTTTCCGTTTTCTAAGCGTTAGTCAGTAGAGAAAGGAGTGTTAAATAGAGAATAAGTGCCGCCGTATTGGCGGCTAAAGAGGAGTTGAGAGAGGTTGTGTGGGAGGGAGGTAGTGGGAGAAAGGAGAAGGAAGGTAAGGGTGGGGTGGGGGGAGTAAAGGGGAAGGGGGGGGAGAGTCGCGAGCACGGAGTCCACCAGCCCCGGGAGCCGCCGGGTCTCAGTGGTCCCATCCAGGAGTTCCATCTGTCCGTTAGTCTCCTGGTCAAGTGAGCAGCGTTCACCTTCCGTCTCCGACTAGGAGTCTACTCTGAGGGCTTGGCCTTCCTCCGAGTATCTAAAAGAGTTCCACAGCCTCCACGTCTGGGTGTATCATTCAGTCCTGTCTTGTTTCGTCAGTATCAAATCCTCCATTGTATTAATGTCGTCCACTTTCCGCAGCCACATGGCCACCGTCGGTGGGTTTGGAGACCGCCAACAAAGCGATATACATGCTTTTGCCGCGTCTAGGAGGTGTCTGACAACTGATTTCTTGTATATTCGCGTTGGAGTTTCGTTTACGTGGAGGAGAAAGTACGCTGGGTCATTTGGGACTGTACGGTCCGAGAACATTTGCGTTATCCGCCGAATTTCCCCCCAGTACGTCTGCAATCGTGGGCAAGACCAGAAGACATGGAGCATTGTGCCCCTACCTGTCTGACACCTCCAACAGAGGTCTGGTAGTGATGGGAACAGTCTATGTAGCAGGTCCGGTGTTCTGTACCATCTCGTCAGTATCTTAAAATTTGTTTCCTGTATCTTTGCACAGATCGATGATTTGTGTGTAAATCTAAGTATGTGACTGGTCTGAGTGGGCGTAAATTGGCAGTCCAGATCCCTCTCCCATTTACCTAGGCTCGGAATCCGGTGGTCTGCCGGCGGTGTGATCAAAATTTCATGCATCAGTGACAGGGCATGTGGGAGCGGTTCCGACTCTCCGCACACCTCCTCCAGAGTTGTGAGGGTGTGCCCGGGCCCAGGGGGCGGAGCCAGCGTGCGCAGAAAATGGCTCAGCTGTCCCGCTCTCAGAAAATCCAGCCGGTATGGGCCCGACGGGTCCATGAGTTCTGCCGTCGTTCTCCATCGGCCAGCGTCGCTAAAGTGTGAGGCCTGGTATAGACCCGAGTCTCGGAGTGCGCAAAATTTGCCATCTGTAAGGCCCGGCGTGAAAGATGGGTTACCCAAAATCGGGCGTAGGGGCGAGGTAGCCGATGCCAGATGATACCGCGTAAATAGCCTCGTACAGACCGCAATGGTGTTGCTAATCAACGGATGATTGTCTACGTCTCTTGGTTTTATAGTTTGGCACCAAGGGGCGGACCTTAACAGTACGTCACACTGCGCCTGTTCCAAATGTGGCCACAGCTTGGTCTGTGTGTGACGGCACCAGTCCACTAGTCGGTTCAGCTGCGCCGCGTAGTAGTACATCCGCACGCTAGGCGCCGCGAGACCACCGTTATTTTTAGGTAGGTAGAGTATCGATCTGCTGAGCCTAGGATGTTTGCCCGCCCACATAAATGTCCCGAACATCGATTGGACTTTCTCAAAATAAGCCGCCGGTATACGTATGGGGAGCGCCTGTAGTAGGTATGTAAATTTCGGTAGCACTGTCATTTTGAGGATACTGCATCTCCCGAACCACGAGTGCAGCCCCGCAGACCACTGATCCAGCTGCTTCTGGACCGTTTGAAGCAGCAGGGGGAAATTAAGTTTAAATATATCCGAAACTTTCGGTGGAATACGGGTCCCGAGATATGTCAGGGCCGTATCCGTCCATTTTAAATGAAAATTTTGTTTAAGGTTCTGCAGTCGTGTCCGGGGGATCCTCACTCCCATCGCTTCGGATTTGGACATGTTTATTTTCAGGTGTGATATCTCGCCGTATGTGTCGAATTCTCTCATGAGGTTCGGCAGTGAAGTCGCTGGGTTTGTCAGGGTGAACATCATGTCGTCCGCGTAGGCCGATACTTTATGTTGGCGGTCTCCTATGGCTATCCCCGTAATGTCCGGGTTCAATCTGATCTGTCTCAAAAACGGCTCAAGCGTCAAGGCAAAGAGCAAGGGCGAGAGCGGGCATCCCTGCCTGGTCCCGTTTGAAATCGGGAAAGGGTCCGACGTCACACCATTCGCCCTCACTCTGGCCGACGGGTCCGTGTACGCCGCTGTTATCCAGCTCATCATTTGCCGTCCAAGTCCTATATGCCTGAGAGTCGCGAACATAAATCGCCAGTTCACTCGGTCAAACGCCTTCTCGGCGTCTGTCCCTACGAAAACTGCGGGCGTTTTGGTGGTGTTGGTGGCGTGCAGTAAGTTTAAGACTTTGGTCGTGTTATCTCTGGCCTCTCTGGTCGGCACAAAGCCCACTTGGTCTGGGTGTATCAGGTCCGGGAGGTGTTTCTGAATTCGCGTGGCGATAATTTTGGTGAATAGTTTTATGTCCGAATTTAATAACGATATAGGGCGGTAGCTACCGCATTGTCCCGGGTCCTTCCCCTCCTTGTGTATCACTGCTATCTGCGCCTGCAGGGTGGAGGAGTGAAAATTTCCTCCTGTACCCAGTGTATTAAACAGGTGTAACAGTCGGTCTCCCAGGGAAGGGAGCAGGGTCCTATAATAAGGAGTCGTGAGTCCGTCCAGGCCTGGGGCCTTTCCTGGCTTGGTGGTCTTCAGGGCTGCCTGGAGTTCTAGCATGGTAATTGGCTCGTCTAGTAAGTCAACCACTTCCGGTTTAAGCGTCGGCATTTGGGAGTCGGAAATGTAAGTCGAGGAACGGTCTGTACTCGGGTCTGGGGAGTTAGAGGGGAGATTATACAAGTCTCGGTAGAACTCTTTAAATTCGTTGGAAATTTGTTTAGGGACGGACACTTTGCCACCTGCTTTCGTTATAATGTGCGGGATGTACGACGCTGATTTCTGTGTGTGTAGCGCTCTGGCTAACATTTTCCCGCATTTGTTTCCCGACTCATAGACTGTCCGTTTACAGATTTGCATCGCCGCCTTAGCTTTATGACGTAACAGGTCTGTAATCTGTCCTCGGGTGGTGTTTAAGTCAGAGGTTACCTGCGTTGTCTGTTGTTGTTTGTGTTGGGTCTCAAGGGATTGCAGTCGCAAAAGCAGCGCATCTAGTTGTTCCGTTCTCTGCTTTTTCAACCTTGACCCGTGTTTGATTAGTATTCCCCGTACTACTGCCTTGTGGGCCTCCCACACCACCCCTGGGTCGCTATCCGTGGTGGAGTTTGTGTTGAAATAGTGGCCCAGCTCTCTCACTACCTCTGTCATAGTGTCCTTGTCCTGCAGCAGACCCTCGTTAAGTCTCCACGGCTGTCTTCGGTCAGTCAAGTTGTCTGTTAGGTCATACATCAACAGTATTGGTGCGTGGTCTGACCAGGTCACCGAACCTATCAGGGCCTTTTTAACCGCCGCTAGGTGTCGGTGAGGTATCAGGAACATGTCAATTCTCGAATAGGACTGGTGTGGTGTCGAGAAGAAGGTGTAGTCCCTCTCGCCCGGGTGCAGTAGGCGCCAGGCATCCACCAGTTGGTGTCCGTGCAGCGTCGCGTGAACTCGTTTCCGAAGGTCTCCCGAGATAGTGGATCGTCCAGTGGAGGTGTCCTCCTGAGGTACCAGGGGGATGTTTAAGTCTCCCCCTACTATCAATTGGCCCTCCGTAAAGCGCTTCAGTTGTGTCAGCTGTCTCGCAAGGAATCTGTCCTGTCGGTCATTAGGGGCATAGAGATTTGCAATGGTCACCTGTGTCTGTCCCATGCGGCCCTTCAGGAACAGCGAGCGGCCTTCCTGGTCCCTTCTCACCTCCCCAAGGGTCCACGGGACCCTGGCCGAGATGAGGACGGACACCCCCCTGGACTTTGCCTCCGTGTATTGGGAGTGGTACACCGTGGGGTAGAATCTGTTCTTTAACACCGGGAGGTTGTTGTCTCTAAAATGTGTCTCCTGGAGTAGGACCACATCCGCCCGCAGCCGGCGCATGTCATGGAGGAGCATCCTCCTTTTTTCCGGGATATTTAGTCCCTTGGCATTCAACGACACCACTGTTAGCGTGTCCATTCTCGCGACCCGGGTTATGGGAGTGATAGGAGGGTAGGGATGGGAAGGGGGGGGGTTGGGTGCTTTACAGATAAGCTGAGTCAGAGAATAGAGGGGGTAGGCAGAGAGGAGTCTGCAGAGAAAAAGATTAGTGTAAGATAGAGGTTTGAGTTAGGAGGCCTGCACAAGGGTGTGCGGCAAGAAAAAGAGAATCTAAAGTAGCCTAATCGGCTATAACACTCGCCAGCCGTTGGCTGGAGCTCGAGTGTGGGCCTAAGTGGGTAGGTAGGTAGACAGGCACAGTGGAGCAAGCCCCCGTACCCCGTCTCCCTCCCCCGGCCAACAGTCGGTAACAATGCAAGGCAAAACAATCTTATTCAACATAGCAGTCAGCAGAAACATTACTAGAAGGGTCTATCTAGGCATAACTACTTTTATCTTGGAATAACCTTATCATGCACTTAACCATGTAACAGTAGTATTATCCCCTTGTATCTGGAGGCATCAGCCTCCCTCCGTAACTAGGTCAGCATCCAGGGCCACTGTAATCATGAAGCCGTCTCACAGCCCGTCCACCCCCTATTTACCTTGGTGTGTATATCCCATCCCTCCCCTCCGAGCCGCCCACCACCTGACCAACTAATAGTGCTAAACATCACGTCCCTGGTTCGTGTTTTAGGTTGCTTCGTCTCGGTGCTTTCCCCCAGCAAGTCATCAAACTGGTTCCTCGGGTGCTGCCTAGGAGTCTCTCGGCTTCCGGGGTTCGGTGGGAGTCCAGGCCATATCCGGGGCTACCGGGGATCTCCCCGGCAGTGTGGGGTGTACCGTAGCGACAACCTCCCCCAGCTCCTGACACAACGTCCTGTACTCCTGGCTAATTAGGGGCAGCATAGGTATCCATCCCCCACCCCCACCCCTCCCGAGGCGTCCCGGTCAAAATCTGCTCACCGCGGCACGGCGATTCCTCCAGAGTGGACAAGCTTCCAGCAGAGTGTACGGGCCAGAGCAGGCCCCCTGAAAGTGTATGCTAGAGTTTTGGAAGTTTCCTTGCCCCAAACCCCATATCAATGGCTCCGCTCCGTAGGGGGGGCCTGGACCATGTGGTTTAACCCAATTTCCATCTCCCTCCCCATATTCCTGGGGACGGGAAGGTGTTGCCGGGCCATAACAGGGGAGAGGGTCTGCACATGCAATCTCCCCTAGTCTTACGCCCAATACTCGTGGCGTGGTCTTGAGTAGGGGGGGCTCATGAGGAGCAGGGACGGGGTCGCCAGTCTAACTGTGGAGGATTATCTCCAAACTGTGGCATAGTGTCATAACGGCAGGGGGGTTGAGCGTAGTTGAGGTAATCAACTGCGGCCCAGGGCCTACTCACGGTTCAACCTTGCAGTCCTCCTCCAGAAGGGGCTCTCCGTCTCCCCCTACCCTGTCGTTGCTGGCGTGGTGGGTACGGTGCTCCAGCATTGGAGGGGCCCGATCTTCCGATCTGTCTAGGCAGAATTTGGAGCCAGTCTGGTACTGGTACTCGGTCTGTTCCCAGGAATTGAAAGAGGCCGGGTAGGTCCGCCGGTGTCTGCAGGGTGTAGGCTCGTCCTTCTTTACGGAAGGTCACTGATAGGGGATACCCCCACCTATATGTGTATCCGTGCTCCTTGGCCAGCTCCAGCACGGGCTTCAACATTGCCCTGTGTCGTAGCGTCGCTCTGGACAGGTCCGGTAGTATTTTAACCTGGGCTCCTTCCACCTCGATTGCGCCGTGTTCCCAGGCCAGACGAAGGATGCGTTCCTTCTGTGCGTACCGCAGCAGTCTACATACCACATCTCGGGGCCTATCTTGGTCCGGATTCCTCGGGCCTAGTGCCCTGTGCGCTCGGTCTATCTCCACTTCTTCCGCCGGCTCTCCCAAGATCTCCCGGAACAGGCCCTGCAGTCTTCCGTCTAGTGCCTCCGCTCCCACCGCCTCCGGTATTCCGCGGATCCGCACATTGTTGCGGCGGCTCCTGTCCTCCACATCCTCCAGGTGGAGCTGCAGCGCGATCGCCGTATCTCGGTGCTGGTCTCTCGCCTGTTCCAGGCCCGACACCCTCCGCTCCAGCTCCGCCAGCGATGTCTCGCCCGTCGACACTCTGTCTGTTAGGGTGGAGACCTCCGCGCGGACCTCCTGGAAGTCCCGTCGGTGCGTCTCCTCTAGGCGCAGGATTAGGGCCTCTATGTCCGACCGCGTAGGTAAGGCCTGTAGTAGGGCACGTATGTCCTGTTCAGGCAGCGGGCCTCCCGGAGAGGAGGCCGGGGATGCCATGTATTGCTCGGAGGCCTCCGTGGGCGTCGGCGGTTCGGTTGGTTGCTCCGGGTCCTCACGTTGGAAGGTCCAGAGCTCCGGTTTCAGGTTCTCAGGCGGAACAGCCAGTGCGCCTCGTGGTGCTGCCACTCCCGCTCCGGTTGATTTCTGCGGTCTAGGCTGGAAAAAAGTATGTAGATCTCCCGCTGCTGCTCCAGAACGTGTCACGCGTGTAGTGGGTTTAGATCCACTTTTCTTTTGTGATTGCATGCCGAGTTTTTAGGGCGGTTTGGCCGGTAAAAGAGGGTTTCAGGCCGGGAGCTCTGCTAACTCACATCCTCACTCAGCCATGTCCAGGCCACGCCCCATGCGTGGATTTTTAACCGACACAGACGATCGTTTTTTTTCTATCGGTAATTTTAAAACAAGTTCTTAGTTTTTTAACCGATGGATAAAAAACCGATGGGGCCCACACACGATCGGTTCGTCTGATGAAAACGGTCCATCAGACGAACCGATCGTGTGTACGCGGCATAACCGCAAATCAGATGCCATGTGCGTATCCTGCAAACACACAGTGATTCAATTAAAACACAAAAAATAATCCTCACGTGTCTGCTAACTTCAGATTGCTGTCTGTGGTCACCGAGCAGTCTTGCCTTCCTCTGTCTATTTTTATTTTCTTTATTGTCAGCACAGCTAACCACTAATACTCCGTCTTCCCAGGACATATACATTTAATTACGTTTGTGACTTAAAGCCTCCTAAACAGATAGTGGAATGATAAAATCCCATACAGAGTTAATCCGGTCCTTTATGGATGCACTGCGGTGCAGATAGGAAGCCTCTGCGTCGATTGATGTAATGCGTTCGCTGCTATTTAGAGTCCGAATGTAAATAATTAAACAGAGTTTTCCTTTCAGAGAGCCGGAGAATACTTAACGCACAGGACTAATTGTAGGTGAAGCTCAGCTTTGATTTCCCATATCTGTGATCTTTCTGCTATTGCCATTTATAGAACTGCAGGTGAACTGGAGCATCATTAAAACTGAAGACTCCGAAGCAGCCGGGAAAACTTGTGCAAAGGGTTCCATCATTATCACTTAAAAGGATTTTGGAGTCTTTTCATGCTTTATTAAAAAAAAGATTAAATGAAGATGGGGATGCAGCCTGCTTCATGTAAATAGCCTTAAAACTAAACTCTGGTTACCTAAAACGTCACCTTGGTCCCCCTCCCCCTCCTCTCTGCGAGGGTTTAATACTCATCTTATCTAAGGGGATTGTAATACCCTGTTTCCCCGAAAATAAGACAGTGTCTTATATACATTTTTGCTTCCAAAGATGTGCTAGGTCTTATTTTCAGGGGATGTCTAATTTTTCCATTAAGAAGAATATGGTACACATTTATTGTTGAACAAAGAAAAGGAAATGTATTACCTGTATACAAAGGGGGGGGGTCAAAATGACACAGGAGACTCGGAGGGGGGATTACCATTTTAGTAAACCCTTCTGACCCTGCTGTGTCATTTTGTTTCCCCCTTCTGATCCTCCTGTGTCATTTTAAGTGATCCCCTCCCCCCACTGCTGTGCCAGTGGACACCTTTACCAGACTGTAGTGATATAAATGTATATTGTGTAGTCCCGTTAGATAATTGATATTTAGGTGTTAGTACAATGACTATAAATTATATTGTCCCGCAGCAACACACAGGCTCTCCAGAGAGTGCATTTATTTGATTTCCAATACAGAACAAAGTCCAAATTCCACAGATGATACAAATCCAACAGAGTAATTCAAAGTCTCATCTTTTCCTAGACTCAGTGACAAGACTGACTGAATGCCAGCTTGAATGTCTCAAATACTGGTCTCACACTGGAGGGAGGGGTTCTTCCAGGTCAACCAAATGTTTCCCTGAATGAATACCCCCTCAAATCTAATTACCATCAATGAATACTTCCTAGGTAGTCTTGCATAAGATTAACACATCAAATGGTCTTCTGTACCTTTGATATGTTAGAATTCAGCTGGCTTTGACTGTTTAACTGAATTCCTGGTCAATATGGTAATGTAATACAATATATTGTGCCATACATACCTACACATATATATATATTAATATTACAACACAGACATTCCCCCCCACCCCTTTTTCAGACATTTCCCCCCTACCTCAGTCACCCATGTGTGTCCACACAATGTGCCCGACTCCTGCTCCTCCCTACTCACTGTCTAATTGTGAGTCAGCCAGACTCCATCAGGGCAGAGCGAGCAGCAGATGGCAGCTTGTCCCGGGCTCTCTGATGAAAAGAGACCACGCACTTCCTGTCTGCTCCGTCTGTGCTGCGGCCAATAGTGAGCTGCGTGGCGTAACCCGCCGCTACGGTCCAGGGTACAGACTTACGGTAGCTTCAGGGGGCCTTATTATCGGGATGCCTTATGTTCGGGGGAGGCCCTATTATCAGGGAGGTCTTATTTTCGGGGGGGTGCCTAATATTTCAGAGAGAGGCAAAACTGTAAGTAGGTCTTATTTTCGGGGGATGTCTTACTTTCGGGGAAACAGGGTAAGCATAATATTACCGAATTCCTCAATTCCCCTTACATACAATGCAGGACCAAAAACCCCAATTTTATATACTGGAGCTTTGTTGTTTATGTTTAGTCATGTCCGATTTTTCGTAACCTCATGTATAATAAAAAATAAATACCACGAAAAGAAAGCTCTATTTATGTAAAAAACAAAATTATATACATTTTGTTTGGGTACATCGTCGCATGACTGCGCAATTATCAGTTAAAGTAGCTCATTGCCGCATTGTAAACAATGCCCTGGTCATGAAGGTGGGTAAGAACCTACGGAGCTGGAGTGGATAGTGACACAGACTGTAATAAAAACCTAAGATAGAAAAAAAAAAAAACCCTGGCCTAATGAAACATGTTTGACTGTTTATTATGAATAAAACATAAATAACACATAACATATCAACATTCCCCGACCAATGGGAATTGAAAGAGTATGAAGTCCAAAGCACGTCTCTAGTTTTTACGAGTAGCAATTAGCGGCAATCCTGTAGTGGCTGACACATTTCTGGGGCCACTGGGGCTAGAGATGTGCTTTAGACTTCATATCCTTTCATTTCTGGTTGGTGATCGGCGTTTTATGTTTACATGCTGGTTTACTTCGTTATGTGTATGAGGATTATTCATGTTTTATTCATTATAAATGGTCAAATGTGGTTCACAAGGCCAGCCTGTTCTGTTCTTTCTGACTCGTATGCTATACCAGATCTCTTATCTGTTCCAAGACGTTGCTTTGAAGCAGAAGACCATTCATTATACAATTGTGAGACATCCATATCTGAATAATTGGATTCTGTCTGAAGTACTGTGGGGATTACACAACTTTTGTAGTAAATGTCTGTGGAGGATCTAACCATACCCTACTCTAAGGCTCATGCACGTGCGCATCACATAAATGTGCACGTTTGTGGGCATAGGAGCCTAAGTAAATATGCGCATGCATGTGAATACACCTAGAGGGCTAGTTAAACTTTAGCTCTCTTTGGGATCATTACCATATAGTGCCAGATTCTCGTAGAATCTGCGGCGGCGTAGCGTAAGCCATTTACACTACGCCGCCGCAAATTACTGGAGCAAGTGCCGTATTCTCCAAGCACTTGCTCCGTAATTTGCGGCGGCGTAGTGTAAATGGCCTGGCGTAAGGCCGTGTAATTCAAAGGGGGCGGCTTGTATTTAAATTAAGCGCGCCCCCGCGCCGATCGAACTGCGCATGCGCCGGGCGTAAAAATAGCCCAGTGCGCATGCTCCAGCTCACGACGGAAAACGTCAATGACGCCGACGTGAGCGTCATTGACGTAAAGTCCTATACGTAAACGACGGAAAAAGACGACGCTGACCCGACGCCATACTTAACATGGCATACAACGGACCTTCGTAAACTTACCCCTCATATAGCAGGGGCAAGTTTACGCTTACAGGAAACGTCGTAAATTCACTGCGTCGACCGCGCGTACGTTCGGGAATCTCGCGTAAATAGCTAATTTGCATAGACGACAGGGAAAACGACGAGGCGACACCTAGCGGCGGGGAAAAAAATTGCATTTAAGATCTGACATCGTAAGAGCCTTACGCCTGTCAGATCTAATGGATATCTATGCGTAACTGATTCAAAGAATCAGTCGCATAGATACGACGGCCCAGATTAGGACTTACGACGGCGCAAATGGCGTTGCGCTGTCGTAAGCCCTTTGACAATCTGGGCCATAGTCTTTTAGCTCTGTTCTTGCTGATCTTGAACTTTTATTGGCCCTTGCTGGCAGGTGTAGTTTGGCCTCCTAGCAAGGTTGGTGCTGTTCGACGGCCACTGTGCAGAGAGGGTGGAGGACATGGAGGAAACCTAGGCTCCTCTGAAACCTCTGTAGGTGTCATCAGGGGAGCAGCTGCTTGATTGGATGCTGCTGCCCTGATGGACCTCCTTGGCCATGATGGTCATTCTTGGTGTGGGCAGTGCTAATAAATAACACTGCCCCCCTCAGGTTGGTGCACATTCTGTGTAGTGGGTAGGCCTGGGACAGAGCCCCCACTGGTTAGCGACAGCTGGATTAGCATAGGGGCGGGGTCTTGTGGAGGAGGAATAGAGTAGGGTCCATCACTGTTTCTCAGCTGCAGCCTTCCTCATTCAGGGGTCTCATTGCAGTCTGCCTTTCAGCTGTCTCTTCTGTTAGATGCAGTCAGGTGTCTACCCTGTGCATACAGTACATTTCCTTGCCTGGTTCATTGTACGTGTTTGGTCCGGTGCGGCTGTCTACAGAATTTGGTGTACTTTCTCAGCATTATCACTAGGGTTGTCCCGATACCGATACTAGTATCGGTACCGATACTGAGCATTTGCGCGAGTACTTGTACTCGCGCAAATGCTCCAGATGCTTCACCGATACTTGGAGAGGCGGCGGAGAGCGGGCGGAGAGAGCTGCTGCCGCTGTCAAGTCCCCAAAGAGAAAGCCAAGCCCCCCCCCCCGCCGTCTAGTTGATCATCGCGGGGAACATTACAGCTTTCATTTCAATATCTGTGTGTTCCCCGCAACGTCTCGTCATATATAGCCCCTCCCTCTTGTCCGGGCACTTTGATAGACTGATCACCTATCCCATTGAATGGGTGATCTATGTTCCCCGCGCTGATCATCTAGGGGACGGCGGCGAGCGGGGGGGGGGGTGACTGGGTTTAGGATTTGGCTTTCTCTTTGGGGACAAGGCTACATTTGGGGACACGGCTGCATTTGGGGACACATTTTAAAAAAAAGTATCGGTAATCGGTATTGGCGAGTACATAAAAAAAAAAGTATCGGTACTTGTACTCGGTCCTAAAAAAGTGGTATCGGGACAACCCTAATTATCACGTAAATACACTCTATTGCATCAACCAGTCGACATGTAAGTTATTTTCCCCTGTGGACAGTGAATCTAGCCCCCCGCCAACACCCTGGCTTTCATCTAACCTGTATTAACCTTGCCTGTCTATTTTTGTTACCCATTTCTGGTACCGACCTCAGCCTGGACTTCTGACCAAGATTTTGCCAATTGACTTATTACCTCTCTTCCTGCACATTTTACACCTCTGCTTGTTCTGGACCTTGACCTGCTAAACATTTGGTGCCCAAGGGCCTGTAAGGTGAACCGTATCTCCACCACTAAAAGGCCAGTGTGGATACATGCTCATGCTCATGCACACTGCACAAGTACTAATGTTCTGTCTGATTACCTGTATCTGAGTTGTTGAAATAACATTTAAGATTTAAAGCGGTGGTTCACCCTAAAAACGACTTTCCACTATTACACTGCCCCCCCCGCATTACAATACGATTATGCCTTTAATTTTTTTTTTGCTGCTGTACATACCTGGGTACAGCTATTCACCCGTGTCCTCCGGGTTGCGAGTCCCGCGGGAGTGGGCGTTCCTAACATGGCGGTGATTGACGTTTTGACTAAAAAACGAGCTCCCCCCGTCGCGTAAGCAGCGTCACGATTGGCGGAAGGAGCCGAACGGCGAGTCGGCGCTATACTGCGCCTGCGCATCGCCGTTCGGCTCCTTTCGCCAGTCGTGACGCGGCTTACGCGACGGGGGGGAGCTCATTTTTTAGTCAAAACGTCAATCACCGCCATGTTAGGAACGCCCACTCCCGCGGGACTCGCAACCCGGAGGACACGGGTGAATAGCTGTACCCAGGTATGTACAGCAGCAAAAAAAAAAATTAAAGGCATAATCGTATTGTAATGCGGGGGGGCAGTGTAATAGGGGAAAGTCGTTTTTAGGGTGAACCACCGCTTTAAGACGATCATAGGTGGAGTGCAGGCTCCATCTAGTGTTCTTTTTTGGTATTGCTGCAGTGTTCTGTTTATTTGGTTTACTGTGTGTGTGTGTAGTTAAGGAAGTTGTTAGTAAACAGGGAATTCTGGGTACAATCTTCACAGGAAGTGAAAAACATCCACCATGCTTTGAGAAGACACTGCAGGGAGCAGGACATGTCTTGCTCAATCTATTGCCATCACCCCTTAGAGAACTTAAAAAGTACGTTTTTACTATTTCATCTTGTATTGTATATTGTTGTATCTGCTATGTATGCTGTATTGTATGCAATAGTGTCTTATTGAGGTCTATTTCTGTTATTTTGTCGTTTCACCTGGCTTGTTCTAATAAAACTTAGATCAATGAAATATGGAATCTGAAGTTTATTGGACAAGAAGGTTTAGCTAAATGTCCTTGAGACAGAACAACTAATATTGATAAACAGAAGACCAATGTAATTTCTGCAGTGCCAGTTCATCGCGGATTTCTGTGCGCGAACGCGTGCGCGCACACGTGCACATACCAATTGGCACTTGGCGCCCAGTGGCTTATTTAAACTGCTCTGTCAATGTAAACAGTTGCTGGATAATCTTCAGCTTGTTCCTGACTTCCCAAGACCTGATCTGCTGTTCCTGTTTGTTCGTGTATGACCCGGCTCGCCTTTGGACTTCGCCTCTGCTTGTTCCCTAGTTCTGTTACTTGGTATCCTGACTTTGGCTTGTTTACTGTATCTGATCTGCCTGCTGACTTGGTACTGCATTGCCCGGCTGTTTCCGACCCTGGCCTATATTCTGGACTTGCTTTGCCTGCTGATTTGGTACCCCACTGCTCGTTTGTCGCTGACTGCTGCTCCTCTCCTGGTTCTGCTTCCGTCTCATGCTCTGGTGCCAAGCTGCTCTTATATCCTGCTCCGAGGACTGTGACTACCAGCTCTACCCACCTACAGAGTGGACATCACCAGCCAGCTGCTCGGCACTTGTGCCACTCCTTGCCTTTACACTTTCTGTCCCCACCTTCAGGAGTGTAGGCGCGAGGACAGGGCTGGTGCTAGGCAATTTGGCGCCCTAGGCAAGACCAGTTATGTGCGCCCCCCCCCCAAAAAAAAAGAATGTCCCTCCTTGGTGTCACTGAAATAAAAAAAGTCCCTTCATTTGTGGTTTCACTGGAAGGACGAATGTCCTTCTGTCTGTGTTGTGAAGAGAAAAATTGTCCCTGGTGGGTGGTAGGAAACTGACAGGGGTGCGTGGTAGGGAGGTGACAGGGAGGATGGAGATGACAGGGGTGGGTGGTAGGAGGGCGACAGGGAGGATGGAGATGTCAGGGGAGGGTGGTAGGGAGGTGACAGGGAGGATGGAGATGACAGGGGTGGGTGGTAGGGAGGTGACGGAGGATGGAGATTACAGGGGTGGGAGGATGGAGATGACAGGGGAGGATGGAGATGACAGGGTAGGGTGGAAGGGAGGTGACAGGGAGAATGGAGATGACAGGGGTGGGTGGTAGGAAGTGACAGGGAGGTGATAAAATGTATGACAGGCCTTGGAGGTGGGATGGTGGAATGCCAGGAACAGGGGGATGACGAGGAGCATGATGATGACAGGAGGTCTGTGTGTGTGGTCAGCAGGGATGTTCGGGGCACCCTCGACCAGGCAGTGACGTCACAGGATGTCGGGCAGCGCTGCGGACTGTCATCACAGTACCTCTCTGATGATCGCTGTTCTGGCAGGTGACAGGTCTTCCACACTACGGCCATCCGGTCCATCCAGGAGGAGAGAAGGTCAGTCATTATCCGCGCTCTGCACAGCACATGGAAGGAGATCCGCAGAGCAGGAGAAGGGGAGCCTGGGAGGAGCCGGGGGAGGGGGAGCACATGGATCCACCCACTGACTGGATGCTCGAGGTTGTGACAAGCTCACAGCGCCTCCTCTCTGTCCACAGGACTGCGCAGCGGTAACGACTACTACTGTGGGGGAACCAGTGGCCGTGACTGCGCTCTAGGCGGCTGCCTGATTCGCCTAGTGGTAGCGCCGGCCCTGCGCGAGGAGCAAGAGAGGCCTCCACAACATTCCAGTCTTCACCAGGTACATGATAAAGCCCTTCTGCATTGACCGTTACCGAACTTGGTTTGTGACACATCTTTGCTCACAACTGGATTTGGTGTGTTCTGGGTGTCCTTTCCACTGTGCTTCTGCTTACTTGATACCAGCGCTTCCAAATTCCAGCCTTCACTTCCAGCTTCCTGGCATTTACAGCCTTACATTGCCCTTGCAGACCATGTTCTAACTTCCAGCGGTGCTTGGATGGGAATTGTGTGAGAGACCAATATGAAAACTGACTGTTCTGTCTTCAATGTCACTTTATGCAATAGACATCCCTCATGGGACCCAGATATGGCAACTTACTGACTTGATTAGATCCACAGGCAGTTTTTCTTACCGAGAAGAAGTAGGTTTCAGCCCTGGTTCACACTGGGTACGATTTGGAACGATTTGAGATGCGATTTGACATGTCAAATCGCATCTCAAATCGGCAGCAATTGTCGGCAATGGCACTGTCCTTATCAGTGCGACGCTGCATCTGCGATTTCATAAAGTAGTTCCTGTACTACTTTTTGCGATTTCGGGCCGCGATTTACATTAAATTGCGGCCAAAATCGCGGCAAAATCGCGGCCGCGAAATCGCGGTAAAATGCGCGATTTTACCGCGATTTCGCGGCCGCGATTTTGGCCGCAATTTAATGTAAATCGCGGCCCGAAATCGCAAAAAGTAGTACAGGAACTACTTTTTGAAATCGCAGATGCGGCGTCGCACTGTCCTTATAAGAACAGTGCCATTGCCGACAATTGCTGCCGATTTGAGATGCGATTTGAAATATTTTCGGTAATAATGAAATTAATAATTATAGCTGGAAAAGAAACACAAACAGTAATAATTTTAGTGATCCCTTTTTAATGCTGCTCAAAGTAGGAAAGAAGTCAATCTGCCACTGTTCTCTCCTTGAGGAACCACCTGCAACCTCTGAAGGAACCCCAAGATTGAATAGAACCATGTTTGAGAAAGGCTGCTCTGGAATATGAAGAGGAAGGGGGTGTCAACCTAAAGGCAAATCCATCTACATCTCTGGTAGTAGGGACATGTAACCCTGCCAATCTATTAATGTAAACAAACATCAGGTGATCTAAAGCCCCATACACATGGGTCGAATTCTGGGCGACATCGGCCTGTGCAATATAATCCGGCCGACATTCGGCCCGTGTGTAGTGCCGCTGGTCCGACAGAAGCCGGCCAAACCAGCAGCCGGCCAGCTCCCGTTGACTGGAGTGTTCTGGAGGGGGTGAGGGACATACCCCTGTGAGAACACAACAGCTCAGCAGGGGAGATCGCTGTTCTAACACTCTCTGTTAACACTAACAGCGTCTCTGTTCAGAGCTGACAGTTTTTTTACATTCAACTTGCTGGGTTGACACTCAAAGTGTCTGGATGAAATTTGAGGATGAATTGCATTAAAGTAGCTGCTCCTACAGAGATTAGTGAGGGTACGTTTTTAAGCTAAGTTACAGCCTGTTAAGGATATGTAAATATTTTAACAGCATCTGCATTTGGCATGTAATTTTTTTTTTTTGGGGGGGGGGGGGGGAGTGGGGGCTTTGGTAGGAGTGGGACTCCACGCTGGACCGTGGAGCAGGTAAGTGTCTGTTTATTAAAGGTCAGCAGCTACACTTTTTGTAGCTGCTGACTTTTAATAAACACTGTGGGGCAGATCCACAAAAGAATTACGCCGGCGTATCTATTGATACGCCGCATAATTTTAAAGTTCCCGCATCGTATCTTTGTTTTGTATCTACAAAACAAGATACGACGGCATCTGGGATCGATCCGACAGGCGTACGTCTTAGTACGCCGTCGGATCTTAGGTGCATTTTTTCCGCCGGCCGCTAGGTGGCGTTTCCGTCTAATTCCGCGTCGAGTATGCAAATTAGCTAGTTACAGCGATCCATGTTTCATGTTACACACTAAATATGAGTGTGTAGCGCCCTGCTCCTGAAGAACAGGCGCTGCTCTAAATTTTGTGGGGGTCTAAGCTGGTATTTGGCTCAGATCAGAATGATTAAGGGCAATTTAGCCTCTGTTCCAGCCATGGCTGTGCTGGGAGTATCCACCATTGATCGCCTGGGGGTGTTATTACCACCCCAGGTCAAGGGTGGCAGCAGCCAGGTCATGGTGTTTTGAGTTTCCCCCTCAGCAGCGAATCAGTGGGAGTGGTCGCCCCCCTGTGCATGTTGGGGAGGGGTACTTAAGGGACAGACGCCATTGGTGCGGGGGCTGTCATCCGTCCATCCACGCCTCGTGGCCCGCCTGGCCAGGGGTACGCATTGTGAATCCTGGGACCACGTTGGGTCAGGGCTGCGGCTTAGTTTGCTGGGCCCAGTTGTCTGGTATCTTGGGAGAAGGCCTGGAAACTTTATCTGAGGATGCACCGTACACCGAGAGGCCTGACAGTGTCGCCTGTCGGATCTAAAGTTCTAGTGAAGCCAAGCTAAAGAGATCTCACCTACAGGAAGGTCTGTGGCAGAGACTGTACTTTATTCTGTGCGCCATCCTGGTTGCTAGGCCAGTGAGAGGGACCTATCCGGGTGAGCAATACCCACTCTGGCTAGAGTGGCGACGAGAACTGTTTGCTGGAAACAGGAGTGTTTCCTTACTTTGCACCTGAACCTACCTACCTACCCTTCCACCCCTCATCCTTCTTTTCTACTAAAGTTCTCCCAAATACACCCAAAATAAAACCAGCAGCTCCTGCGGGGTTAGTGCTACAAGTGTAATATCAAACATGATCTTAACCACTTCACCCCCGGAAGAATTTACCCCCTTCCTGACCAGAGCACTTTTTGCGATTCGGCACTGCGTCGCTTTAACTGACAATTGCGCGGTCGTGGGACGTGGTACCCAAACAAAATTGATGTCCTTTTTTTCCCACAAATAGAGCTTTATGTTGGTGGTATTTGATCACCTCTGTGATTATAATTTTTTGCGCTATAAAAAAAATAAGAGCGACAATTTAAAAAAAAAAAGCTAGATATTTTCCTTTTTGCTATAATACATATCCCCCCCCCCCCCCCCCAAAAAAAAAAAAATATATATATATATATATATATATATATATATATATATATATATATATATATATAATATAAAAAAAATCCTCAGTTTAGGCCGATATGTTTTTACATATTTTTGGTAAAAAAAATTGCAATAAGCGTTTATTGATTGTTTTTTGCGCAAAATTTATAGCGTCTACAAAATAGGGGATAGTTTAATGGCATTTTTATTAACATTTTTTTTAATGGCGGTGATCTGCGATTTTTATCATGACTGCGATATAATGGCGGACATATCGGACACGTTTAACACTATTTTGGGACCATTCACATTTATACAGCGATCAGTGCTATAAAAATGCTACGAGTGACATTTCACTGATCGCTGCTCCCGATGAGAGGGAGCATACGATCAGTGTCATGCCTCATACACATGATCGGAATTTCCGATAGAAAAAGTCTGACTGACTTTTTCCATCTGCAATTCCAACCGTGTGTATGCCCATCGGAGTTTTTCCATTGGATATTCCAAGGAATTACGTCTGAGTTTACATAGAAAACATCTTTTCCTCCAATGGAATTCCTTCGGAATTCCGATTTGAGTTTAGTTGGGCTAAAGCCCGATCGTGTGTACGGGGGCATCAGTGTCATTAGGCAGAATGGGGAAATGCCTTGTTTACACATGCCTCTTCCCGTTCTGCAGCTCCATGACACGATCGCAGGACACAGGTGGACATCAAGTCTGCGTTGGTGTGGGCACGGTCATGGAGCTCGCGGCAGGGGTGCGCGCCCTCACGGCGGGGAATTCAAAGTGACGTATATATACGTCACTTTGCCCAGCCGTGCCATTCTGCTGACATATATGTTCGTGAGCCGGTCGTTAACCGGTTGGACCATGCTTTTATTGTCCACACTTAGGCCACAGATTCACTTCAATAATGATGAGAACTCCTTAACTACCGTATTTATCGGCATATAACGCACACCGGCGTATAACGCGCACCCCCAATTTAAGAGAAATTTCAGGATTTAAAAATAAATAAATAAACCACTTAGAAAAAAAATAATGGTCAGTGTCCCTCTGCAGCCTGTGTGTCCCTCTGCAGCCTGTGTGTCCCTCTGCAGCCTGTGTGTCCCTCTGCAGCCTGCGTGTCCCTCTGCAGCCTCACCTCATCTCCTCATGCAGCCGCCAGTCATTTTGTACAGCCGTCATCTCAGTCACATACAGTCCCGCCTCGTGTCCCTCTGCAGCCTGCGTATATCTCTGCAGACACACCATCTCTTCACGCAGCCGCCCGTCATCTCGTACAGCCGTCATCACTCGGCGTCTGCAGTCACATACACAGTCCCGTGTGTGACGTCAAAGCCGAGTAAAGGGAAGATGACGGCTCGGTGAATTCTGGTGGCACTTGTTCCCCTCCAAGTCCGAGGTGCGCTATCGGCGTATAACACGCACCCCTGCTTTGTCCCTGATTTTCAGGGGAAAAAAGTGCGCGTTATACGCCAATAAATACGGTACTTGCTTACTGGGCACATATACCCCCTTCCTGCTCAGGCGATATTTCAGCTTTTGGCACTGCGTCGCTTTAACTGAAAATTGCGCGGTCGTGCGACGTGGCTCCCAAACAAAATTGACTTTCTTTTTTCCCCACAAATAGAGATTTCTTTTGGTGGTATTTGATCACCTCTGTGGTTTTTATTTTTTGCGCTATAAACAAAAAAAGAACGACAATTTTGAAAAAAAAACACTATATTTTTTTTCTTTTTGCTATAATAAATATCCATTTTTTTTTAAAAAAAACTTTTTTTTCTCAGTTTAGGCTGATATGTATTCTTCTACATATTTTTGGTAACAAAAAAAAAAAAAGAAGCAATAAGCGTATAGTGATTGGTTTGCGCAAAAGTTAAAGCGCCTACAAAATTGGGGATAGAAATATGACATTTTTTTTTTTTTTTTTTTTTTTTACTAGTAATGACGGTTATCTGCGATTTTTGTCAGGACTGCGATATTACAGCAGACACATCGGACACTTTTGACACTATTTTGGGACCATTCACATTTATACAGCGATCAGTGCTATAAAAATGCACTGATTACTGTATAAATGTGACTGGCAGGGAAGGGGTTGACAATAGGGGGCGAGAAAGGGGTTAAATGTGTTCCCTACTAGTGATTCTAACTGTGGGGGGGAGGGGACTGAATGGGGGAGGTGACCAATCTGTGTCTCTATGTACAAGGGACACAGCATCGGTCTCTTCTCCCTGACAGGATGTGGATCTGTGTGTTTACACACACAGATCCACGTCCTTGTCTGTGTAACCGCCAATCGCGGGCACCTGGCGGACATCGCGGCTGCCAGGCACGCGCATCGGCACGTCAGTGACGCCGCGGGCACTTTTGCGTGCCGCTGGCGGCACGCGCGCACCCCCCAGTGGCTGGAGGAGCCGAGGACGTCAAAAGACGTCCTCCAGGCATTGTAAAGCCACCCTGTGGCCGTCATTGTGCAATGGCCAGAGCTCCAAGTGGTTAAATACATGTTATAGTTTCCCTTTAATACACAATAGTTTGTACGGTTCTGCAGGACTTTGCGTGTTCTAAAACCTCTTTCACATGACAATTTCATTGTTCCCTCAGAAGTTTAAAGATTAGCTGCTGCCTGGTTTGATTCACTCTGAAGCTAATGCGGAATTATATGTTTGAAGAGTCATTATTTCAGCTTGTGCAGCTCTCTGTGTATTGTTGGTGGCTCGTGCTATTGTATTCCCAGCGCAGACAAATTAGTAAAACACTTGTAAATCCATTTCCTGAAGGCATCTTACTATTTCGTGCCGTGTTATCAGCTTCAATTAAGCCCATACAGCGCCTCAGCGAGACATTCTAGATTATAAAAGCAAATGTTTTCTTTATTTGTTAGCAAACTACAGAATAAGAAGATAACCACTATCATTTTATTTAGAATAAATCATAGTCTGAGGCTTTCGTAAATGGTCTCTAAATAGAAAATGGCCAAGTTTATGCGTTAAAGTGGAACTTTAACGGGTGGGCAAACTCTATACTGTGCATGTGTAATCGCAGAGTATGGCACGCCTGTTCTCTTGTGTGCCCACCTCTAGAGATATGAGGTCTATACTTCCCTTTGTGATTTCATTGTTGAAGACCTCTTCTAGGCCTGGCTTATTCTGGCATTGCCATTCGACATATACATGCAGGAGATCAGGGATGGACTGGCCATTGGGACTACAGGGAGTTTCCCGGTGGGCCGATGGCTCAGTGGGCCGGCTTCAGTGACAGCGGACCGCCGCCCCCCTCCGCTCCTCTGTCTCTCCCTTCCTGCAGCGCTCACCTCCTCTCCCTCCCCGCAGCGCTCACCTGGGGGGAACAAAGAAGCAGAGGGAGGACCAGAGGAGCAGGGGGGACGACAGAGGAGCATTGGGGAGGGGACAGACAGCTGACTCACCAGCTATGGCCTGGGAGTTTCTCACTTCTGCCTAATCTTGTCCCATAAGGGGGGGCACCAAACTGATTCTCTGCCCCGGGTGAAATAATGTCTAGCTTCCCCACTGGTACTGCCTACAAGAGGACCAGTACCAGCTGTTCTACTCTAATAAAGTAGAACAGCTAGTGGCTAGTGAAGGGGAAGAGGGGAAGAGGGGGGGGATTGGGGTGCGGGAGTTGTCCGGCTGCCATGGGAGAGACCTGTCAAAGTGGGCCAGTCTGGATGAAGTCCAGGGCCAAATTTTTGTCCCAGTCCAGCCCTGCAGGAGATACAGTGCCTTGCAAAAGTATTCACCCCCTTGGCTTTTTACCTATTTTGTTACATTACAGCCTTTAGTTCCGTGCTTCTCAACCTGGGGGTCGGGACCCCCTCGGGGGGTCAAATGATAATTTGCCAGGGGTCACCGAATCCTGGGCTATTCCTGAAGCCCACACTGCTCTCCCAGCCTTTTTGCGGCCACCCAGCAGGGCTGTCCCTGGAGCCTGTGGATGCCCAGCTGGGCTGTTCCTGGAGCCTGCGGCTGGCCACTCAGCCTCTTTGCTGGCGCCCATTCAGTTCACAGCATGGCTGGGGGCAGAGATTAGAGGTCAGCTGACTGGTGAGAAATGTGAAGTGGGATGGGCTGGAGGAGACCCCATCTCCCGATTTCGGCATAGGTGTCACTGCTGCGAGACACCACTAAGTCAGAGACACAGTGAAGCCGGAGACACAGTGAGTGGGATTATAGTTGCCATTAAAAGGACTCAGGGAGCGGTAAATGTCTGTGGTTTAGGCGCAAATTACTTGTCATGCCTTGGGTGCTGACAGCCCACGCTACAAAAATAATTTTACTGTTAGGCCCCATACACACAACCGGATCTATCCGCTGGGATTGATCCGCGGATCAGTTCCAGCGGATAAATCCGGTCGTCTGTACGGCCTAGCGGATATTTATCCACGGAGATTTCTCGGGCCGATCGATTTCAAGCGGATATAAATTTCTTAGCATGCTAAGAAATCTATCCGCTTGAATCGGGTCCAGCGGATTGATCCGGTGGTCTGTACAGACTCACTGGATCAATCCATCCGCTCCCCTCCCTCGCATGCGTCGTAATGATTAGACGCATGCGTGGAAGTACTTACCTCGACACGTCACCGCGGATGAATTCCGCGCGGATTTTGATCCGATGGTGAGTACAAGCCATCGGATCCAAATCCGGAGGAGGAATCTCAGTTTCCAGCGGAGATCCCCTCGTGTGTACGGGGCCTTAGGTGTCCCCACAACTTGGAAAATTTTATCAAGGGGTCACGGTACTAGAACGTTGAGAACCACTGCTTTAGTTTAATGTGTTTTTTTAATCTGAATTATATGTGATGGATCAGAACACAATAGTCTAATTTGGTGAAGTAAAATTAGAAAAATATATACAAAAAACTATTTTTCAGAAATAAAAAACTGATAATTGGCATGTGCGGATGTATTCACCCCCTTTGTTATGAAGCCCATAAAAATCTCTGGTGCAACCGATTTCCTTCAGAAGTCACATAATTAGTGAAATTATGTCCACCTGTGTGCAATCTAAGTGTCACATGATCTGTCATTACATAGACACACCTTTCTGAAAGGCCCCAGAGGCTGCAACACCTAATCAAGAGGCACCACTAACCAAACACTGCCATGAAGACCAAGGAACTCTCCAAATAAGTAAGGGACAATGTTGTTGAGAAGTACAAGTCAGGGTTAGGTTTTAAAAAAAATCCAAATCTTTGATGATCCCTAGGAACACCATCAAATCTACCATATCCAAATGGAAAGAACATGGAACAACAGCAAACCTGCCAAGAGACGGCCGCACACCAAAACTCACGGAACGGTCAAGGAGGGCATTAATCAGAGAGGCAGCACAAAGGCCTAAGGTAACCCTGGAGGAGCTGCAGAGTTCCACAGCAGAGACTGGATTATCTGTACATAGGATGACAATAAGCCGTACGCTCCATAGAGTTGGGCTTTATGGCAGAGTGGCCAGAAGAAAGCCATTACTTTCAGCAAAAAACAAAATGGCACGATTTGAGTTTGCGAAAAGGCATGTGGGACACTCCCAAAATGTATGGAGGAAGGTGATCTGGTCTGATGAGACTAAAATTTAACTTTTTGGCAATCAAAGAAAACGCTATGTCTGTCGCAAACCCAACACATCACATCGCCCAAAGAACACCATCCCCACTGTGAAACATGGTGGTGGAAGCATCATTCTGTGGGGATCTTTTTCAGCAGTCGGGACTGGGAAACTGGTCAGAGTTGAGTGAAAGATGGATGGTGTTAAATACAGGGATATTTTTGAGTAAAACCTGTACCACTCTGTGTGTGATTTGAGGCTAGGACATAGTTTCACCTTCCAGCAGTACAATGACCCCAAACACACTGCTAAAGCAACACTTGAGTGGTTTCAGGGGAAACATGTATATGGGTTGGAAGGGCCTAGTCAAAGCCTAGACCTCAATCCAATAGAAAATCTGTGGTCAGACTTAAGTATTTCACAATCACAAACCATCCCACATGAAGGAGCTGGAGCAGTTTTACAAGGAGGAATGGGCACAAATCCCAGTGGTATGTGGCAAGCTCATAGAGACTTATCCAAAGCAACTTGGAGCTGTGATAGCCGCAAAAGGTGGCTTTACAAAGTATTGACTTTAGGGGGGTGAATAGTTATGCACCTTGACTTTTCCTGTTATTTTGTCCTATTTGTTGTTTGCTTCACAATAAAAAAAAACATCTTCAAAGTTGTGGGCATGTTCTGTAAATTAAATGATGCAAATCCTCAAACAATCCATGTTAATTCCAGGTTGTGAGGCAACAAAACACGTAAAATGCCAAGGGGGGTGAATACTTTGCAAGGCACTGTACATTATCCTAACTCCACATTAAAATAAATTAGCTGGGGGTGCAGACAGTGTACAAAAAATATAAAACTGCAAGGACATTTCATGTGTCTTTGCCTAAAAAAACCTTCTCTTAACATTTTTTTTTATTTCAATACCTACTAATATACTAATAAATAATATAGAGTGGAACCTCGAATTACGAGCACAATCGATTCCAGGAAAATTCTCGTAAATCAAAGTACGCGTGGGAAAGGGGGAACCGGAGAGCCTCGGAAACAGCCGGGAATGCCCGAGGACAGGTCGGCTGACCTCGGCAAACCTTGGAAAGGCTTGGTAATGGAGTACAATTATCACCTGGTCAGAGGCCGAAGTGCTGAGAGGGCTCCCCTTGCAACACCCCTGAAGGTGATGACAGGAGATGCTACGCCCAAAGAAGCACGGGTTGAGGCTGCGTGAGGCTAAAGAATAGATCCCACCACCATGCTTGACTGTAGGCAAGACATACTTGTCTTTGTACTCCCCACCTGGTTGCTGCCACACATGCTTGACACCACCTGAATCAAATAAGTTTATCTTGGTCTCATCAGACCACAGGACATGGTGCCAGCAATCCATGTCCTTAGTCTGTTTGTCTTCAGCAAACTGTTTGCAGGCTTTCTTGTGCATAATCTTTAGAAGAGGCTTCCTTCTGGGATGACAGCCATGCAGACTAATTTGTTGCAGTGTGCGGCTTATGGTCTGAGCACTGACAGGCTGACCCCCCACCCCTTCAACCTCTGCAGCAATGCTGGCAGCACTCATATGACTATTTCCCAAAGACAACCTCTGGATATGATTCTGAGCACGTGCACTCAACTTCTTTGGTCGACCATGGTGAGGCCTGTTCTGAGTGGAACCTGTCCTGGTAGACCACTGTATGGTCTTGACCACTGTGCTGCAGCTCAGTTTCAGGGCTTTGGCAATCTTCTTTGTCGTGGGTTATGACGGAAATAATAATAATAATTTAATATTTACTGGCAGAAATATGAAAAGTCCATTAGGCAGCCAAATTGAAGCAAACTATTGTAAATGGAAGCTTTTCAGAAAAAGAAAGAAAGAAAACAAACCCTTAGCTCATGTTTGCCAGTGCCCAATACATTAGCTATCTGTAAATTTGTACAACTCCTGTGTTCAAGCAGAAAGTTTGGAACAATGACGGTTCTCGTTACAAAACAAAGAAATGTTGTCCCAGCTTTAATAGATAAACAAGAACATTTTACTAGAATTGTTGGTTAGAAAACCTACAATAGAGAATATTTTTCACAGATAGCTAACTAAGCATTCATCACGTAGAAACAAGCCTTATCTCAGGCCTCGTACACACGACCGAACATGTCCGCTGAAACTGGTCCGCGGACCAGTTTCCGCGGACATGTCCGACCGTGTGTACGGCGTAGCGGACATGTTTCCTGGCCTAGCGGACAGGTTTGCAGCGGACAAAAGTTTCTTAGCATGCTAAGAAACTTGTCCGCTGGAAACCTGTCCGTCGGACATGTCCGATGGTTAGTACGACTCATCGGACATGTCTGCTGGTTATGACGTATAACCAGCGGCCTGAAATCCTGCGCATGCGTCGAATTGATTAGACGCATGCGTGGAAGCATTGAACTTCCATGTTAGAGAACGTCGGTGTCTTCTACGTCACTGTGTTCTCTGTCCGCAGGGATTTTGGTCTGATGGTGTGTACACACATCAGACCAAAAGCTCCCAGCAGACATGTCCGATGAAAACGGTCCGTGGACCGTTTTCATCGGACATGTTCGGTTGTGTGTACAAGGCCTAAGAAAAACCATTGTGTTCAAGTGAGGAACTGTTTAAACAAGCTGTGTCATTTTTAAAACATCCTTGTATGCTGCCTCAAGTCTATCCGAACACATAGTGGAAGAAATTTGAAATTATACAAGTCAGAAATATTTTAAAATATCGAAATGTTATTGTAAGACATTTTGTTAGGAGAAAGAAATATATGAGAAGTGTGATTTTATAAATAGAAGGGTTTTAAAGAGCTAATTAGCTCGTCAAATTGTGATTATAAAAATATTAATTAACCTGTAGCACATATTCATCAAACACATATCAAAATGATTCATATATCCACATTAATAGTCATATCAATTGATTGAGGGATATGACCTGTGCATGCTTAGAAATATATATATATATATAGTCGCCCCAATAATATAAATACTAACGTAAAGATATTCTCACAATAAAGGTGAGACACCTAGTGGTTGAAAGTGATATTACTTGAGGATCTCAGCGTCCAGGGAACAGTTAATCATTAAGTGGTCAGCCAATAGAAACCAGACATGTCTGGACAGTAACTCCCATTTCTGCAACCCACCTATGAAATAAGGGAACATATCGGCTGGGCAGAATAGAGTATAACTTTATAGTCTTATTGTCCTGACGGGTATAAAAAGGGAGAAAATTAGATCAGAGGAGATCGATCATTGGGGAGAATGAATCAAGGACTGAAGGATGACTCATGACTGACTCCGACGGGGAGGGGCACACTAGCACAATGCATGAGGACATATTCTTATCCCATGAAGATCCATAGAAAGACTGCAGCTATTTAGCTCTGGTCACTTGCAAGTAAGAAATAGCCATTTTGGAATGAGTAATTATGTCATTTTTGATTTTATCTTGAATCTATTGTTGTTTCCCAAAATATTGGAGTATTGATGTTGTTCTCAAGAGTACAAAGTATTGAATATCTTGTAATTATGGTTTGTTCTCGGTAATCAAAAACTGGTAGATTTTTTCCTATAGAGTACATTTTTCATTATATTTTTCCTTTTTACATAGTTCCAATTTTATTGACAAAACAAACGTCCAATGTATTTCACATTGTCAACCACTTACTTACCTGCAGTATAGTAACGGTTGGACATGTGAAATAGACGCTTTGTTTCATTGTCATTTACACAAAGTTATTGAAACCACATTGAGAACTTACCATGGCACAAATGTCAGGTATACTGCATGCCCATTTTGGGGGGTATTTTATTGATTTTGAAGTCGTTCAGGTAACGCAATTGGTATTTTAATTTCATGTAAATATTCATATTTTTGTCAACCAATAAATTAGCTATTTTGTATGATCATACGTCTCCGTGAATACGTTTCATATTATAGACTATGTCATATAGATTGACTTGTATTTAAAAATATCTTCATTAAAAAAGAATTCAAAATAAATTACTGTGCGGGAAAAAATTTACCTTAAAATAGCACAACATCTTACAGTAAGGTGACCAGATTTTTAAAAAAAAATCCGGGGACATTTTTTTTTTTTACTAGTAATAGCGGCAATCAGCAACGCTCTGCCCGTCGCTGCCACCTGCCTCACAGCCTGCCAAGTCTTACTCTCCGACCCCCGGCTACTACTGGGTGGGGAGCGGAAGAAGATCACTCCGCCAGGGAAGACAAGGAGATACACAGACAGGCGGCTGGCCGGGACTTGAGCCAAGGCAGAAGAACATGCGAGCGGAGCTGAATGGGCATGCTCCCGAAACGGAAGTAATATTCCCTCCACTCCGACCAGCACATGATCATCAGAAAGGGGCACAGATAATGGAAAAAAATACACCCCCCTAAGCTAGTAGGAGCGGGGGGGTTGTAATTCAAAATTTTGTTTAATTCTGCACTGACCGTCTTTAAAATTGCCCCAGCCCCTGTTCAAATTCAATCCAGGGACAAAATCCGGGGCAGACTTGGTCCAGGGACAGTGTCCTCAATCCGGGGACTGTCCCTGAAAACCAGGGATGTCTGGTCACCCTATCTTACAGCCTAGGCCAACTTTATGTAGAGCAGTGTTTCTCAATTCCAGTCCTCAGGCCCCCCCAACGGGTCAGGTTTTCAGGATTTCCCTCAGATGAAAAGGCTGTGGTGATTACTAAGGCAGTGAAACTGATCAAATCACCTGTGCAAAATAATGGAAACCCTGAAAACCTGACCTGTTGGGGGGGCCTGAGGACTGGAATTGAGAAACACTGATGTAGAGCAACAACTTCAGATCCTCATCTTCCATTGACCAGTATGAGAGAGTGAGAGCGATAACACCAAATTTAACACACCTGCTCCCCATTCACACCTGAGACCTTGTAACACTAAGGCCTCGTACACACGGACGGACTGTCCGCCGGACCGTTTTCATCGGACATGTCCGCTGCCGGATTTTGGTCTGATGGTTGTACACACCATCAAACAAAAATCCCCGGATACAGGATACGCGGGGACGTGGCCGCGCCGTCGCCGCGACGATGACGCGGCGACGTGCGCGACCCTGGAAGGTCAATGCTTCCACGCATGCGTCGAATCACTTTGACGCATACGAGGGCTTTCGGCCGAGCGGACATGTCCGGTAAGTCGTACAGACGACTGAACATGTCCGACGGACAGGCTTCCAGCTGACATGTTTCTTAGCATGCTAAGAAACATTTGTCCGCTGGAAACCTGTCCGATCCGCCGGAAAATTGTCCGGTCGGATGTACGGACGACCGAACATGTCCGCTGAAACTGGTCTGTGGACCAGTTTCAGTAGACATGTTCGGTCGTGTGTACGAGGCCTAACAAGTCACATGACACCGGGGAGGGAAAATGGCTGATTGGGCCCAATTTGGACATTTTCACTTAGGGGTGTACGCACTTTTATTGCCAGCGGTTTAGACATTAATGGTTGTGTGTTGAGTTATTTTGAGAGGACAGCAAATTTACACTGTTATACAAGCTGTACACTCACTACACAACATTGTAGAAAAGTGTAATTTCTTCAGTGTTGTTACATGAAAAGATAGAATAAAATATTTACAAAAATGTGAGGGGTGTACTCACTTTTCTGAGATACTGTGTGTGTATATATATAGAGATGTATATATATATATATATATATATATATATATATATATATATATAAAATGATGGAAGCAGAGCGCTTCAGCAGACATAAATAAGAAATATATATATTGCCTCCAGCCCCATTGTGTCATCGTCTTACAGAAAATATAATCTAGTAAACAGCAGGTAACAATGTAATCCTCCGGGGGACAAATGCAGTGATGGTATTAATCTTGATGGCGAGGCAAGGTCAGGTGAAGGTCGGCATTTTACTGTACAGCCGAGAACTCCACTTCATTAATTTTGGGAAAACGTATTAGCAGAGTACTCAGGTGGCTCAATTTTACAAAAACACGGAACAGGACAAAAAAGTTGATGCAGAAATTAATTAGTGCCAAAAAACAACAGCGGGACACATAGCATCTTTGCTGAGGGAAACCTTTAGTACAATACATTGTTTGTATGTAGGTTTATGTTATTTTCTTTGTTAAAACAGCAAGTATTGTATTAATGCAAATGCTTGGTATTGAGAAAAGTAGATGTTGAATGTATTTTTGTCTTTTTTGGGCAACTGGCAGCGAAAAAAAAAAAGATTAACCTGCAAAAGATGAAAAATTAGAAAAGCAAAATAAGAGAAAAGATTACATATGCAAAAAAAAAAAAATCAACAGAAAAAAAATGTGTGCGTATATACCAGGGCTCGACAAATCCCGGGTGCCAGGTCGCCATGGCGACTAGAAATGGTGTCCTGGCGACTTGGCTTGGAAGGTGGGCAAAAAAAAAAAAAACATTTTTTTTTTTTTGTGAGCTGGCGCCATCTGGTGAGCCGTTGGTATTACAAGTTATTACCACCACATGTGTAAGCTGGCGCCATATGGTGGTGGACGTTGGTATTACAAGTTAAGCATTACAAGTTAAACAGCAATTCTAATGTAATTTTTCACTATTTTTCACTATTTTTACTGCCATCTTCTTCCCTCTAATTAGAACCTCCAAACATTATATATATTTTTTATCCTAACATCCTAGAGAATAAAATGGCGATCATTGCAATACTTTCTGTCACGCCGTATTTACGCAGCGGTCTTACAAGCGCACTTTTTGGGGAAAAAATTACACTTTTTTAAATTAAAAAATAAGACAACAGTAAAGTTATCCCCATTTTTTTAATATTATGAAAGATAATTTTACGCCGAGTAAATTCATACCCAACATGTCACGCTTCAAAATTGCGTCCGCTCGTGGAATGCCGACAAACTTTTACCCTTTAAAATCTTCATAGGCAATGTTTAAAAAGATCTACAGGTTGCATGTTTTGAGTTACAGAGGAGGTCTAGGGCTAGAATTATTGCTCTCGCTATACCAATCGCGGCGATACCTCACATGTGTGGTTTGAACATCGTTTACATATGCGGGCGCTGCTCACGTATGTGTTCACTTCTGCGCGCAAGCTCGTCGGGACGGGGTGCGTTTTCTGGCTCCTAACTTTTTTAGCTGGGTCCTAGATTCCAAGCAAATTTGTCAAACCCTGGTATATACAGTATATATATATATATATATAAACACACTGTATCTCTAAACTGAGAAGAGAAGGGAAGGGTTTATTAGGGTCACCATACTCTTAAAGGGGTTGTAAAGTTTCGGTTTTTTTTTTCACCTTAATGCATTCTTTCTTTTGGTGGTATTTGATCACCTCTGCGTTTTTTATTTTTTGCTCTATAAACAGAAATAGAGCGACAATTAAAAAAAAAATGCAATATTTTTTACTATTTGCTACACACTGGCAGTGAAGGGGTTAAGTGTGCCGTAGGGAGTGATTTTAACTGTAGGGGGACATGACAGTGATCACCACTTCCGATTACAGCATTTCCCCGTTCTTCCTCTCCGTGACACGATCACGGGTATGCCCGCGGACATCGAGTCCGCGGGACCTGCGGTCGGAGTCACGGAGCTTGCGGCAGGCGTGCGTGGCTGGCGCCGCTCACGTGTCCACAATGACGATTCTTAAAGAGGACGTACAGTATATATACGTCCATTTGCGCAGCTGTGCCATTCTGCCAACGTATTTAGTCGTGCAGTGGTCGGCAAGCAGTTAAACCAACTTTATCTGAGCCCAAGCTGTTAAGGACCTCACCTTAACCTGTGACTGGACAGTGAAATAAGAAGCAGTACTGGTGATGACCCTAGCATAGGGAAAAAACTATTCAGTGAAAGGGAATAAAAAAAGACACACGGCTATTCACTAAAACTGGAAGAGAAGTGGTTTAACCTTAAAGCGGTGGTTCCCCTAAAAATAAAATTTTAACATTGCTTTTCCCAAATAAATTACAATTAGAATCGGCCGGTTTTATTAAAAAAAAAGGTCCGTACATACCGTTTGTTATATTCGTTCCCACCGCCACTTCCGGGTACGATGCTGGCGGTGGGCGTTCCTAATTGATGGACAGGCATCCGACCGACGCATACATTGCGTCACGAGATGCCGAAAGAAGCCGAACGTCGGTGCGCATGCGCCGTATAGAGCCGCACCGACGTTCAGCTTCTTTCGGCATCTCGTGACGCGATGTATGCGTCGGTCGGATGCCTGTCCATCAATTAGGAACGCCCACCGCCAGCATCGTACCCGGAAGTGGCGGTGGGAACGAATATAACAAACGGTATGTACGGACCTTTTTTTTTTAATAAAACCGGCCGATTCTAATCGTAATTTATTTGGGAAAAGCAATGTTAAAATTTTATTTTTAGGGGAACCACCCCTTTAAGCTGCGTAGAGGGTTGTTTACTTTCAGGGCAATAAGAATGTGGAATTCTCTTCCACAACCAGTGGTATCAGCAGGGAGCGTCGATAGCTTAAAACAGGGTTGACAAATTTGCTTGGAATCTAGGAGCCAGCTAAAAAAGTTAGGAGCCAGAAAACGCACCCCGTCCCGACGAGTTTGCGTGCAGAAGCGAACACATACGTGAGCAGCGCCCGCATATGTAAACGGTGTTCAAACCACACATGTGAGGTAGCGCCGCAATTGGTAGAGCGAGAGCAATAATTCTAGCCCTAGACCTCCTCTGTAACTCAAAACATGCAACCTGTAGAATTTTTTAAACAACGCCTATGGAGATTTTAAAGGGTAAAAGTTTGTCGCAATTCCACAAGCGGACATAATTTTGAAGCGTGACATGTTGGGTATCAATTTACTTGGCGTAACATTATCTTTCATAGTGTTAAAAAAAATGGGGATAACTTTACTGTTGTCTTATTTTTTAATTTAAAAAAAGTGTATTTTTTTCCCAAAAAAGTGCGCTTGTAAGACCGCTGCGCAAATACGGCGTGACAGAAAGTATTGCAACGATCGCCATTTTATTCTCTAGGGTGTTAGGATAAAAAATATATATATATAATGTTTGGGGGTTCTTATTAGAGGGAAGAAGATGGCAGTGAAAATAGTGAAAAATTACATTAGAATTGCTGTTTAACTTGTAATGCTTAAAAAAACTATTAGATAGGCACCTTAACGACCACAACATACAGTTGTGTACAATGTACTATTGACATAAACACACACATCATAGGTTAAACTGGATAGACTGGTGTTTTTTTTCAACCTCACCAACTATGTAACACTATGTAGCCCCCTGGTGAGCGCCAGCCATCTGAATAACGGCAGCTGGTATTTTGGGGCAATCTAGGGGCATTTTAAGGGGCAATCTGATGGCATTTTAGGGGCAAACTGGCAGCAATTGATAGGCACAGTGGCGACAATGGCATGGCACAGTGACTGCGTTTGGCATGGCACAGTGGCGACAATTGATGGGCACAGTGGCGACAATGGCTTGGCACAGTGGCTGCGTTTGGCATGGCACAGTGGCGACAATTGATGGGCACAGTGGCGACAATGGGATGGCACAGTGGCGACAATTGATGGCATGGCACAGTGGCGACAATTGATGGACACAGTGGCGACAATGGCATGGCACAGTGGCTGCGTTTGATGTGGTGACAATTGATGGGCACAGTGTCTGCGTTTGATGGCATGGCACAGTGTCTGCGTTTGATGGCATGGCACAGTGGCGATAATTTTATGGCACAGTGGCTGCGTTTGATGGCATGGCACAGTGGCTGCGTTTGATGGCATGGCACAGTGGCGATAATTTTATGGCACAGTGGCTGCGTTTGATGGGCACAGTGGCTGCGTTTGATGGGCACAGTGGCGGCAATTGATGGGCACAGTGAGGCTGCAATTGATGTTTTTTTTATTTTTTTCGTTTGTTTGCGCCCCCACAAAAATTCCCTGCATCCAATTTGCAATAGCAGAGTTTGTGACTGGCTCTCTATGGAACCGCTTCATATTTCCGATGCGGCTCTGGTGAAAATTTGCACAGGAGCCCTGTGTATTTTTTGGTCCGTTTCATGTCCAAATTCAGCCCATAATTCAGGCTGAAAACAGACCTAAAATGGTGAACCAGGATGCACAGGGCTCCTAATGTGAGCCAAATCGGCATGCAGTGTGAACCGAGCCTTAAAGCGGAGGTTCACCCTTAGAGAGCACTTTTTAGCCTTAGATTCCTGCTCGTTTTTACTAGGGGAATCGGCTATTTGTTTTAAAATATGAGCAGTACTTACCCGTTTACGAGATGCATCCTCTCCGTCGCTTCCGGGTATGGGCTGCGGTAATGGGCGTTCCTTCTTGATTGACAGTCTTCCGAGAGGCTTCCGACGGTCGCATCTATCGCGTCACGATTTTCCGAAAGAAGCCGAACGTCGGTGCGCAGGCGCAGTATAGAGCCGCACCGACGTTCGGCTTCTTTCGGCTACGAGTGACGCGATGGATGCGACCGTCGGAAGCCTCTCGGAAGACTGTCAATCAAGAAGGAACGCCCGCTCCCAAAGACCCATACCCGGAAGCGACGGAAGAAGATGCATCTCGAAAACGGGTAAGTACGGATCATATTTTAATACAAATAGCCGATTCCCCTAGACCGAACGAGCATGAAGCTAAGGGGAGAAGAGAAAAAAAAAAAGAATTGGGTGAACTCCCGCTTTAACTCCACACTGTTCATCTATAGAGGAGACCAGAAGCAAAGCAACAAAGATCTGCTTTTGGACCTTTGGTCTTTGCATGTACGGTATATGGAACAGATGTTTTCTTTGTATGATCCTCCACAGACAGCACGATTGAAGGCTCTGTTTAGAGCAGGGATTTTTTTTCAGCGGGAATGCGGGGGAACGCAGTTTCGGAACCTCCAGCACAGAATGTATGCAATGACAAAGGGTACTAGAGTGTGCTGGAGGGTCTATTGATGTTGGCTTCTGGAGGTACTATGGTCACTGGGGGGATCTATTGTTGTAGGCCCGGGTCTATGGTTGCATACAAATTACTTGGTTCTGTATTCCTTAAAGCGGGGGTTCACCCTAAAAAAAAATTCTAACATTGCATGGAGACGACCTATGAGACCGACAGTATGCTTCCGACCGGCACATATTGCACGTCACGAGTTGCCGAAAGAAGCCAAACGTCGGTGCGCAGGCGCCGTATAGAGCCGCACCGACGTTCGGCTTCTTTTGGCAACTCGTGATGCGCAGTATGCGCCGGTCGGAAGCACGTCAATCACAGCCTGTGATTAGGAACGCCCACTCCCGCGGGGAAGCCGGGGGTGAAAATAACCCTAAAATGGTATGTATGCAAAAAAAAAACAAAAAAAACAAGCATACTGTCTCAGAGGTCGGCTCCATGCAAAGTTAGAATTTTTTTTAGGGTGAACCCCCGCTTTAAAAGGGGTGGTACTGGGAGGTGGGTAGTGGGTGGGACAAAGGGACAGTGCTCGAAGGTGGGTAGGAGGCGGAGACAAGGGGTGATTCGAAAGGGGGGAGTACCTGCACCTATTCCCTGAGAAAAAAAGCCCTGGTTTAGAGTATACAGGTGAAACTCGAAAAATTAGAATATCATGCAAAGGTTCATTTATTTCACTAATGCAACTTCAAAGGTGAAACTGGATTTTTAACTTGTTAAAGGGGTTGTAAAGGAATTTTTTGTTTCCCTAAATAGCTTCCTTTACCTTAGTGCAGTCCTCCTTCATCCTTCCATTTTGCTTTTAAATGTCCTTTTTTCTTCTGAGAAATCCTCACTTCCTGGTCTTCTGTCTGTAACTCCACACAGTAATGCAACACTTTCCCTGGTGTGGAGAAAGCCTATTGAGGGGGCGAGAAGGCAAGTCAGGATGCTCTCTACTTTGCAGATAGAGAAAGGAGCTGTGTGTTAGTGGGCGTACTGACCAGTGGCGGCCCGTCCATAGGGACGCACGGGCGCCGCCCCCCCTCCCACAGTCACAAAAAAAAAAAAACGGGCCCTTTAAGAACTTTTATTCGGCTAAAATGTCATTTTGACATTTTAGCCGCAGTTCTGGCGGCCGTCTATAGAGGGCGCTGCAGCGCCACCCCCTGATTTAGATTTGTAATGATTCACTGGTATAATCTGTGGAAATAAGCAAAGACAAACGAACGCACTCACACACACACACACACACACACAGCTTCTTGTGGTCTGGAGCTGAAGTGCACAGCAGGAAGATGAGAGAAGAGCAGAACAGACAGATGCACACACAGAGAATGTAGTAAAAGAATGAAAAAGCAGAGAGAGGCGGCCCTCTCCTCTTAGATTTATTGACTTCATGATGTCACAAAATACACACCCATCAATCCCTCCCCATCACCCTTGTGAGTCTTTTATTGGTCAATTCATATAGAAGGGTGGTTTCTCCTCACAAGTCCATTTCATGTTCTTCCAAAAGTCATACAGGCTCCTTCTGGGGTCTGTAAAAGTCAGGATGTGGGGGATGGGAAGGCTTTTCCTGTTACAACTGAGGAATCCAGGAGGGAGGGGGGACACAGAGTGAGTGAGTGGATGGAGTGGCTTTTTGATTTCAACAGCTCTCTCTGTATGTCCATCCAAGTTAAAATATACTTTAAGAACATATCTGACAAAATCTGAAGAATCATTTCAAGGAAAATATACACTCCATTTCAGTGGTTCTAATCATAACACAAAAATATTCATTTTAGTTTCACGTCTATCACAGCCCCCCCTTGAAATGAATATTTTATCAGTTCATTCTCTTTGTTATTCTTAACAGACAAGGACAGTAATGGAGGACATGGTCAATATAACAAAACATTATCATAACCAATATAAACAGAGACAAAATTGCTATACTTGAGCACAAATGTGTTATCACCCAAAATATTGTCCGCAGGTGACATTCTAAATGCCCCCCCTTGTTCACCTAATATCCTGTATAAGGCCATAATTTTATACAAAGTCATTTGTGAAGTGGCCTCTAGGTGTTCAGTAATATACTGGAATGCATCCTTGTTTATAGTTAACAAACCTCTATTGACCATTGCAACCATAATTTATCCAATCTACATTTACATTACTAAGTTAAATTTCATAAAGCATCCGTTCCCACCAAATTACTATATTTCCCTTCATTAGCATTTTAATTTTATATTGGGCTCTGTCCTAAATATTTTATTTCCTAAAGAAACTTTATTACATTACACTAGTTTTCAGGACTGATCATGCAGAATGAATATTCTTGTCGCATGTCTGTTTAAACAAACATAGCAGCCTTCAGCATAAACGAACATGCAGAAGTTTCATTGTTCCCCTACATGGATCCAAATATAAGAGATCAATTATTCTTCCATTAATACATTCGTCAATCTGAAGCCTAGAAAGTGACATTTTAATCCATAAATCATCATCATCTGCATCATCTATCCATATTGTATTTTTATTTTTAAACTATTTTAACTGACTTTCTTAAGCTATGCAGATTAACACCATTATCATTCTCTTTAAAATGACACCCTCAAAGTAAGGTATTCTTCAAACCAAATGGTGCAAAAAACCCACAGTTTAGTAACATATGAGAGAAAGAAAGAATGAGAGAGAAAGAAAGAAAGAAAGAAAGAAAGAAAGAAAGAGTAAAAGAAAGAGAGAGAGAGAAAAAGAAAGAAAGGAAAAGAAAGAGAAAAATAATACTTTATTAATAAGGGCTTTCTTTCAGATCTTCTAATGATTGTATACAAATTACCTTTTATTATTAAAGAAAGATTTACCCTCATAATACGCTTCCATAGTTTACTTAACATAAACTCTGATATTTATTTATTTTTCCCTTCAAACTAGGCAAAGTTGAGGATGTTTACACTGGGAGTCGGATTTCAAGCTAGCACTCACTCCTGTAAACCACCACAGCCTGTAACCTGATCTGCTGTTAATGACCTCTAAGGGAAAACATCTGTCCCCCCCCCATGCTTGGAGCAGATTGTACAAGTTTTAGACCATATACAATCCAATCGAATTGCATCGTTTTTCTCATTTTTAACTCTTTTTCAAAAATTTTAAAACATATTTGGTTTGTACATCTGCCAAAAATCATGTACACCACATTATAACATGACATTCCTTAACTTCCAATAGCGACAAAAGATCGCTTAGAGGACAAATCTCATGAAATCCACTGACCAGTCCCTGCGCATGAACCGACCATTGTTTTCTACTGATAAAGTCACTCATAATTACTCACAATCTATATTTTATCAGAAATGTCATTTTATAATAACTTTTAACACTTGTTTATTTTTTAATTTTATTTTTACAATTTTTATAATAATATTTTTTATAAAGTTTTTTAGATTGAACATAACTTTCATATTTTAATATTTTTCTCTGGGGAACCTTATAATAAACCAAACCCAAGTTTAGAATCTGTTGTAAACATTGCTCAAACCTCAACTTATTAATTCTTACAACCAGATCTGTAGGATTTCAGTTAAACATAAAATACCATGTTGTTTACCATTTACTGAATTGTATACAATTCTTCACACAATCTCAATCAACAATTTTCCCATTAAACCTTTGTTCTAATCCCATATTTATGCTTTGACATGTCATAATACATTTTCAGTTGTTGGGGTAAACATATTCATAAACATTTACAGGCAGAATTAAACTTATTAAAGAACTTCTTTACACTCTGACATTAATTAACTAATTACCCCATGTAACAAGGACCCCCCTTTGAGATATTCCAACCCACAAACCCCAGTGGTCACAATCCCATGTATTTGAAAAAATATATATAATTTCATTCAGACTTGGGCGGCACAATCCATAATATCACTCATCTTCCAGAGAATATTTTCGAAGGAACCTTTTAATCATCACCCAGGGGATATTGGTAATTATCGGTACCTACATCAGAAATGTGAGAAAAACTCGTACACGAATATTAGTTACCTATTTTCAAAAGCGGTCACATAATCATAGCTCATAACAATCTAATCTAGAGACTGTCTCAAACAAGATTTCAGAAAGGGATAATGTATTGAATGCTCCCCCCTTGGGGCCACTTACCCACTTAACCCTGAGGATGGCATGGCACAGCATGTGGAATAAAACCATTTAAATGTACTATGTAAAATGTTCTACTGTTCCAATGTGATACCCAGAATCTCCTCATCCCTCATTTGTGACTTGTGAACACAGCTTCTGTAGTCATGAACGCCAGGATTTACACACTCTCTCTACCGCTTTTGGGCACCCCATGAGGTCAAGGCATTGAGGTCTGGGCACACGTGACAGCATATGAGCGGATTCTACCTTCAGGTAGGTCTGCCACTCCCATCTACATCATTCTCATCCCAACGCGTCTGTCCAGCGAAGTGGCATTGTAGTTACCCCCCCCTGGACAGACTAAGGAGGGCATGAAGAAGAAGGCCCGTGGGCCGGAAGGGGACAGAATCCAGTATGGGCAGCGGGCAGGAGGCGACACCATATGCGTTCATAACGAGGGAAAGCCTTCAGCAGGGAAGAGCATCCGGGCAGGCCCATGCTTCCTCCAGCGGGGCATACAGTTGGGCAGAACGTGAGGGGAAAGAAGGGGCACGGCCTCAAGCAGTCGGGCGGGGCCCATGCTTCCAGCAGGCATCGTGGGCAGAACATGAGGGAAACGAAAAGACAATAACAGGCCCTGGGTATCACATTACAACAACCAAACAGGCAAAAAAAAACCTCTATGTGTCAAGTCAAAATACAGTGCATGGCATCGTCAGTGTAAGTGGGCAACCCCGATTAAAAAGGATAAAAAAACAGGACGGGCTGCTAAACTAAGCCCAGCACCATTAGGAACAATTGCTTATAATGTGTATCAAATGTCTGTTCCATATTTTTTAAACCTCAGGAGAAATATCCCATTATTTCTAGTTAAATCGAATTATCTGATAAATCAGCGTACAATGTAACAGGCATATTCAGACCAATTTTAATTGTACAGAAACAGTTGCAATATCCCAAGTCAACCTTTTGTTAAAAAAAACTCTGTGTTACAAAAAAAACTGTCTCCTAGGTTGTCGTCCCTGGGGGGGGGGAAGAGGGGGCTATCCTCCAACTTGCAAATGTGGCAGAGCTCAGGGCGGGCAGGATGCAGGGGTCTGGACCTCCCACATTCCTCACACACCCAGTTCTATCCCCCCACCAGGGAGGGGGCAGGAGTATATATTATATCAGGGAGGCATCCCAGAAATATAAAAAAAAAAACAGCAAAAATAATAATAAGAAGAATTCATTCACCACTTGCCAACAAGGAATTGGGAAAAGGGATCAATGAATTTCAATGGGAAGAAGAAAAAAAGGGTTGAAGAAAGGAGAAAGAAATAAGAAAGAAAGAGTTCGATTCCAGCACAGAGTTGAGAACCCAAACGAAAAGTGCATGCAAAGAAAGACACCATAAGTTATATGTTACAGACACAATGTACCATTAGACGCAATCAAATCACTTCTAGCACAGTCAGTACAATTGGCATGCTACATAGAGGGAGAGGAAGTTAGAGGGCTGTGTAGTAGGCAGCAAAGAAAGGGTTGGACGGGAGGATCTAAGAAGAAAATGGTGGAGAGGGGAGGAGCTATGAAAAAAGAGCGGCAAGGATTTGGAGAAGAAAGGGAGGAGCTAAGAAGAAGATGGCGGAGGGGGGGGGGAAATCAGGAATCAAGGAAAAAGTAAAGACAAAGCAAGAAGAGAAGAAAATAAAAAAAAATTCAACCTTCAGCCAGATATTAAAAACAGAAATCAATGTCAACAGCAGTTGATATATATATGACAAGAAATCCAGATATATCTATACTTATCAGAAACAAGTAATTGCTTAACCATGCGGTCCTTTCAGACTGGCAAGGAAAGGGTTCGTTCTATTCCTGTACCAACACAGTGCTTTCCAGCAAAAACACCATAAGCATATATATATATATAAAATTAACTAAGAAATGGAAAGGCACAAAAATGAAAAAGGTTTTCTGTTTAGACAGCAAAGGGATAAATATAATAGTTTATAAAAAACCCTAGAGTTAGTTGCTGTCCAGCCTTGACAAAAGGCAGAAAGTTTCAGGCACACATTAGCAGAAAGCCAGAGACGAAAGAGTTAAGTATGCTGGTAAGAAAACCCTTAATTAGCATGCAGCTGTGACAAAAGGCAAAAGGTTTCAGGCACACATTAGCAGAAAGCCAGAGACGAAAGAGTTAAGTATGCTGGTTAGAAAACCCTTAATTAGCATGTAGCTGTTGACAAAAGGCAGAAGTGTAAGGGAAAAAGCAATTTAAGACACACAAATGTACACAAATAGCCAGCTAGCAGAAGCCACACAAAAATGACCTCCTCCAGCTCAGCCCCCACCTTTCCTAGCACAGGGAAGTTCAGTAAACAAAACCCCCGCGTTATTCAAAGCAAGGACAAAATGTGGAAAAGCTGACTCAATATCTCACCACAGACATACTCAAATAAACCCCAGAATCCCAGTTCCCAATTAATCTAAACAAGGAGGTTTGGAATATTTTTCACAAGCATAAAATAAAACAAACCCATATAAACTTCGCAGCTAACTTCCTTAGAGCTGCCCAGACTCAAATCCCAGCCAGCATGCACTCCCCGTGCACACCACCTTTATCACATCGGCTTAATCCGAGACGATGCACGACCAGTACCTAACTCAGGAGGCCGATTTCACACACAGTAACCACACAAACAGAACCACACAAACAGCTCACACCCTTACAGAACCATACACAGCATACAAACAGGCAAGAACCAAAAAAAATTAATAGCAGTGAATCAGCACAAGCCGGGGTTCGCTTCTGGACCAGAATTATACCGTCTGTTTCAAAGGCTCGGAATTTGCAGACAAACTAGATGGGAACAGAGGCCGTCCAGCCTGTAACACGGTGTAAGGGAGCCAAAAAAAACTCGCACTTACCGTGTTTAGGGGTTCATGACACCCCTTTCAATGGTAGACGGTCCCTCAATTCTCAGCCAGTTTCCTGTGCGTCCACAAAGTCTGTCCTTGAAGTCCAAAAGAAGCACGTGGACGCCAATTGATTTAGATTTGTAATGATTCACTGGTATAATCTGTGGAAATAAGCAAAGACAAACGAACGCACTCACACACACACACACACACACACACAGCTTCTTGTGGTCTGGAGCTGAAGTGCACAGCAGGAAGATGAGAGAAGAGCAGAACAGACAGATGCACACACAGAGAATGTAGTAAAAGAATGAAAAAGCAGAGAGAGGCGGCCCTCTCCTCTTAGATTTATTGACTTCATGATGTCACAAAATACACACCCATCAATCCCTCCCCATCACCCTTGTGAGTCTTTTATTGGTCAATTCATATAGAAGGGTGGTTTCTCCTCACAAGTCCATTTCATGTTCTTCCAAAAGTCATACAGGCTCCTTCTGGGGTCTGTAAAAGTCAGGATGTGGGGGATGGGAAGGCTTTTCCTGTTACAACTGAGGAATCCAGGAGGGAGGGGGGACACAGAGTGAGTGAGTGGATGGAGTGGCTTTTTGATTTCAACAGCTCTCTCTGTATGTCCATCCAAGTTAAAATATACTTTAAGAACATATCTGACAAAATCTGAAGAATCATTTCAAGGAAAATATACACTCCATTTCAGTGGTTCTAATCATAACACAAAAATATTCATTTTAGTTTCACGTCTATCACACCCCTCTCGCAAATAACACACATTCGTGCATAAATGCACAAATGTATGTTATTGTTGGTTGCCAGCGCTGCCTGGTCTATTCAGATAACCGGATGCGGGACGCCGGTTACACGAATAGCGGCAGCTGGTTGGCTGAGGGGAACTGCCTATCAAAGCCAGCGGCTCTGATAGGCTTTTCTCCGGCTCTCAGCTGTCTATACTCTGAGCGCAGGCAATCTGCGCTCATTGTATAAGACAAACGGCCGTTTCAGCCAATCAGGTTCCCGGATTCTGGTTATCAGGAACCTGATTGGCTGAAGCTTCACCACAGCGGCAGAAGACATCGAGGGAGCACATGGAATCCTCAGGTAAGTGCTTTTTACAGGGAAAGGGGCACAGTGACATCATGGGGCACAGTGGTGACAAAGGGCACAGAGGTGACAATTGGCACAGTGGCATCATGGGGCACAGTGGTGACAAAGGGCACAGAGGTGACAATTGGCACAGTGGCATCATGGGGCACAGTGGTGAGTGACAATGGGCACAGTGGCATCATGGGGCACAGTGGTGACAATGGGCACAGTGGCATCATGGGGCACAGTGGTGACAATTAAAGGGCACAGTGGTGACAATTGGCACAGTGGCAACAGTTGAGGGGCACAGTGGCTGCGTTTGATGGCATGGCACAGTGGTGACAATTGATGGCACAGTGACTGCGTTTGATGGTATGGCACAGTGGTGACAATTGATGGCACAGTGGCTGCGTTTGATGGCATGGCACAGTGGTGACAATTGATGGCACAGTTGCTGTGTTGCATGGCACAGTGGTGACAATTGATGGCACAGTGGCTGCGTTTGATGGCATGGCACAGTGGTGACAATTGATGGCACAGTGGTTGCGTTTGATGGCATGGCACAGTAGTGACAATTGATGGCACAGTGGCTGCGTTTGATGGCATGGCACAGTGGTGACAATTGATGGCACAGTGGCTGCATTTGGTGGCATGGCACAGTGGCTGCGTTTGATGGCACAGTGGCTGCATGTGATGGGCACAGTGAGGCTGCAATTTTTTTTTTTCCGTTTGCGCCCCCCCCAAAAATTTTGAGCACCAGCCGCCACTGGTACTGACACTCCTGCTCGCCCCCTCTCCCCTCAAGAGGCTTTCTCCACGCCAGGAAGAAAGCTTCACATTACGGTGGTGAGTTACAGACAGAAGAACAGGAAGTGAGGATTTCTCAGAAGAAATAAGGACATTTAAAAGCAAAATGGAAGGATGAGGTAAGTGAAGGAGGACTGCACTAAGGTAAAGGAAGCTATTTACGGAAAAACATTTTTTCCTTTACAACCCCTTTAAGCAACAAATGTCAGAAAAAGGCCTTGGGCCAGATCCACATAGAAATAGATCGGTGCAGCGTATGTGAGATACGCTACGCCGCTGTAACTTACTTTTGGCTGCTTTGAATCCTCAAAGAATTTGCGCCGTAAGTTACGGTCGGCGTAGTGTATCTCTGGCGGCGGAATTCAAATTAGGGGGCGTGTTTCATTTAAATGAAGCGCGTCCCCGCGCCAAATGAACTGCGCATGCTCCGTTTCTAAATTTCCCGCCGTGCATTGCGCTAAATGACGTCGCAATGACGTCATTTTTTTTAACTTAGACGTGAATTACGTCCATCCCGATTCACGGACGACTTACGCAAAAAAAATAATTCAAATTTCGACGCGGGAACGACGGCCATACTTAACATGGCAAGTCTAACTATACGCCGCAAAATACCAGCTTTAACTATACGCCGGAAAAAGCCGACTAGAGACGACGTAAAGGAATGCGCCAGCCGCTCATACGTTCGTGGATCGTCGGAAATAGCTAATTTGCATACCCGACGCTGAAAACGACGTGAACGCCACCCAGCGGACGCCGAAGTATTGCATCTTAGATCCGAAGGCGTACGAAGCCGTACGCCTGTCGGATCGAACCCAGATGCCGTCGTATCTTCGTTTGAGGATTCAAACAAAAGATACGACGCAGGTAATTTGAAAGTACGCCGGCGTATCAGTAGATATGCCGGCGTACTCGCTCTGAGGATCTGGCTCCTGGTCTTCAAGTGGTTAAAACTTTTCAGATTTCTTTGACTCCCGGTGGATAAAGTTGAGTTGCATGTCCTCAAACCCAGAACAGAGAGACCTGCTCCTCCAGCTGTGATAGCAATAGGAAAAGTCATCTTCAGATAATTTATCACAGCAATGCACTGTTCTCGATGACACAAATATCCAAGAACGTCTTTTTCTTCCTATAACGTGCGGCATGTACAGCGGAGGTGTCACAGACCCCCATTACCATATCCTCCTAAAATAGGTTTTAATTATTCCCTTACTTATCTAGACGGAACACGACTCTGATTAATGCCAGGAGGGAAAGATTATCTTTTACCGGAGTCGGCCCGATCACAAAACCCTTGGCAGGTAGTTTTATCTGCTTATAAAAAAACATTCTGGAGAATTATAGGCTGAATTCCTACATTTCCTATATGTAAAAGATCTGCCTTCCTGAAGCTCACATAGCATAAACTGATGAATGGAATTACTGTATATACTCGAGTATAAGCCGACCCAAATATAAGCCGAGGCCCAGGGGCGGACTGACAACTCATGGGGCCCCGGGCAATAGGAGATTATGGGGCCCCCGGGCAATAGGAGATTATGGGGCCACCGGGCAATAGGAGGTTATGGGGCCACAAAGTATATATACACACAGAATACACATATACCGTATTTATCGGCGTATACCGCGCACTTTTTTGCCCTGAAAATCAGGGCAAAATCGTGGGTGCGCGGTATACGCCGATACCCGCTTTCCCGTGCCGAGTTTGAATACTGCGCCGACATATACCGAGCGCAGTACACTCGTGTATTGTCGGGCAGTCTCGGCTCCTCCCACGCTGACGTCCTGGACGTACAGGACGTCAGCGCGAGAGTAGCCGAGCATTGCCGACAATACACGAGTGTACTGCGCTCTGTATATGTCGGCGCAGTATTCAAACTCGAGGACGCCGCAGAAGGACGCCGGACCCGACGAAGAGGACACCCGAAGCTGCAGACGGACGCCGGACCCCTGACGAAGAGGACACCCGAAGCCGCAGACGGACGCCGGACCCGATGAAGAGGACACCCGAAGCCGCAGACGGACGCCGGACCCGACGAGGCCGCCGATGGACGCCGCGCAAGACACCAAAACTGTAAGTACAAAAAAAACCATTTTTCCACAGCAATTCGGGGCAACTTTAGGGGTGCGCGCTATACGCGGGAGCGCGCTATACCCCGATAAATACGGTACATACTGGAGAGGCGGGGCAGCTATAATCTTGGGATTTTTAGACCAAAAGGATGTCGGTAAGGGACATTTCAGGGACAGATGTAAATAAAACACACATTTTTACTTACTGTCCCTGGTTTTACTGAGGCTGGCAACCCTGATGGGGCCCCCTAGTGGTATGAGACCCTCGGGCAATGCCCGAGAGCCTGAATCGTATGTCCGCCCCTGCTGTTGAGTCTTTCTATATGAAGAAAAGATCCTGCCCCAGATTTTAATTTTACTACTTGCAATCCTGTGACATCATTGAAAACAAATGTGGCAGCATCTTTAAGGGCAGAGCATAGCAAATACTCATTAACTGATAACCAGCTTTACCAGCGGAGAAAATGTTTTATAGGGAGTGCTTCTATGTTATGTAAAGAATTGCTCCCATTTTATTTTATTGCTTTGAAATAATCTCCAGATACACACTGTAGGATCGCAGCAATTTATCAAAGTGCTACAGCATGATTAATGGCCCTGTTTAAAAACTAGACTCAGTATGGTATTTTTTTTTTTCCCCCATAAATTTTACAAGTAGGTCATTGTCTCTTAAACACATTAAACCACTTAAGGACCGCCTCCTGCACATTTACGTTGGCAGAATGGCACGGCTGGGCACAGGCACGTACCTGTACGTCCCCTTTAAGTAGCCAGCCGTGGGTCGCACGCGTGCGCTGCGGGCGTGCGCCCGCGACCCGGTCCGAAGCTGCGGGACCCGCGGACCCGATCGCCGTTGGTGTCCCACGATCGGTCACAGGAGCTGAAGAACGGGTAGAGGTGTGTGTAAACACACCTTCCCCGTTCTTCACAGTGGCAATGTCACTGATCGACTGTTCCCTGATATAGGGAAAGGCGGTCAGTGACGTCACACGTTCAGCCCCGCCCCCCTACAGTTAGAAACACATATGAGGTCATACATAACCCCTACAGCGCCCTCTAGTGGTTAACTCCTAAACTGCAATTGTCATTTTCACAGTAAACAATGCATTTTTATAGCAATTTTTGCTGTGAAAATTACAATGGTCCCAAAAATGTGTCAAAATTGGCCGATGTGTCCGCCATAATGCCGCAGTCACGGAAAAAATCGCTGATCGCCGCCATTAGTAGTAACAAAAAAAAAATATTAATAAAAATGCCATAAAACTATCCCCTATTTTATTTTGTAAACGCTATAAATTTTGCGCAAACCAATCGTTAAACGCTTATTGCGATTTTCTTACCAAAAATATGTACAAGAATAGGTATCGGCCTAAACTGAGAAAAATAAAAATTATATCTTTTTTAGGGGTATTTATTATAGCAAAAAAAATCGCTGATCGCTGCCATTACTAGTAAAAAAAAATATTAATACAAATGCCATAAAAATACCTCCTATTTTGTAAACGCTATAACTTTTGCGCAAACCAATCGATAAACGCTTATTGCGATTTTTTTTTACGAAAAATATGTAGAAGAATATATTTCGGCCTAAACTAAGGAAAAAAATGTTTTTTTATATATTTTTGGGGGATTTTTTTTTTAGCAAAAAGTAAAAAATATTATTTTTTTTTCAAAATTGTCACTCTATTTTTGTTTATAGCGCAAAAAATAAAAACCGCAGAGGTGATCAAATACCACCAAAAGAAAGCTCTATTTGTAGGGAAAAAAGGATGCCAATTTTGTTTGGGAGCCACGTCGCACGACCGCGCAATTGTCAGTTAAAGAGACACAGTGCCGGATCGCAAAAACTTGCCAGGTCCTTTACCTGCGTAATGGTCCGGGTCTTAAGTGGTTAAGAGGTAAAAATATTCCATCGTTGCCTTAACATAGTCACTGCTACATGCAATTATTTTCACCTCCCTTGCCCCTCCACTTCAGCAGCCTTGGAGACAGGAATATTCTATAGGTGACGCGCGAGTGTTCACTGGGATCCGTTGCTTGTGATCCACAATTAAATGCTTGTCGGAGAGTGACGGCGATGTACTGTAGGTTTTATTAACAAAAAAAGAATTCATTGAGTACAGATAATCAGCCCCAGTCACTATTCATTAGCTGCTGAAAAAAATAAAATCAATGCTATCCTGTTTTAATTGCCGCAAAGGTTAGACAAGCCGATATGCAATCCCTAGGTGACCTACCTGTCAGCGAAACGTCGATGGAAGCCACCTCCGAGTTGAGTTTGATGCTGGTGAATCACCATTGGAAAAGTTTTAGGGTTCAATTAATGTGAAACTTCGACGACATTTTATTCATTCCTTCTTCCTGGCTCTTCTCCACAAAGGCAAGCAAGGATTCTTGTGGAGCAGAAAAGAGGCTGATAGGGTCAGGGCCGAACTTACCATTGGGTTTGACTGGGCTCAAGCCCAAGGACCCCATCCAATAGGGGGCCCCTGCCTGTTAAAGTCTCCTTACTTTTTTCTTTGATTATTTCTCCAGCGCATGCGCTTCCCGTCCACTGAGTCACGGCACGCTCTGTGTGTGCCGTTCCCAGGGCCCTTCCGCCCTATATGCTTGCTACGCAAGCTACGTAGGGCCCCCTCAATGTACTCAGGGCCCCCGCCTCCTCTTGGGTCCTTTTCCATACACGTGACGTAAAAAGGTAGCACCCGCCCTGAGCTATTGACTGTCTGACGCTGACCACGTGTTCCCCGATGTCCTGCCGGAAAAGTTTCCTCGGCAGATAAGGACCCCCCCTGTACTGCGCAGGCGCAGCGCGGCACATGCGCAGTACAAACCTGAACTGAGCCTCCGAAAATAGCCGAACATGTAGAGCTGAGACGGAGGCAGCTCTAGACGGAAAGCCACGCGCCGCGCCTGCGCAGTACAGGGGGGTCCTTATCTGCCGGGGGACCTTATTCGACAGAACACCGAAGGCTGTTGAAAGGTAAACCAGTTTTGAGGCTCTGTCTGCACAATTAAAATGTAATTATTGTATAATGAACACTTGTCGCTGCTAGTTGACCTTCGTTTTGTCGCGGTTTTTATTAGGCTGGTCAGATGGTAATTACTAGGACGTGAGTCATAGGGAAAAGGGAATATTTCTGTAATGACTAATGAATGATTTTTATTATTTAGCTCTCGTTTTCCCAAAGACTCCGGTGATTGCACAAGTAGTCCTTTTGTTTATTTTCGGTCCAAGAAATATTGGTTGTGGATATTTTAGCGGCAGCAGAGTCATTGGTGTGCAGGGGGTAGCAAGTAGGCATTAAAGAGCTTGTTATATGTTTAACAACTTGCCGACCAGCCGCCGTCGTTTTACGGCAGCAGGTCGGCTCCCCTGCCCGAGAGCATGTAGCTATACGTCAGCTCTCTCTCAGGCCACTAGGGGCGCGTGCCCGCCCCGACTCCCGTGCGCGTGCCCGGCGCGCGGGAACGCCGCCGGGCACACGTGATCGCTCGTTACAGAGCGGGGACCGGGAGCTGTGTGTGTGTAAACACACAGCGCCTGGTCCTGTCAGGGAGAGAAATGCTGATCTTCTGTTCATACAATGTTTGAACAGAAGATCGTTAATTTCCCCTAGTGAGGCCACTCCCCCCCACAGATAGAACACACCCACAACATACTTAACCCCTTCCCCACCCCCTAGTGTTAACCTCTTCACTGCCAGTGGCATTTTTATAGTAATCCAATGCATTTTTATAGCACTGATCGCTATAAAAATGCCAATGGTCCCAGAAATGTGTCAAAAGTGTCCAAAGTGTCAGCCATAAGGTCGCAGTACCGAAAAAAAAATCGCTGATCGCCGCTATTACTAACTTAATAAAATGCCATAAAAATACCCCCTATTTTGCAAACGCTATAACTTTTGCGCAAACCAATCAATAAACGCTTATTGCGATTTTTTTTACGACAAATATGTAGAAGAATACGTATCGGCCTAAACTGAGTAAAAAAAATGTTTTTTTTTATAGATTTTTGGGGGATATTTATTATAGCAAAAAGTAAAAAATATATATTTTTTTCAAAATTGTCGCTCTATTTTTGTTTATAGCGCAAAAACTAAAAAACGCAGAGGTGATCAAATACCACCAAAATAAAGCTCTATTTGTGGGGAAAAAAGGACGCCAATTTTGTTTGGGAGCCACGTCACATGATCGCGCAATTGTCAGTTAAAGCGACACAGTGCCGAATCGCAAAATGTGCTCTGGTCTTTGACCAGCAATATGGTGCGGGGGTTAAGTGGTTAAGATGGATAGCTGAATTGATAGATAGATAGATAGATAGTTAGATAGATAGTTAGATAGATAGATAGATAGATAGCTAGACATATTTTTTATTGTGGTTTAGGATCTGGGCCTGCTGTCCCTCTATCTCTTTTTTTCTCTCTCTGGCCGCGTACACACGACCAAGAAACTCGACGAGCAAAACACATCGTTTTTCTCGTCGAATTCCTTGTTCGTCTGTCAGAAAACTCGTCGAGCCAAATGTTCCCATTGCCCAACGAGGAAATAGAGAACATGCTCTCTATTTGGCTCGACGAGTTTCCCGACGGGTTTCTCGGCGAAAAGTGTACACACGACCGGTTTTCTCGGAAGAATACGTCTCCCATCGAGTTTCTTGCTGGATTCTGCCGAGAAAACCGGTCGTGTGTACGGGGCCTCTCTCTCCCTCTTTCTCCCCTTTTTTTCTCTCTTTTTCTCCTTCTTCTTTCTTTCTCTCTCAATCCCTCATTCATCTCAGACTCTAACCACACCCCCTTCCGAGCCATGCCCATTTGTAGCCACGCCCACTATTTTATAAGAACTACGCCCATTTTTCATAATGTATAGAAGGTAGGGCTCGAAAGTGACTCAAGCCCAGGGACCCCCATCACCCTAAGTCCTGCCCTGGATAGGGTATATAGCACTCATTAGGGGTTTACTACCTTGTCCTTGTTATGTGTAGTGGATGGTTGCTACTAGTTACTATCATGCAGGCATATTCACCCTGCTGCCAGACCTCCATACATCACTCCCCAGTAGACAATAAACAGTCATTTGCTTTGTTTTGTTTTAGTTTATTTGGGGAGATATAACTTGGCTGGGAAAGGGTATGGGATGCCCATAGAACAGATTTTATTTGCCATATTCACTTGAAGAATTGCTATAGCGGTTGCGCTTTGCATTTTCTGGATCGAAAGCTTATGCCGCGTACATACGATCGAAAATTCCGACAAGAAAACCGTGGATTTTCTTGATTTTGGCTCAAACTTGTGTTGCATACACACGGTCACACAAATGTCGTCTGAAATTTCCGACCGTCAAGAACGTGGTGACGTACAACACTACAACGAGCCGAGAAAAAATGAAGTTCAATGATTCTGAGCATGCGTCGAATTGATTCAGAGCATGAATGTTTTTTTGCGCGTAGGAATTGCATCCTTTTCCCGTCTGAAAATTTGAGAACCAGCTCTCGAATTTTTGCTGTTGGAAATTCCGACAGAAAAAGTCCGATGGGGCCTACGTACGGTCGGAATTTACAATCAAAGCTCACATCAAACTTTTCATGTCGGAGATTCTGATCGTGTGTACGCGGCATTAGAGAAAAATTATGGACTCTAACCTTTCTGGGGCAGATCCACAAAGCGAGTACGCCGGCGTATCTACTGATACGCCGGCATACTTTCAAATTACCCGCGTCGTATCTTTAGTTTGAATCCTCAAACCAAGATACGACGGCATCTGGGTTAGATCCGACAGGCGTACGGCTTTGTACGCCTTGGGATCTTAGATGCAATACTTTGGCGTCCGCTGGGTGGCGTTCTCGTCGTTTTCCGCGTCGGGTATACAAATTAGCTATTTACGACGATCCACGAACGTACGCGCGGCCGACGCATTCTCTTACGTCGTCTCTAGTCAGCTTTTTCCGGCGTATAGTTAAAGCTGGTATTTTGCGGTGTATAGATAGACTTGCCATGTTAAGTATGGTCGTCGTTCCCGCGTCGAAATTTGAATTTTTTAAATTTTTTGCGTAAGTCGTCCGTGAATCGGGATGGACGTAACTCACGTCTAAGTTAAAAAAATGACGTCCTAGCGACGTAATTTAGCGCAATGCACGGCGGGAAATTTCGGGTCGACGCATGCGCAGTTCATTCGGCGCGGGGACGCACTTCATTTAAATGAAACCCGCCCCCTAATCACCGATTTGAATTCCGCCACCAGAAATACACTACGCCGCCGTAACTTACAGCGCAAAATCGTTGAGGATTCGAAATTCCGCCAGGTAAGGTACGGCGGCGTAGCGTATCTTTGATACGCTGCGCCCATCTAATTCTCTCTGGATCTGGCCCTCAGACTTTACACCTCTCCTCTGCACAACTCCTGCAGACTGCTACTCCCAGGACTCCTCTCTTCCTGCACAAACTTCACTGTCACAGAGTAATGCCTTGTACACACGATCGGAATTTCCGATTGAAAAAAGTCAGACAGAATTTTTTCATTGGATATTCCGACCGTGTGTGGGCCCCATAAGGCTTTTTTCTATCGGAGTTTAGAAATAGAACATGTTTTATTTTTTTCCAATGGAAATTCCGATCGTCTGTTTGCAACTCTGACGGAGAAAAAAAACATGCATGCTCAGAATCAAGTTGACGCATGCTCGGAAGCATTGAACTTTCTTTTTTATCGGCTCATCGTAGTGTTTTACGTCATTGCGTTTTGGACGGTCGGAATTTGGTCTGACAGTGTGTATGCAAGACAGCTTGAACGGAATTACGACGGAAAATTCCATTGGATTTTATCCCATCGGAAATTCCGATCGTGTGTACAGGGCATTAGTCTTTCTGCCCCGTCATCTTGAACTGCACCAGGAATCACTCTGAATAATCTCTGGCCTTTGCTAGACTTGCTTAATTTTGATAGGCCAGGGGCCTGCAGTACCCCTTCTTGATGGCCTAGTTGCTTAGCAGCATTAAACAGTTGATGGACTACTGATCCCAGCCAGTTCGACTTGCAAACCCTGTGCCCTCAGGCCACAGTGATTTTACACAAAACCCCACGGTATCTCCTCTGGCCTTGTACCCAGCTCCCCTGGCATGCCTCATCCAGAAATCCACTGTGATCCACTCACTGAACTTCTCCTGCCCTGAGTCCATCATGTCCTCTGTTCCAGGACACCTTCTGCATGACCGTGTAAGGAGAGGTTCCTCCCAGCTCCCAAGCTTCTCCTCCGAGATGGGGATGGGCCTTCTGCTGCAGTCTAACACTCCATTCGTCACTTCACCCAGCCGACAACCCCCCTCCAGTGGGCTGGACCTGAGCTTATGAAGGAGGCCTGCCCCCTGCCAATTCCAGTTGGGGACTGGTCAGGGCTCCTCACATGAGCTCCCTGTCACTCCAATTGCCAGCCCTGCCCCTTTTCCAGAACATTCTCTCTGGAAGCAGGGGAGGCGCCCAAGAACTGAAGGACAGGTGGTCACACCAACTGCTACACTAACCACTCCCTGCCCCTCAGATCAAAACAAGCAGGCCTAGCATGCAGCATAGGCCTGCCTAAATTTAGCCGCCTGGCAACTATCACCCAAAACCTTACCTCTAGCACCTACCTATGGTAGAGGGCGCTACATATGCAACAATCAACCCGGAGACTGAAGATACATTCAGATTTGTGGTAGCACACCATTCCACCTAATTCCCTTTTGGAGGTAAATTGGTAATCTGGGAGCCTCCCCCATATTGCAGGTGAGCAATTGTCAAACACACCCTTAACCACTTCCCACCCGGTCAATATACAATTGACGTCCGGGAAGTGGTTGTGAAATCCTGACTGGACGTCTATTGACGTCCTGCAGGATTTCATGCCGGCGCACGCCCGTGGGGGCACGCAGCGCAGCGATCGGTGATGCGGGGTGTCAGTCTGACACCCTGCATCTCCGATTTCGGTAAAGAGCCTCTGGCGGTGGCTCTTTACCACGTGATCAGCCATGTCCAACCACGTCTGATCACGATGTAAACAGGAAGAGCCGTTGATCGGCTCTTCCTCACGCGAGTAGAGGAGAGCCGATCGGCGGCTCTCCTGACAGGGGGGGTTTGCGCTGATTGTTTATCAGCACAGCCCCCCCTCGGATGCCCACACTAGACCACCAGGGAGTGCCCCCCTGGTTGCCAAATGGAGCAAAAAATAAATAAAAATACAACAAAAAAATAAACACGATCGATGCCAATCAGTGCCCACAAATGGGCACTGACGGGCAACATGGGCACTGACTGTAATGATGCCCAGCAATGCCATCAGTGCCACCCCTCAGTGTCCATCAGTACCACCTCTTAGTGCCCACCTATGCCCAGTGCCCACCTATCAGTGCCCATCTGTGCCACCCATCAGTGCCACCCATGAGTGCCCATTAGTGCCGCCAAAGAGTGCCCATCAGTGCCGCCTATGAATGCACATCAGTGCAGCATACCAGCGCCGCCTATCGGTGCCCATCAGTGCCACCTCATCGGTGCCCATCAGTGCCGCCATATTAGTGCCCATAATTGAAGAAGAAAACGTACTTATTTACAAAAAAATTCCAAAAAAAATAAAAACGTAATTTTTTTCAAAAATTTCGGTCGTTTTTTAGTTGTTGCGCAAAAAATAAAAATCGCAGAGGTGATCAAATACCACCAAAAGAAAGCTCTATTTGTGGGAACAAAATGATAAAAATGTCATTTGGGTACAGTGTAGCATGACCGCGCAATTGTCATTCAAATTGCGACAGTGCTGAAAGCTGAAAATTGGCTTGGGCAGGAAGGTGCGTAAGTGCCTGGTATGGAAGTGGTTAAGGCCATCTCCAGGAACATTCTCCCTGTACTGCAATGATTAGCTTGCCCGCATGCCCCAAGACATGTTTCCTGGTCTCCATGCCTCTGTCTACTACGGACCTGGGAGCAGCATGGCAGGTGCCACCAGGTGAAGACGAGGGAGACCAGCGAATGTCTCTTTTTCTGATCTTCCCTACCTAGTAAGAACCTGGAAGCAATGTGTATTACATCACACTTCTGGGTTCAGATGCGCTCCATTCGATTCAATGAAGAGCAGGTGAGACATCAGGGGTCTAAAAGAATTGCGTTCGAATTCAAATCGAATTCCATGCAAAGTCCATTCGAAATCGACTTTATTCTATTCGAAATTCAAATTTTGGAAGATGGTTATATTCTTTATTTTCCATTCTATTCTATTGTTTTTTCTATTCTTTTCTTTTATTTTCTATTCTTTTCTTTTTTTATTATATTCTATTCTATTTGAATTACAATTTATTTTAATTAAATATTGGGAAATGGTTATATTCTTTTATTTTATGTTCTATTCTATTCTTTTCTATTCTATTTGAATTTGTTATTTTTGAAATTCAAATTTAAGAAGATGTTATATTCTTTCTAATTTATTATATTCTATTTTTTATTCTATTCCTTTATTTTCCATTTTATATTATTCTGTTCTTTTATTTTCTATTCTATTTTGTTCTGTTTTACTCTATTCTTTTATTTTCTATTTTATCCCTTTTTTCTACTATTTTATTTTCTAGTCTGTTCTTTTCTATTCTATTTTAATTTAATTGTATTCTATTTGAAAAATTTTATTTCAGAAGATGGTTATATTCTTTCTATTTTATTATATTCTATTTTGTATTCTATTCTATTTCTTTATTTTGTATTCTATTTTATTCTGTTCTTTTATTTTCTATTCAATTTTTTTCTGTTTTACTCTATTCTTTTATTTTCTATTCCATCCCTTTTTTTCTGTTCTTTTTTTTCTATTCTGTTCTGTTTTACTCTATTTTAATTAAAATTTATTCTATTTGAAATTAGAGTTTCAGAAGATGGTTACATTTTTTCTATTTTATTCTATTTTTTAGTCTATTCCTTTATTTTCTATTCTATTTTATTCTGTTCTTTTATTTTCTATTCTATTTTGTTCTGTTTTCTCTATTCCTTTATTGTATATTCTATCCATTTTTTTCTGTTCTTTTATTTTATATTCTGTTCTGTTTTACTCTATTATATTCTTTTCTATTCTCTTCTTTTATTTTATATTCTATTTTATTCTCTTCAGGAATTCAAATTTGATTTGAATACTATTCGAATTTGATTTGAAAACTATTCAAATTCGATTTAAACACTACAGGGGTGTAGTGGATGGCACTTTTACCAAGCAGCAAAAATGGTGGCTGGTTCGAATCCTGACCATCTGCCTGGAGTTTGCATGTTCTCCCTGTGCCTGCATTGGTTTCCTCCAGGTACTCCGGTTTCCTCCCACAAGCTAAAAAAGGCATGCTGGTAGGTTAATCAGATCCTGTCTAAATTGGCCCTGGTATGTACTGTATGTGAGTTAGGGACCTTAGATTGTAAGCTCCTTGAGGCAGGGGACTGATGTGAAAGTACAATGTATATGTAAAGCACTGCGTAAATTGACGGCGCTATATAAGTACCTGAAATAATAATAATAATAATGATATTTGAATTTGATTCAAAAACTATTCTACTTAAATTCGAAAACTATTCTAATTCCATTTAACCACTTAAGGACCCCTTCATGCCGATATACGTCGGCAGAATAGCACGGCTGGGCACAATCACGTACCTGTACATGTCTCTTTAAGCCCAGCCGTGAGGGGTTGCGAGCGCACCAACGGCGGCACGCTCGCGACCCGGTCCTAAGCTCCGTGACCTCACCCGCGGGACCCGCGTACCTGATCGCCGCCAGTGTCCCACGATCGGTCACCGGAGCTGAAGAACAGGGAGAGGTGTGTGTAAACACACCTTCCCCGTTCTTCACTGTGGCAGTGTCATTGATCGTCTGTTCCCTGATACCTATATCACTGACGTCACGCGTCCAGCCCCGCCCCCTACAGTTAGAAACACATATGAGGTCACACTTAACCCCTACAGCGCCCCCTAGTGGTTAACTCCTAAACTGCAATTCAGTGGCGGCCCGTTCATAGGGGGCGCCCGGGCGCCGCCCCCCCCCTTCATGTAGTCATAAAAAAACAAAACGGGCCCTTTAAGGCATTTAAAAATTCGTTCTGCAGCGCCGCGCAAATAACATACACTGCATTGCATGAGTGTATGTTATTGTGGCCAGCCTATTCAGATAACCGGACATTGGGCGCCGATTATCTGAATAAGGACAGCTGGTTGGCTGTGCGGAAGTGCCTATCAGAGCCAGCGGCTCTGATAGGCTTTCCCAGTACAGCCCTTCAGCTCCCGGATGTCTTATCCTCGGAACGTAGTGGGCTACGTCCCTTGGATAAGACTGACGGCCGTCTCAGCCAATCAGGCTCACTGATTCTGGTTATCAGTAACCTGATTGGCTGAATCGTCATCGAGGGCAGCAGAAGACATCGAGGGACCGTGGAAGGAGGATGGCGAACCCCAGAAAGGTAAGTGCCGGGCGGGGGCAATCTGACTGGCAGCATTTTACAGGGCACAGTGGGGACAATTGATGTGGGGACAAATGATGTGGGCACAGTGGCGACAATTGATGTGGGCACAGTGGAAACATTTTGAGCACCAGTCGCCACTGCTGCAATTGTAATTTTCACAGTAAACAATTCATTTTTATAGCACTTTTTTGCTGTGAAAATGACAATGGTCCCAAAAATGTGTAAAAATTGTCCGATGTGTCCAACATAATGTCGAAGGCCACGAAAAAAATCGCTGATCACCACCATTAGTAGTAAAAAAAATTATTAATAAAAATGCAATAAAACTGTCCCCTATTTTGTAAACGCTATAAATTTCGATTAACGCTTATTGCGATTTTTTTTACCAAAAATATGTAGAAGAATACGTTTTGGCCTAAACTGAGGGAAAAAATAGGGCCAGATTCACGTAGAATCGCAGTGGCGTAACGTATCGTAGATACGTTACACCGCCGCAAGTTTTCATCGCAAGTGCCTGATTCACAAAGCACTGGGCGTGTGACAAATGGGCGTGTGCCATTTAAATTAGGCGCGCTCCCACGCCGGACCTACTGCGCATGCTCCGTTTCCTAACTCCCGCCGTGCTTTGCGCGCCGTGACGTCATTTTTTCGAACGGCGACGCGCGCAGCGTACTTCCGTATTCCCGGACGTGTTACGCAAACGACGTTAAATTTTACATTTCGACGCGGGAACGACGGCCATACTTTAGACAGCAATATGTTTGCTGACTAAAGTTAGGGCACCTAAAACGACGACTAACTTTGGGACGGGAAACTAGACTAGCGGCGACGTAGCAAACACGAAAATCCGTCGGGGATCCGCCGTAACTCCTAATTTGTATAACCGACGCTGGTTTACGATGCAAACTCCCCCCAGCGGTGGCCGCGGTACTGCATCCTAAGATCCGACAGTGTAAAACTATTACACCTGTCGGATCTTAGGGATATCTATGCGTAACTGATTCTATGAATCAGCCGCATAGATAGAAACAGGGATACAACGGCGTATCAGGAGAAACGCCGTTGTATCCCTTTTGTAAATCTGGCCCATCGTTTTTTTATATATTTTTGGGGGATATTCATAGCAAAAAGTAAAAAATATTGATTTTTTTTCAAAATTACCAAAAATATGTAGAAGAATACGTATCGGCCTAAACTGAGGGGAAAAATCGTTTTTTTTATATATTTTTGGGGGATATTTATTATAGCAAAAAGTAAAAAATATAGATTTTTTTTTCAAAATTGTCGCTCTATTTTTGTTTATAGTGCAAAAAATAAATACCGAAGAGGTAATCAAATACCACCAAAAGAAAGCTCTATTTGTGGGAAAAAAAGGACGGCAATTTTGTTTGGGAGCCACGTCGCACGACCGCGCAATTGTCAGTTAAAGCGACGCAGTGCCGAATCGAAAAAAGGGGCAATGTCCTTAACCTGCATAATGGTCCGGATCTTAAGTGGTTAAATACTATTTGAATTTGATTCAAAAGCTATTCGAATTTGATTAGAAAACCATTCGAATTCGATTCAAAAACGATTTGAATTCTAATTCCCCCCCCCCCCCCCCAAATTTTTTCGGTATTTTGCATTCGTTTAAATTCGTTACTATTGATACATCTGAATTTCCGACGCTATACAAGTACCTGAAATAATAATAATAATAATAATAATAATAATATTCTAATTCAAATCGAAAACTATTCAAATTTGATTTCAATACGATTTTAATTTTGATTCAAAAACTTTTCAAATTCGATTTGAAAACCATTAGAATGAAAAACTATTCAAATTCTAATTTCCTGCGAAAATTTGATTCGTTATTTCGGATTAGTTTAAATTTGTTACTATTGATACTCCTGAATTTTCCGAATAACAAAAACGTGTCCAAATTTCAATTTGGAACAGAACGAATCGCACATGTCTACTGCTGCGTCTCAATAGATATGAATGGGAACTGTCTGCAAGATCCGGGCGCCGGTGTGAATGACGCCTCAATGAAATCGTTGTAATGCCTGATACTCTGGCGTTCTTTCAAATTTGCCGCGTTGTATCTTTATTTGTAATTCACAAAGATACGACGGCATTTGGCTAAGATCCGACAGGCGTACGGCTTCGTACGCCTTCGGATCTTAGGATGCAATACTTCGGCGCCCGCTGGGTGGAGTTCGCATCGTTTTCCGCGTTGGGTATGCAAATTAGCTGTTTACGGCGATCCACGAAGGTGCACGCGTTCGTCGCATTCTCTTACGTTGTCGCTATTCGGCTTTTCCCGACGCAAAGTTACGGCTGCTATTTAGGTGGTGTAAAAATAGACAGCCCATGTTAAAGTATGGCCGTCGTTCCCGCGTCGAATTTAAATTTTTTTTTTTGCGTAAGTCGTCCGGGAATGCGAAAGGACGTAACGCACGTTGCCGTTCAAAACATTACGTCGGGGCGACGTCATTTCGCGCAAAGCACGCTGGGAAATTTCAAAACGGAGCATGCGCAGTACGTTCGGCGCGGGAACGTGCCTAATTTAAATGGTACACGCCCCATTTGAATTAGGCGGGCTTGCGCCGGACGGCTTTACGCTACGCCGCCGCAAGTTTACACGCAAGTGCCTTGTGAATCAAGCACTTACGCTGAAAACTTGCGGCAGTGTAACGTAAACGGATACGTTCCGCCGCCGCAAAGGTATGTGAATCTGGCCCATGATTACTGTATTCATTACAAATCATATTTTTAATTTTACATCCCTAATTTTTTATAAGACCGTACAATTTTCCATTCAACAAGCGCATTCTATGTTTTCCGGAAAACTCCCGCGACTCCTAACCGCTGGGAATCTTCGGAATCAGAACACCCTACTGGTTACTGTAATTATAATGCGTCTATAACATGTGAAGTATGCCTTGTATAGAATGGAGTGGTATAATTAGTCAGCTAATCCTAATTAAATGCAAGATGCAATTGATCATAGCATTAGGGCCCGCGTCTGATTCGGTGACATTTTCTAGCTGGGGATTATTAAACTCGGAGAAGGCGAACGGGCCGCCAAGGGCTGCTGCGCTTCTGTGATATTCATTATAAAGGCGGTAATGCATTGTGACAGTATAGAAAAACATCTTGTGAAGTGGCAAATTAAACGCTGTAATGTTGGCAGTGGGGCACAGCGGGGAGGGAAGGAAGAATAATCAAAGGCACAATTATTAGGGTTTACCGATGCCGTACTTCAAAAGGAGGCCAGCCTACCCATCGCTGTCACTAATTCTCCCTTCCTTACGCTTGAAGAACCTCATGGTACAGCAGGTAGGCAGTTGATAGTTGGAGGTCGTATAGGAAACATGTACAGTTTGATGGCGATTTGTGATTAGCAAAAAACTGAGACATAGTTACATAGTTAGTCGGGTTGAAAAAAGACACAAGTCCATCTAGTTCAACCATAAACAAAAAAATATAAAAAAATACAATCCCATATACCCATTTCTATACCCACAGTTGATCCAGAGGAAGGCGAAAACCCCCAGCAGAGCAGGATCCAATTTGCTACAGCAGGGGACAAAAATTCCTTCCTGATCCCCCGAGAGGCAATCGGATATTCCCTGGATCAACTTTACCTATAAATGTTAGTACCCAGTTATATTACCGTATATACTCGAGTATAAGCCGGCCCGAATATAAGCCCAGGCACCTAATTTTAACACAAAAAAATGGGAAAACGTATTGACTTCAGTATAAGCCTAGGGTGTCCATATGTATGCCTCACTGTGCCTCACTTTTCCTCACTGTGTCCATGTGCATGCCTCGCTGTGCCCATGCCTCACTGTTCCCACGCCTCGCTCTTTCCCTGCCTTGCTCTTTCCATGTCTCGCTGTGTCCATAACTAGACTGATGTTTAACATGGGAGTCTATGGAAGGGGTGCCCGACTTTGAAATATCGGTGCTCCCCAGCCGTAGGTTCCCCAGACAACCAACTTTTCACACTTGTAGAGGAGCTACATGTGTGCCAAGGTCCGGGTCCAGGAGACCTACGACCGGCCAGTACCGGGTCCCCAAAATCACTGAAGAAATTACAGTTTAACATGGGAGTCTATAGAAGGGGTGCCCGACTTTGAAAAATCTGTGCTCCCCGGCTGTAGGTCCCCCGGACAACAAACTTTGCACACTTATAGAGGAAGTGTGGGGCTACATGTGTGGTAAGGTACCGGCCAGTACCAGGTCCCCAAATCCGGGAGATCAGGTGCAAAATGTGACTCGAGTATAAGCCGAGGGGGGCATTTTCAGCACAAAAAAATGTGCTGAAAAATTTGGCTTATACTCGAGTATATACGGTATGTACATTTAGGAAAGTATCCAGGCTTTTCTTAAAGCAATCTACTGAGCTGGCCAGAACCACTTTTGGAGGGAGTCTATACCACATTTTTACAGCTCTTACTGTGAAGAAACCTTTCAGTATTTTGAGGTAAAGAGTGCCCCCTTGTTCTTTGTGTTGACCGTAAAGTCAACACCAAGAACACTATATGGACCCCTTATATATTTGTACATGTTGATCATATCCCCCCTTAATCTCCTCTTCTCAAGAGAGAATAAATTCAGTTCCTGTAATCTTTCCTCATAGCTGAGCTCCTCCATGCCTCTTATCAGTTTGGTTGCCCTTCTCTGCACTTTCTCCAGTTCCCCAATATCCTTCTTGAGAACTGGTGCCCAAAACTGAACTGCATATTCCAGATGAGGTCTTACTAATGATTTGTAAATTATATCTCTCTCTCTGGAGTCCATAACTCTCTTATTTCCCCCAAATTTTCTGTAGCAGGAGATTTCTGCAAATTGTTGACATTTTGGTGAAAGGGATTGGGCCAATAAGGAAGGTGAAATTAAAGCTAAAGTTTAATCTGCGTATAGTTTGCCCACCCAGGTTCCTCTTTTTCCTTCATCAACATGTAGGGTTGCCACCTTTGCACGCTTGCCGACTGCCCTAAAGCAGATTTACTACCAACCATTCTGTGCAGAATCACGTGTATATACACTAGATAACCAAAAGTATTGTGACACCTGCCTTTATACACACATAAAGCTTTTTTTGTTTTTTTAGTCAAGTAACTTTCAAAATTGTCGCTCTATTTTTGTTTATAGCGCAAAAAAATAGAACCGCAGAGGTGATCAAATACGACCAAAAGAAAGCTCTATTTGTGGGAAAAAAAGGACGCCAATTTTGTTTGGGAGCCACATCGCACGACCGCGCAATTGTCAGTTAAAGCGACGCAGTGCCGAATCGCAAAAACTGTCCGGGTTCTTTAGCTGCCTAAAGGTCCGGGTCTTAAGTGGTTAATGCTTTAAAAAACAACAACTGCTCATTTGCGGCGGTAGAAATAACCTACACTACCGCTGACAGTGACGCCAAAAAAAACGGTGCTGAATTATTTAACATGGCGTACGTTAATCAATGGCTTCGTGACTCACTGGAGGGAACCCATGACAACACAGCACTGGAAGATAAGAGCGGAGAGAGAAAATCGAGGGTGGATGATTGACAGTTTGCCGAAGCAGCATGCTTCAGTTCTTGTCCAACAAAACAGTAATTGCACCGGAATACACAAAACCAGCGCTAAGTCAACACACACGGCAATAAATAACAGAAGATCCTTGCAAAGGGATAGTGTGTGTAGGAGAATTCAGGGTGACAGGCTTTGGCTACTGAACGGTTTGTGAAGCTCAAGTGAGGTTTATTACACATGGGATGCCTTCAGATACTATAGGACATCTATAGCAAAAAATAAAGTAAAAAAAAATAATAATTTCATGGCATTTATATACTTCAGAATATGACTTTCTATTTATATATACACAATTGTGCAAACGTTTAAGTGCCGGTTCACACAGGGGCAACACGACTCTGGGCGCGACTTTGCGAGGCGACTTCAGCGTGACTTGGGGCGGCTTACAATGCGACTTTAAGTCGCCTCCAGGACAGCCGACTTTGCCAGTGGCCAATGAAACAATAATCAGCTCTGTGGGAGGGAGGGGTTTGCCTGAGAAAACTAGTTTCTCTTCCTGTAAAGTTGCTTCAGTTGAGTTAACCACTTACCCCCCGGACCATATTGCTGCCCAAAGACCAGAGTACTTTTTGCGATTCGGGACTGCGTCGCTTTAACAGACAATTGCGCGGTCGTGCGACGTGGCTTCCAAACAAAATTGGCGTCCTTTTTTTCCCACAAATAGAGCTTTCTTTTGGTGGTATTTGATCACCTCTGCGGTTTTTAGTTTTTGCGCTATAAACAAAAATAGAGCGACAATTTTGAAAAAAATGAATATTTTTTACATTTTGCTGTAATAAATATCCCCCAAAAATATATAAAAAAACATTTTTTTTCCTCAGTTTAGGCCGATACGTTTTCTTCTACATATTCTTCGTAAAAAAAAATCGCAATAAGCGTTTATTGATTGGTTTGCGCAAAAGTTATAGCGTTTACAAAATAGGGGGTATTTTTATGTCATTTTTATTATATTTTTTTTACTAGTAATGGCGGCAATCAGCGATTTTTTTTTTCGGTACTGCGACATTATGGCGGACAGTTCGGACACTTTTGACAAATTTTTGGGACCATTGGCATTTTTTTAGCGAACAGTGCTACAAAAATGCATTGGATTACTATAAAAATGCCACTGGCAGTGAAGGGGTTAACACTAGAGGGCGGGGAAGGGGTTAAGTATGCCTGGGTGTGTTCTTACTGTGGGGGGGGGGAGTGGCCTCACTGGGGAAACACTGATCCTCGGTTCATACATTGTATGAACCGAAGATCAGCATTTCCCCTGCTGACAGGACCGGGAGCTGTGTGTTTACACACACAGCTCCCGGTCCCCGCTCTGTACCGAGCGATCGCGTGTGCACGGCGGCGATCGCGCCCGCCGGGCACACGCACGGGAGTCGGGGGCGAGTGGGGGGCGCGCACGCGTGCCCCCTAGTGGCGGCTGGGAGAGAGGACGTCATATTACGTGCTCTCGCCCAGCCGAGCCACCTTGTCGACGTATAACGGCGGTGGCCGGTCGGCAAGTGGTTAAGACAGGGGATCCAACTTGGAGGCGACTTCCATTGAAATCAATGGGTACAAGTCGCCTAGAAGTCATCTTGAATTAGAACAGGAACCTTTTCTGAAGTGGGAGAGACTTCAGTAGTGTACATTAGGATGGCTCCATTCACTTCCATGTAATTTGTCATGTCGCGCGTCTTAAGTCCCCCCCCATGTCGTGGTAGTGTGAACCGGCTCTTAGGCAGGTGGGAAAAATACTGTAAATTAGGAATGTTTTCAGAAATAAAAGTGTTAATAGTTTATTTTTATGAATTAACAAAATGGAAAGTAAATGAAAAGAAGAGAATTCCAAATCAAATCAACATTTGGTATGACCACCATTTGCCTTCAAACCAGTCCCAATTCTTCCAGGTACACTTGGACACAGTTGAAGGAACTCAGCAGGTAGGTTGTTCCAAACATCTTGGAGAACTAACCACAGATCTTCTATGGAAATCGGTTGCCCTAAATCATCCTGTCTCTTCATGTAATCCCAGACAGACTCGATGATGCTGAGATCAGGTCTCTGTGGGGGACAAAACATCACTTCCAGGACTCCTTGTTCTTCTTTACACTGAATATAGTTCTTGATGTCATTGGCTGTTATGTTTGGGGTCATTGTCCTGCTGTAGAATACATTTTACACGCCTCCCTGATGGTATGGTATGATGGAGAAGTATCTGCCAGTAGTTCTCAGCATTGAGGACACCATGAATCTCTAATACCATATATACTCGAGTATAAGCCAACCCGAATATAAGCCAAGGCACCTAATTTTACCACAAAAACTGGGAAAACGTAAAAAAAAAACTGGGAAAACGTACTCAAGTATAAGACTACGGTAGGAAATGCAGCAGCTACTGTAACTGGAAAAGAGGGTCAACAATGCCTATTTGCAGCTTCACTGTGCCCATCGCATGCCTCACTGTGCCCATTACAAACCTCACTGTGCCCATTGCATGCCTCACTGTGCCCATTGCAAGCCTCACTGTGCCCATTAAAAGCCTCACTGTGCCCATTGCATGCCTCACTGTGCCCTTGCAAGCCTCACTATGCCCATTGCATGCCTCACTGTGCCGATCTGCATACCTGATCAGCCCGTGTCATGCAGTCAGAAGGAGGCCATCCATCCAGTGAACAAAAGCCGCGCCTCCTCCTCGTCCTTGTCCGTGATAGGTGGAACACTCAGTTTCCCAGCAGTGAGTTAGTGTTCCGCCTATCATGGACATCCTCTCGTCCTTGTCCGTGGGACGAGGATGTCCGTGATAGGCGGAAGGCTGAACACTGAACACTGACTCACTGCTGGGAAACTGAGTGTTCCCATATCACGGAGGAGGATGAGGAGGAGGCGTGGCTTTTTTTCACTGGTCGGCCGCCGTCTGAGCATGACACGGGCTGATCAGGTATGCAGATGGACACAGACTTGAGTATAAGCCGAGGGGGGCATTTTCAGCATAAAAAAAAAATGTGCTTAAAAACTCGGCTTATTTATACTCAAGTATATACGGTAAATCTCCAACTTAATTTGCAGAAATACAGCCCCAAACTTGCAAGGAACCTCCACCATGCATCACTGTTGCCTGCAGACACTCATTATTGTATCACTCTCCAGCCCTACGGTCAGGGGTGTATTTAGGTTTTGTGCTGCACTAGGCCTGGTGAAACTCGCGCACCCCCTACTTTATATATGACGCACATCTTCCTTTTTAAGACTCGTCCTGTCATTTTCATGGGATGAGGAAAGGGGGACAGGGTATGATGAGGACAGGGGGACAAGGTGGGATGAGGACAGGGGGGGTGAGCACACGGGGACAGGGTGGGATGAGCACAGGGGGACAGGGTGGGATGAGCACAGGGGGACAGGGTGGCATGAGCACAGGAGGACAGGGTGGCATGAGCACAGGGGGACAGGGTGGCATGGGGACAGGGTGGGATGAGCATAGGGGGACAGGGTGGGATGAGCACAGGGGGACAGGGTGGGATGAGCACAGGACGCTTTTTCGCTGCCCCCCCCCCCCTCCGCAAAGTGCCGCCCTAGGCCTGGGCCTTGTTGGCCTAGGCCATAATACATCTCTGCCTACGGTGATCAAACTGCCCCCTGCTACAGTCAAATATTTAAAATTTTGACTCATCAATCCAGAGCACCTGCTGGCATTTTTTTTGCACCCCAGTTCCTATTTTTTCATGCATAGTTGAGCCACTTAGCCTTGTTTCCATGTCAGAGGTGTGTTTTTTTACCACAATTCCTTCATGAAGACCACTTCTGGGCAGACTTCTCCAGACAGTAGATGAGTGTACCTGGATCCCACTGCTTTCCACCAGTTCTATACTGATGGCACTGCTGGACATCTCCTGATGTTGAAGGGAAGTGAGCATGATGTGTCTTTCATCTGCTTCATTAAGTTTCCTTAGCCAGCCACTGTGTCTATGGTCCTCAACGTTGCCCATTTCTTGACGCACCGACGTCATTTTTTGAACTTCGACGTGAGTTACGTCCTTTCCTATTCACGGACAACTTACGCAAAAAAATAAAAATTTAAATTCGACGCGGGAACGACGGCTATACTTTAACATGGCAAGTCTATCAATACGCCACAAAATAGCAGCTTTAACTATACGCCGGGAAAAGCAGACTAGCGACGACGTAAGAGAATGCGATGGCCGCGCGTACCTTCGTGGATCGACGGAAAAAGCTAATTAGCATACCCGACGCAGAAAACGATGCAAACTCCACCCAGCGGGCGCCGAAGTATTGCACCTACGATCCAAAGGCGTACGAAGCCGTACGCCTGTCGGATCGAAGCCAGAAGCCGTCGTATCTTGGTTTGAGGATTCAAACTAAAGATACGACGCGGCAAATTTGAAAGTACGTCGGTGTATTAGAAGATACGCCGGCGTACTTGCTCTGAGAATCTGGCCCTATTAGTTTAAATTATAAATTTATAATTACAATTTTAACTGGCTGAAGGCGGGTTAATTGGACAGATGGACAATATTGCGGTGGGCCATGTCCATTGATATAAAAGTCTACCAAATTTGCTCGCTATGAGGTAAAGTGATGAGGAGGAGGATACTTAAGCTTTGTTGCCGTGCCATATCGCCACCCTCTGTGACGAAACGCGCCAGGACGTGGCTACACGGCAAAGCTGAGACGGTTACTTCACGTGTATGAAGGACGTTATGAGGAGGTCGCAACACTAAGTCACCTGGCTTGTTTGGAATTTTAACAAGGCGATTTTGAATCTTTTATGATGTAAGTGCATTACTTTTAATAAACCAATTACCTTAAGTTGTTTTTATAGGCTCTGTCTCAATTTCTATCCCCACATGTGGAGAGTGTCTTTATTGATCTGGATGGAGATTGGCAGGTAACAAGTGGCTCTTCAATAACATCTAGTAAGGCAATATTTGGCAGACAAGAGAGTGAATGGTAACAGCATCTGTTGAGTTTTATTCTTAAGGGAGTGGAATTGGCACACATAACTTGGGTGAAGGATTTTGGTGGATCGAGATTTTGTTTCACCAACTTTTAGACATGTGCACACTGAAATATTTTGTTTTCATCCAAAAAAGACATTTATTTAGTTACTCCCGAAATTCGTTTTTATTTATTTAGTTTAGTTAAAAAATGCATTCGTCTGAAAATCCAAATGAATTAAGGTCGAATCTGTCAATTGAAGGCTTATGGTGTCTGTTGAATGTTCTAAGAAGATTTGACGGACGAAGCAGCTAAACTGTACATTTCCCAGGCGAATGCTATAGTAGAATTCTAATGTTGTATGACTAGTAATTATTATATTTATTAATAATTATTACTAGTCAACCAACATTAGAATTCTTCTATAGCCTATGGGTGGAGCATTTGACCATAAATGTCCGATCGCGGCAACTGCTTAGTCGAATCTTCATGTCGAATCTTTTCTCTCTATGTCGAATTTTTATGCCTCTATAATGTCGAATCTTTTCTCTCTATGTAGAATAATCTTGGACTAATAGAGTTTAGTTAGGCACATTCAACTGCAGGTTTGATAGACACAGATCGCTATTGTCATCACCATCATGTCGAATCTTCTATCTATATCAAACTGTTGTCGAAGTGAAAATAAAGCATTTTTTATGTTGGATCTTTTTGGATTTCGGATTCTGTGCGTTCATTATCGTTTGGAAAATTTGGATGAAAATGCATTCGGACGAAAAAGAATGCACATGTCTACTATGGGCTAGATTCAGAGAGAGTTATGCCGGCGTATCAGTAGATACGCCGTCGTACCTCTGAATCTACGCCGTCGTAAATTTAAGCGTATTCTGGAAACCAGGCTTAAATTAGGCTAAGATACGAGCGGCGTAAGTCTCTTACGCCGTCGTATCTTAGTTGCATATTTACGCTGGCCGCTAGGTGGCGCTTCCTTCGTTTTCAGCGTAGAATATGCAAATGACCTAGATACGCCGATTCACAAATGTACGTACGCCCGGCGCAATTTTTTTACGTCGTTTACGTTAGGCTTTTTCGGCGTAAGGTTACTCCTTCTATTAGGAGGCGCACGCAATGTTAAGTATGGCCGTCGTTCCCACGTCGAAATTTGAAAATTGAAATTTGAAAATTTTATGTCGTTTGCGTAACTCGTCCGTGAATGGGGCTGGACGTAATTTACATTCACGTCGAAACCATTGACGTCCTTGCGGTGTACTTTGGAGCAATGCACACTGGGAAATTCCACGGACGGCGCATGCGCCGTTCGGGAAAAACGTCAATCACGTCGGGTCACCAATAATTAGCATAAAACACGCCCCCTCATCCTCATTTGAATTAGGCGCGCTTACGCTGGCCCCATTTACGCTACGCCGCCGTAACTTAGGAGGCAAGTGCTTTGTGAATACAGAACTTGCCTCTCTGACTTACGGCGGCGTAGCGTAAATACGTTACGCTGCGCCGCCGTAAAAAATGCACGGCTCTACCTGAATCTAGCCCTATCTTTTCATCACTTTAAGCTGGACCGTATTTCCATATTGATTTGCATATGTTGGAGCATATATTTTTTGGATATGCTATATGGACAGTTTTTATTATGTATGGGTGTTTTATGTTGATCATTTCCCAATGCTAATATTTAGGAGATTTGTAGATTAATTAGTGCTCTACTGTGGAATTATTTGTCTCTTTTTTTACATTAACATTTGCTTCACCTCATTTGCATGTTTATTGAATATTAAGTGGCAGCACAAACAGATGTTTTCCATTAACGCAGTACGCACGCCGCACACATATATTTACTGTGACAGACATTGTTGATGCTGTATAACTGCCTGGTGTCTTTTTGCTGTGCTCAGTCTTGCTATGGTGTATGACCTGTGACATGAAACTGCCTTCCACAACCTCACCTTGGTAGCAGAGTTTGGCTGTTCCTCACCCAGTTTTAAGCCTCCTACACAGCTGTTTATATTTCAGTTAATGACTGCATTTTAACCCGACTTGTAAGAATTGATGCTGGTTTGAAAACAAAGGGTAATTGTATTTAATTTATTCATAAATGACCTGGAGGATGGAATAAACTGTTCAATCTCTGTATTTGCTATAAACTATAGGTGCTTTTCTGTCCGTTACAGCGTGACAAATGTGCTATCTCCAATACGAACGTGGGTTTTACAAGAACGAGCGCTCCCGTCCCCTCATTTAGTCTGAGCATGCGTGGACTTTTAGCCGATGGTCGTGCGTACTAACGGTCGGTTTCGACCTATCGGTTAGGCGTCGGTGAAATTTTAAAGCAAGTTCTACATTTTTAGACTGAAGGATAACTGACCGATGGGGCCCACACATGATCGGTTTGGACTGATGAAAAGGTCCTTCAGTCCGTTTTCATCGGTTTTGACCGATCGTGTGTAAGCGGCCGAACTCTCCTTGTAACAAGCGGTATAATTCAAGCACTAACCCTCTTTGAACCCTCAAATTCTGTTTTTGTTTTTGTACCATGCCTCCCTGTAAACCTAATATTAAAACTCTCTGTAACCCTTACATTAACCCTCTCTGTTCCACTTTAAATGCTTCTTTATGCATTGACATACTTTCTTAGACCCAGCCTGTCTAAACAGTAAGGTCACCTGCTGACTTGTCACCTCCCACAGGCAGTTTAACTCTTCAATAAGACTCAGAAGTTGAATCTAATGCAATGTTACTTCACCTAATTGCATTACAGAGGATGCTTTTCGAAACTGAACCCTCACCCTCAATATTAACCACTTGCAGACCGTCGTACATTTACTGCGGCAGGGTGACCGCTCTGCGACAGATCAAGTATCTAGCGCGTGATCTGAGACTCCTGGGTCTGGGGCGGGCATGTGCGCTGCCGCTGAACCGCTCCCGCTGTGTAGAATCAGCAGCAGCAGGAACTACGGACTCTATGTCCACTGGCACCCGCCAATTACACAGGCAGAATGACAATCTGCCTATGTAAACAAGGCAGATTGTCGTTCTGTCCTGTGTTCCTGCTAAGCATCTTTGCCTTCCCCTAGTCAAAGCACCTCCCCCACAGTGAGTAAGCACAACCTAGGCACACAGTTAACCTTTTGATCGCCCTTGACAACAATTGTCCGATGGAGCATACAAACGGTTGGATTTTCCGACAACAGCCTGTCATCACACTTTTCCCGATCGTGTGTACAGGCCTTAAGACCCCTTTCACACTTAGACGCTCAAAACTTCCCATAAAACGTTGGGGGCTTTTGCTGTGTTAGTGGTGCGCTTTTTTTAAAGTCAAAAGGCTAAAAAAAAAAAGAGGCGCTTCCCATTCATTTCAATGGAGAGGGGCATTTTTGAGGTGCTTTTGTAAGAGCTTCAAACAGGCTCCAAAGATGCTGCATGCAGAACTTTTTTCACCGCCCCACCAGCGCACCGCCCCAGTGTTAAAGCATCCATTGAAATGGATGGGAAGCTGTTTTCGGGAGCTTTTTAGATGCAATTTTTAGTGCGAAAGCGCCTCAGTGTGAAAGGGGTCTTAAACATTTTTATACCTTAACCACTTCTCATCCCGGCAACCAGGGCTCAAGTCCTGCGGGAACACGTGTGAGCGGAGTCCCTGCACTTTTTTCACAGCAGGAACGCAGTTCCCTTTGCAGGACTAGAGCAGCCGAGCCGTCTGAGCCAATGCTTCACTAAGCGGCGATGCCCAGCTCGAGTCACTGTCAGGGGCAGGCGAACCTTAGTAATCCTTTATGTTACTGGCCGCTTCCTGTATATGGATTCATCAGGTAGTGTGCGGGTATTCCGTCACTTCCTCGATGCCGCAATGTCTCCTGGGAGCTTTTGTCATTGTTCCCAGGAGACATTGCGGAGGTCTGCCGCGAGTTATCTCGGGAAGGTCTTTCTAAATCCCGCGATAACTTGCGGCAGACCTCTGCAATGTCTCCTGGGAACAATGACAAAAGTTCCCAGGAGACATTGCGGCATCGAGGAAGTGACGGAATACCCGCACACTGCCTGATGAATCCATATACAGGAAGCGGCCAGTAACATCCCCTTCACAAAACAACTAAAAACCCTCAGCCCCCTCAGGTCTCTCCCCGCGGTGCCCCCGTTTATAGATAGAGGGGCTGGGGCACCGATTTTCAGGGGGGGACATCTTGGTACACCTCTGTAATTGGGGTACCTCCACCTCTCACCCCCGACCCAATGCATTACCCAATAACTACCAGTTGGGTCCCCCCCCCCCCCCCGTCTTAGTAGATTTCATGGATCCTGGTATGATCGATAATATTAAAATATAAATATTTGGTTGTATATTAATTTTTGTAATCCTTCGGTAAAAACTTTATATTTTTATCCAGATATCAAGTACCAATGGACAATAATACCATATATGTGCCATCGTACCCCTTTCTCTAATGCCGTGTACACACGACCGATTTTCATATCATGGAAAAAAACATTGTTTTTTTTTCGACGTGATTCTTGTCAAGCCTGCCTGGCATACACACGCTCGTGAAAAAAAAATGCTCGAGCAAAGCGTGGTGACGTACAACACGTACAACGGCACTATAAAGGGGAAGTTCCATTCAAATGGCGCCACGCTTTGGGCTGATTATGCAAATTTCCCTTCTCATAACTTGCTTCTGAGCATGCACGTTTTTTCCCCGTCGTTAAAGCCTACACACGACCGTTTTTAAGGACGACGTGAAAAACAACGAGAAAAAATAGAGCAGGTTCTAAATTTTTAATGCCCATTTTTCTCGTTGATCGTTTTTAATGACCAATTTAAAAAATTGCATTTTTCTTGTCATGAAAAACGGTCGTGTGTACGCGGCATAAGACATCTCCAGCAGACATCTTGATTACTTTCTTGTATATTATATAGATCAGTCTTTTCTTGTTTATAGCACAAAAAATAAAAACCACAGGTGATCAAATGCCTCCAAAAGAAAGCTCTATTTGTGGGAAAAAAAGGACATCAATTTTATTTGGATACAATGTCGCCCGACCGTGCAATTGTCAGTTAAAATAACACAGTGCCGTATTGCAAAAAAATGGCCTGGTCATGAAGGGGGGTAAACCTTCCGGGATCGCGCACAAGAAGATTCAGGTTTCAGGTAAGTAAAACGGGGGCTCGGGGGGGCGGTGACTGCAAGGTGCTTTTCCACCTTAAAGGGGTTGTAAAGGTACATTTTTTCCCCCCTAAATATCTTCCTTTACCTTAGTGCAGTCCTCCTTCACTTACCTCATCCTTCCATTTTGCTTTTAAATGTCCTTATTTCTTCTGAGAAATCCTCACTTCCTGTTCTTCTGTCTGTAACTCACCACCGTAATGCGAGGCTTTCTCCCTGGTGTGGAGTGTCGTGCTCGCCCCCTCCCTTGCACTACAGGAGAGTCGGGACGCTCTCTACGTTGCAGATAGAGAAAGGAGCCGTATGTTAGTGGGCGTCCTGACTCTCCCGTAGTCCAAGGGAGGGGGCGAACATGACACTCCACACCAGGGAGAAAGCCTCACATTACTGTGTGGAGTTACAGACAGAAGAACAGGAAGTGAGGATTTCTCAGAAGAAATAAGGACATTTAAAAGCAAAATGGAAGGATGAGGTAAGTGAAGGAGGACTGCACTAAGGGAAAGGAAGCTATTTAGGAAAAATAAATTGTACCTTTACAACCCCTTTAATGCATAGGATGCATTAAAGGGGAGTTCCGGACACAATTTCACTTTTTAAATATAAATACCCCTGTAATACACAAGCTTAATGTATTCTAGTAAAGTTAGTCTGTAAACTAAGGCCCGTTTTGTTAGGTTGTTACAGCATTTAGACACTTTATAAAATAGAAATTGACTGGGGCCATCTTAAGTGTGGGCATCATGAAGCCAGACTGTATGACTTCCTGGATTTCAGCCTTGCAGATCTCACACATGCTCAGTGCTGCACAAGCAGTGTAATAGGTTTCAGATCAGGTTTCAGCACCTGTGCTGTCCAAGTCACATGATTCTTCGAGACTGGCGAGTGCACAGACTCCTGGAAAGTTACACCCACTATATTCCCAGGAGTCTGTGCGGTGTAGGTTAGGAAGCTTAAGCACCTAGGTGCAGGAAGAGGGAAGATTAACTATTCTGCCTAGCAACAACACTTTGAAGGCATCTAAAAAAAAAAAAAAATTCTTAAAGGACTAATGACATTTTTTTAAAACTACTGATGTAATGTTATATTTATGGGTGGAACTCCACTTTAAGGTGAAAAAACACGAAAGTTTACAATCCCTTTAACAACTAACCACAAGCCCAATCCCCAACACTGCCCTAACCTCATCATTGGCTTACCTAATTCACATGGATCCAGAGTTGAATACTCTGAGAGATAGCAGGTCCTGCACCAAAATCAAACAGCACTAATATTCAAATCATTATAAAAATTCTGATCCAGCGAAAACTTGAGAACTGCTGCCTATCCAAGCGCTGTTTTCCCATTTACGGGCTTACGTTAACATTCTCCTAAGTCTGCCATGGGAGTGAAAAAAAATCAATACCAATTGCAGAGGTGAAGCTGAGAACTCGGGGAGAATGTGTAGGGGAACCCCGCTGTAGGTGTTGCCGTAAATGACTTTTTGGAGAAGAAGATACTTGTAGCAGACAGCATTGTGAAATGATTAATGGGAGGCAAGCAGAGAGGAGAAATTAAAAAGGTTTCTGCAGAATCCTGGGGAGTTTTGTTCCTTTCAGACTCAGTATCACACAGAAAAACTGCACAACTATCAAGACACTGAGAAAAGAAATGCTGTAGGGGTATCTGTTTCCTACTGTTATAAGACACCAGAAAGCAGGGCTGGAGCAAATACGTAAACAGTAGGCAACCGTTTGACTTTTGGGCTCACCCACAAAATGTAAAGCACGGTTCCTTCCTGACCGCAGCCCCTGAAACAGAGAGGGGATGCATCCAGGTACATTTTTGTCAACCATGTGGGTACAAGGTACCATCATGACAATACCTTATAATTAGCCTCCAATTAGGGAAGTATTTAAATTTTCCCTGCACACCATAGTCGACCACCGGTACCAGACATCCTCCTCTATAGTCTCTCCAGTGGCGGTGCATCCATACTGGGCGCAGGAGCGCCCCCTCTCTCCTGCACCCGTCACTCAACAATAGATAGATTCATGCATTGCATGAATCTTATCTATTGTCGCCGCTGCCGCCCACTATTCAGGTGTCCGGCCCCTTTTTGAGCGCCGGCCATCTGAATAACAGCGGTGGGTGTGTTTTGGAAGTGCCTGATTAGAGCGAGAGGCTCTAATAGGCTTCCCTGCGGGCTCTAATCGGCTTCTAAATGGTTAAACAGCGGGCGCACGGCTGTGCGTTCCCTGGTTAAATAGTGCTGTGTTAGGGAATCGCTTCCCTCACAATGACCTGCCTCTCAGCCAATCAGGTTCACTGGGTCTGGTTACTGGTCACCTGATTGGCTGAAGCGGCAGGCTTGGAAGGACAAGAGGAGTAGAGGGCGGGAGAAGAGTCTTCCTCATCAAGGAAGAAATGGAGGACACCGCTCACCGCCTGCCGCCATCACCCGCTGCAGACCCAAGACAAGGTAAGGGCTGGGCAGACGGCGGGCATGCGGGGGGAAACTTTTGGGGCACTGTGGCAACACTTGAGGCACACTGGCAGCATTGGGCACACTGGCAGCATTGGGCACACTGGCAGCATTTGGCACATGGCACACTGGCAGAATTTGGCACACTTACAGCATTTGATGGCATAGTCACAGCATTTAGTGGTCACAGTGGCAGAATTTGGTGGGCACAGTGGCAGCGTTTGATGGCAGAGTGGCAGCGGTTGATGGCAGAATGGCAGCATTTGATGGCACAGTAACAGCGTTTGATGGCACAGTCGCAGCGTTTGATGGGTTTTTTTTCACATTATTTTCAGTTTATTTGCGCCCCCCCCCAATTTGTTTTAGCACCAGCCTCCACTGAGTCTCCCCCAAGTCTGCCTCCAAAGCTAGTTACTTAGCTAGCTTATTTTATAGTATGAGCATCAAGTGCTGCATGACGGAATTTTATTTCATACCTGGTTATGGCCAAACTAAGACTAAGCTCAAGTCTAGCCAGGCTGACCAAGCTTTCTATTTTCCCCATCTCAGTGCTGCTGAGCAGATGAATTTTATCAATGAAAAAAGTGTTTTTTTCCCCTCGTTTTTAAATACATTACCACGGGTCTTGTAATTATCTGTAAATAGCCAGATAATAAGCCTTTTGTGCTTAAACAAGCCATTTTCAGAAGAACTGATGCATTTAAGTGCAAGTGACCATTTATCTTGTGTACATAGTGCTGTCAGTACATCCATTATAAATTACATGCGTTAAGCTGCTTTAATAGGGCCGCGTGGAAAGATGTCAGCGGGTCACATGCACAATGAACGTTCGCTGTTCTCATAAAACTGACAGACGTTTTTGGAGGGCGATCTATCATATTAAGTCCAGTGTGATCTATAGGTATACGCTGGGGATATCACTGCCAATCAATATTCTGTAGTTCAGCACTCAGAGACTTTGTTTCTTTGCTAGCTCTGGTACAATATTCTCTATCAATAGCATGGCTTAGCAACCGGCAGCATTCAGCAGCTTTAAAATCCAAATATTGGGCCAGATTCACATAGAATCGGGCTACGCTGCGGCAGCGTAACGTATCCCATTTACGTTACACCGCCGCAAGTTTACAGCGTAAGTGCTCGATTCACAAAGCACTCGCCTGTAAACTTGCGGCGGTGTAGGGTAAATCCGCCCGGCGCAAGCCCGCCTAATTCAAATGGGGCAGGGACCATTTAAATTAGGCGCGTTCCAGCGCCGAACGTACTGCGCATGCTCCGTCCCTAAGATTACCAGACGTGCATTGCGCTAAATGATGTCGCAAGGACATCATTGGTTTCGACGTTAACGTAAATGGCGTCCAGCGCCATTCACAGACGTCTTACGCAAACGACGTGAAATTTCGAATTTCGACGCAGGAACGACGCCCATACTTAACATTGGCTAGACCACCTAGAGGGCAGCTTTAGTTTTACGCGACGTATCTCTACGGAAACAGCATAAATTTACAGCGACGGGCAAAGCGGACATTCGTGAATCGGCGTAACTAGTCATTTGCATATTCTACGCCGACCGCAATGGAATCGCCACCTAGCGGCCGGCCTAGAATTGCAGCCTAAGATCCGACGGTGTAAGTCACTTACACGTGTCGGATCTTAGGGCTATCTATGCGTAACCTGATTCTATGAATCAGGCGCATAGATACGACAATCGTATCTCAGAGATACGACGGCGTATCAGGAGATACGCCGTCATATCTCCTTTGTGAATCTGGCCCATTGTTTCCTATATTGACAGCTCCCTTCATTTATTGTGTATGTTTGATAACTAAACTCCTCCGAATTATTAGTTCACTCTAGCTCTGGACACCCGTAGTCCAAAGGACAAACTATGGAAGATGAGTGTAAAACTTAAAGCGGAGGTCCGCCAACCGCTGCAAAAATTAAAAGCCAACAGCTGCAGTATTTTAATAATCGGACACTTACCTGTCCTGGAGTCCAGCAATATCGGCACCAGCTGTTGAGTGCATGCCGTCTTATGTTTCTATGAGCTGTTGGGTGCATGCCGCCTCCATTGCCAGTAAAGGAACCCGGCAGTGAAGCCTTATGGCTTCACGCCGGGAACCCTATTGAGCATGCGTGAGGCTCCACTCCTACTAGTCCGGTGGCTGGGGAAGGAGGAGGGAGGAGGATGGAGCCTGGGTGCTGACGTCAATACCTGTGGCTAATGCCGTGTACACACGATCATTTTTCATCATGAAAAAAAAACTTTGTTTTTCAGCATGTCGAAAAAACAACGTTTTCCCAACTTCATCATTAAAACTATGTTGCCTACACACCATCGTTTTAAAAAAATGATCTAGCAAAGCGCGGTGACGTACAACACGTACGACGGCACTATAAAGGGGAAGTTCCATTCGCCTTTGGGCTGCTTTAGCTGATTCCGTGTTAGTAAAAGACGATTTGCGCTTTTCTGTCTGTTACAGCGTGATGAATGTGCTTACTCCATTATGAACGGTAGTTTTTCCAGAACAAGCGCTCCCGTCTCATAACTTGCTTCTGAGCATGCGCAGGGTTTTTTACGTAGTTTTAGCCCACACGCGATCATTTTTTACAACCTGAAAAACGACATAGTTTAAAACGAAGTTAACAAATGCAGCATGTTCTAATTTTTTTTTTGTCGTCTTTCAGAACCTGAAAAATGATGTGAAGCCCACACACGATCATTTTAAATGACATTTTTGAAAAACAAACTTTTTTCATGCCGAAAAATGATCGTGTGTACGCGGCATGAGGCTCCCGGAAGTGGGAACAGGATACCTGTGAAAGACAGGAGGAGTACAACAAGCGAAAGTTCCACTTGTGGGTGGAACTCTGCTTTAAACTAAAATTAAAGGTTCATTTTGGATAGAGTGGAGAGGGAGTAGAACCCTTGTTATGTATGCAGCACCCTCTAGTGTGCTACTAGTTTAATGTAGGCAAATCTATTTGGTGAAGTGAGTCTGAATCTGGGTCAGGGTTACTGCAAGTTAGGCTGGATGACTCACAGATGCAGGCCTCTGGTACCTCCCCCTGGATCTGGATCTGGATGATTCTAGAAATTAGGGGATGGAGGCCAAGAGGGCTGATCTGCATACTTAAGGGAATTCGGCCAACCCTAGGCAGCATGTCCTGGAGTCAGCCCTTAAATATGGTGAAGTATTGTTATGATTACAATTGCCCTAAGGTGGTAATCATTCACCCACTAATAGATATGTGCCACATCCTTCAATATATAGATTTGTAGAAAAAGACATGTGACCATGTCTTTAACGGAGAACAATTGGACTTTGTAGGCACAACCCGATAAAATTAATGATATTTTAATAGAAAAATACAAAATACATAGCAATTGCACTTAATACAAAATAAGACACAAAAAAAATGAATAGTAGTAAAAGAACCCTAATCTTATCACTCTAGGAAAAAGACGCTCAATAGCCACAGGGCTAAGTGTAATTAATACAGTATAAGCGCTGGGTGGCGTGATGATTTCAGAGGATGATACTGAATGGATTCTTGAATGATTAAAAGATCAGCTCGACATGTTTCGCGACTTGACAAACGTCGCTTCTTCGGGAGCTTCTGAATATTAAAAAACATATATAATGTTGCCATTAGACATAAGTATAATACATATGTACTACTGAAGAAAGCCTATAATATAGGCATACAAGTGACTGATAGTGCATGTTCTATTAAAATATCATTAATTTTATCGGGTTGTGCCTACAAAGTCCAATTTTTCTCCGTTAAAGACATAGTCACATGTCTTTTTCCACAAATCCTTAAATATGGTGAAGCCATGTCGGCAAGGGGAGTCAAGTGGAAGATGAAGTGCAGAGGAAGCTGTCGTGGCCTAGGAGGGGTTCCCTAGGTCGGGGGGGGGGGGGGGCTTTACCTCCATGCTGGGCTTGGGAAGATCCATTCAGCATTACAGTGTGAACAGAAAACTTGTCTGAGAGCAGTGGGAGCAAGGAGGACAGAGTGAGTGCATCACCACACCCAGATATACAAGGGGAGAGACTGCCACATGTAACAAGCTTTCTAAAAGGACAGCACTGTGCTTTACCCTTTATTCTAATCCTTGTCTGGAGAGCAGCCAGGAGAGTTAGTAGCACCTTGGAGCTGAGAGCAGTTCTACAGAGGAGAGGAAATTCTCCTGCATGTAGTTTTGCAACATCTTTTGTTTAGGATCTTATCTCTGTATATTGGAAGGCAGATTACCCCATCTGTTGTTTTTGTCAAGTTGGGCATCCCCAAAAAATGTACTCCATCCACGTTGTTACCCCTAATAAAATAACAAAACCAAAGCCAAGGGGTTAATTTCTTGTGGCTGGCTGCAAGTGGAAAAAGCATGTTACCTGGCTGTGCAGGCGTAGGGGAGCTAGTTACCAACAGCCCATGTTGGGGTAGTGCTACATGTATTTACTGCTGTCTTTTTCCTCGTATTAGGGAGATTCACTTTTTTCTTTTTGCCCTGTTTACAGTGAGAGAAAAAACTACAATACCTATCTTTCACTGCTGCAAAGGAACCTATAGTTCTCAATGCAACAAAAGTATGGTGCCATGACTGCACTTGTAGCCCCATGACTAAAGGTCTGTACCTTGGTATTGGGCTGCGACTGGAGGAAAAGTGTGTAGTAGCCATTGTACTGAACCTGTGATCCACTGATCGCGGTTGCAATGCTTTGTGCAATATGTGTGCAAATTATTATTATTATTATTTTTTATTTTTGCAAATATTGGACTATGCCTTTAAGGTGCAAATAGTCAGCCCAATAAAGACGTGGTTAGATCAGTGTGGTGTGAGAGAACTCAAGTGGCCTGCACAAAGCCCTGACCTCAACCCTACTGTACACTGTTCAGAATGAAATGGAATGCAAATTTCAAGCCAGATCTTCTTACCCAATATCACTAACTAAAAAAATGTAGAGTGACCCCTGCGCTACCTGCTAGTATAGTGCACTGTGAGTAGCACAAAACTCAATATTGAACAATATAAATATGTATGGATGGTTGCTGCAACACCTAATGTGTTCCCACAAACAAAATAAAGGTGAAGAAGTCACGTGGTATGACGTAACGCGTAGGTACGTCTTGGAGAGACTGCAGAGCGGAAGTGATGTGAGAGGCAGACACTGTAAAGTATTTTACAATCTAAATGCGGTTTTAATCTTTGATTGATGTAAGCGACACTCTTTAAATTTGTGATTTTCAAAGTACTACACAATGGGAGGCTATTGTTATGCTTTATCCTAACATGCATATGAATACAAATGCAAGTATGGTGTCTTAAAGAGACCAATACCCCAGTTTTGTGCAGTCCACTTGGAAGGATAAGAAGAACATTTTCTACTAAGGGAGACCAGACCAGCCATTGGACTTTGATTTTAAGGCTTACCTAAGTTGGAATGAAGGTGGGAGTTCTGAGAGGACTGTGGTGATCACTAGAGGCGGAGTACATCATTATACCAGCGACAACGGATTGAAGTATAACACAGGCACTGGTGTTGGTGCCACAACACTGCAACCCCTCACAGATACTCTAGTTGGAGCGCAGGAATAAGCCCTGCTGCAAAGTATTGCATCAAAAATTGTAATTGCACGCTCCTGTTAAACAGGGGCAGAAAAATTGGGCCTTAGCCACTGGTGGCGGTGCCCAGAATCAAAAATGTTCTTACAAGCTATCATTGAGAAGGAAAAGGATAGTCACTCAGCATAACAGGATAGTCACTCAGCATCAGCATAGGCAGTCTTGAAGGGATCTGACATTTCAAAAAAAAATATTCAGTTACATCAGCATCAGGTGCTTGGTGGTGATCCAAGCCTGATTCATTTTTATGAAGGTCAGTCGATCGACCGAGTCGGTGGAGAGACGCACCCTATGATCGGTTACAAAGCCTCCAGCAGTAGTGAATGTGCATTCCGAAAGAACGCTGGATGCAGGAAAGGTCAGTAGCTCAATTGCATACTGCGCAAGCTCTGGCCAGTGATCAATCCTCAAGACCCAGTAAGCCAGAGGAATTTCGGTGGGAAATGTGTCCAAGTATGATCTTGCCCTAGGTATTCCTGCGCCATGTAAAACAGACGCTGGCGATGGTTGCTGGAACCAGTCATACCTTGGGGCTGTGGACTAAAAAATTGTCTGAACGCATCAGTCAGACGGCAACCTTCTCCACAGTTCCTTCTGTGACTGACCGAAGCCTCAGCAACACGTTGTTCAGGACCAGGATTTTGTAACCTCCCAGTCTCTGGGAACACCTTTCTGCAAGGCCTCCCAAAGATGTTTCATTTTCTGCTCCCTCTGCGCTGGCAAGATAAGGTCCACAACCTTACCCTTGTAACATGGATCAATGAGGGTTGCCAGCCAGTAATGATCCCTCTCCTTGATAGCATGAATACTAGGATCCTTTCGCAGGCTTTGCAGGATCAGGGAGGCCATACAGCATAGGTGTGCTGAGGCATTCGGTGCAGAGTTCTCTAGGTCACTGAGGACAACATGATCCGCAGCCACCTCGTCCCAGCCACGTACAAGTTCATGGGTTTCTTGGGACTGTAATTGATCCCTTGAAGACTGATGCTGAGTGCTAGGCTCCACCTCCATGCTGACACAATCCTCTTCCTGTCTGATAGGCGGGCAAGCAGGAACACTGTCTGGATAAAGGGGGCCTTGAGAGGTAAGGAAGTCCTCCTCTTTCTCTCTCTGTTCTGCCTCAAGGGCCCTGTCCATTATTCCATGCAGCGTGTGCTCCAACAGGTGGATAAGAGGGACAGTGTCACTGATGCATGCACTGTCACTGCTCACCATCCTCGTGGCCTCCTCAAATGGTGACAGGACAGTGAATGCATCCCTGAGCATGGCCCACTGGTGTGGGGAAAAAAACAAGCTCCCCTGACCCTGTCCTGGTGCCATATTGGCACAGATACTCATTGATGGCCCACTGCTGCGTGTGCAGCATGGCCAACGTAGAGTTCCGCCTGGTGGGCATGTCACAGATTAGACAGTTCTTGGGCAGGTTGTATTCCTTTTGGAGGTCTGCCAGCTGAGCACTGGCATTATATGAATGTCGGAAATGCACACAGAGTTTCCTGGCCTGCTTCAGGACATCCTGTAAGCCCGGGTACCTGCCCAAGAATCGCTGCACCACCAAGTTAAGGACATGAGAAAAACAGGGCACATGGGTCAGTTGTCCCTGTCGCAGGGCGAAGAGGAGGTTGGTGCCATTGTCGCAAACCACCATTCCTGGCTTAAGCTGGCATGGCGTCAACCACCTCTGAGCCTGCCCCTGCAGAGCTGACAGAACCTCTGACCCAGTGTGGCTCCTGTCCCCCAAGCACACCAGCTCAAGCACCGCATGGCATCTCTTTGACTGCATACTTGCGTAGCCCTTTGAACGACTACGAAGCACTGCTGGTTCCGAGGACACATCAGAACAGGAAGAGGCCACAGAGGAAGAAGAGGAGGGGGTGGAGGAGAGAGGTGTGTCACAATGACCAGTGTCACCCAATGCACCGTGAAAGATAGGTAACGTCCCTGTCCATGCCTGCTGGACCACAAGTCAGCGGTAATATGCACCTTACCACTGACCGCCCTGTCCAGTGAGGCATGGACATTGCCTTGCACATGCCGTTAGAGAGCTGGAATCGCCTTCCGTGAGAAAAAGTGGTGTTTGGGAACCTGCCACTGAGGTACCGCACATTCCACAAACTCACGGAAGGGGGCAGAATCTACCAACTGAAAAGGCAGCAGTTGAAGTGCTAGCAATTTAGCTAAGCTATCATTCAACCGCTGGGCATGTGGATGGCTGGGAGAAAACTTCTTTCAGCGCTGCAGTAGCTGGGGCAGGGAAATTTACAATCTGACGTTGGTGTACCAATAGTAGATTGCCCGCAAGTACTTGTCTGTGACACACCTAATTCTACACCTTCAGTCCTATCAGTGCAGGCTTCAGAGAGGACTAAAGGTATAGTGGGGTTGGAGATCCCAGCAGATGAGGAGCAAGGAGAGGTCCACTTTGTTCTTTGGTGTGGGTCTTTGAGGTATGCTTGCCAACGAACTGCATGGCAGGTCGACATATGTCTGGTCAAGCATGTGGTGCCCAAGCAGGTGATGTTTTGGCCACGTGAGATACGCTTTCCACATATGTTGCAAATAGCAGCGGTGCGATCTGATGCACTTGTTTAAAAAAAGGCCCACACCAAAAAACTTTTGGAATATTTCAGAGAGACAGCAGCGCCCTGCACATGCAGAGCTCTGCGTTGTGATGCAGTCGGTGTGCTGCCCTTAAGCTGGCCCCTGGAGGGCATCCTGCCTTGTTGGAGATGTGCCTCCTCCTTCTCTCTAATATCAGGCACCCACGTGGAGTCAGTGACCTCATCATCCCCTTCCTCCTCATCACTGTAGAAATCCTGGCAGTATGCTGCAGCTGGGGGAACATGACTGCCAGATTGCTGTCCTTCTTGGGCACCCCTCTCTCTGGGCTCACGTTACTGCCTTCCTCTAGCTGTGTACCATCATCGGAGCCTTCAAAATGCAGCGCATCCTCATGCAGCATGTGCCTGACACTGTGGTTCAGGGAACTCCTCAGGAGGACATGGTGGGGCTAGGGAAGGAGTGACTGATGCCATTGAGCAGAGGGAAGAGGCTGCATTGGCAGCTGCTTTGCCAGACAAAGTACCCTGAGCTTGGGTGAGAGAGGATGAGGAGGATGAGGATGGCCTGGTCATCCACTCTACCAAGTGTTCGGCATGTTGCGGCTCAACACGGCCAGCTGCCGAAAAAAAAGAACGAGCATGTCCCACGGCCACGTGCTGATGAGGATGCACCGTGTCCACGAACAGCAGCACTGTTGCCTCTAGACGCAGAGCCTGCTTGCCCTCTTATTGGCTTGTGACTCTCTGCCTCTCCTTGTTGTCCTTCCAGACATACTTCCAGTCACTGCTTGTGGTATTAATATGAGAACAACAGCAATTGTATTAACGTCGCTTTAGGTGCACACTGTGCAGAGGACACAGTACACTTAGTAAAAATACTTGCAGATCCCTGCCTGTGGTATTAATATGAGAACACCAGCAAATGTATTGACATAGCTTTAGGTGCACACTATGCAGAGGAAACAGTACAACAAGTGAAAATACTTACTGATCAGTCACTGCCTGTGGTATTAATATGAGAACAACAGCAATTGTATTCACATGGCTTTAGGTGCACACTGTGCAGAGGACACAGTACACCAAGTGAAAGTACTTGCAGATCCCTGCCTGTGGTATTAATATGACAACAACAGCAATTGTATTCACGTGGCTTTAGGTGCACACTGTGCAGAGGACACAGTACACCAAGTGAAAATACTTGCTGATCAGCCACTACCTGTGGTATTAATATGAGAACAACAGCAATTGTATTCACGTGGCTTTAGGTGCACACTGTGCAGAGGACACAGTACACCAAGTGAAAATACTTGCAGATCCCTGCCTGTGGTATTAATATGAGAACACCAGCATATGTATTGACGTAGCTTTAGGTGCACACTGTGCAGAGGACACAGTACACCAAGTGAAAACACTGCAGCTAGCACAATCATCTGCCTGCCTTTCAGTATATTAGAAAGAGCGGATCTAGCTAAACTCAATACAGTGTATAAATATATATACAACACCTGGGATGCATATATATCCTCTACACACTGTAGCTCTCGCTGTGATTGGCCAAAGCATGTGGGTCATAGTGCATGCTTGGCCAATCATCAGCCAGCAATGCACTGCGATGCCACAGTGAATTATGGGCCATGACACGCCACTTGAATTTGGTGCGAACGGCCCATAACGTTCGTAATTTGACGAAAATGGTCGAACATACGATGTTCGAGTCGAAAATGAGTTTGACTCTAACACGAAGCTCATCCCTATTGATGAGCACTGATAGGCGGCACTGAAATGCAGCACTGATAGACAGTATTGATGAGCACTGATAGGCACTGATAGGTGGTACTGCTAGGCAGAATTGATGGACACTAATAGGTGGCATTTAAGAGCACTGATAGGCAGCACTGATTGTCAGTGTAAACAATTTACTGACATTCTTAACAGTTAACGCCTCTCCTTTCCTTACACAGACACAGCGTGGGAGGAAAGGGCTGCCGATACCCAGCAAGTCTGTTTACATGTGATCATATTACTTTTGGTTCCATTTCACTTTCTCATTACATTATATTATCTCTTCATTTTCACTCAGGTGGGTTGTGAGTCATACCAGCACACTATTTATCACACATCTTGCTTTCACTTTTCAACTCACTCAGCAGCCACCTGGCTATACCTGTCTCACTTTTATGATCATACATCTATTTAATTTATTTAAGTACACCATGTGACAGACCCAACCAGGACAGTTTTTTTTGCAGAGGACTAGGGGCAAACCTCCTACCCATGGATTATGGCCCATGGAGAGAGCAGGTCATTCTCTAATGATGGACAGTGACTTAATGGACGCTGAGAGCAAGGCTTGGAATAATTCTCTAAATAAGGACAATAAAGCGTTTTGAAGTCCACCTGCCCTCTATCAGTGCCTTTGATACCCATGGGTCACACTACCACAGTTCCCGTGATAGAAGTCCCCAGGACCCTCCTATTCTCAGCACCACCATGTACAATTATGGTAAGTAATAGGATGCTGTAACGGTCACCACCGTTTACGACCTGCCATCAACCCACGACAGCTTCAGACACTCCAACCATCCAACAGGCCCGAACCATTCCATAAGAATTCCCTCAATAACGAGACTTGCTCTGTTACTGGTTTCAAAATGCAAGACAACTTTAATGGCTAGCTCTCAAGTTTATATACAGTTTAAGCATGAAAGGAACAATCAAACTCTCCACCCACACATCACACCCTGGGGGGGCTTCAATACACCTTCAGATGGCTAATTGCTAAACATTCCAGACATCTCGGTGCCGGGCTATAATTATCATGATCTAATCACTCCACCTGAGAAGTCACATTCCTTCATTAACAGAATTCAAACAAAACACCATCACACAATGCATTCCCCTCAAACCATATCTTGAGACAGACGTTCTGTCTCCGCATACAGCTTGACAAGTTCCATTCCACACACAAAACAGTATTTAGCATACATAATTAGAGATCCTGGACCAGACTCAATTAGCATGTCAACAGTCTACACAGAGAGATGAGTCATAGAATAAACCAACACTTTGCAATATGAGCTATCAGTAATGTCCCCTGTCCTGTAATTTAGGATATAATTTCTCAGTCACCCTATGGCCCTATCGGACATAAGGTGACCCTAGACATAAGAGTTATTAATGACGCTGGCACAGGAGTATCCCTCATCCTTCCAAAGTCTCTGTTTGTCCCGGGTCATTCCATTACAGATGCAATATCCCATTGACAGTTTCAAACTTCCCTTTTTCCTTTTCTTTTTTTGAGTAATTTTTCCCAACCATTCTGTTATTATTTATTTTCTGCAGACACGCGCCCGTGCATTTACTCCTGAAGAAGTAGATGTTGTTCCACGAAACGCGTTAAGTTCCTGGATGCAGCTCTGTTACCATCATGTATTTATACTATGAATGAATTTGTAGCAATCTATTCATGTGGAAATTGCATTTTCGCTACTTATCAGCTCTCCAGCAGTATATGTACTATTGAATTGTATTTCCCTGCTATCAGATTTGTTTATAATTGAAATTAAAACATTTCTGACCACGCGTATGGATTTTTACTATTTGTCATGTCATGTGCTTCATTAAAGTCCCAGGGGAATGCAAACTTGTTTAAATAATAAGACAAGACCTCTGTCTTCCTGCCCTTCCCCTCTTTGCATAAACATGAACACTTAGCCAAGCCAAGCGATTGTGTTTATTAAGGGTTGGCCAGACAGTTCTCAAATTGAATGTCTGTTTTATATCTATAGTTTCCTCTCATGCTCTCCAGTATTCATCTTTAGAAGGTTGGATGGTATGCAGCGCTGCCAGTTGCTTTCCTTAATGCGTAGTAAACAACCCCTAAGATGCAAATTTTACATTGAGAGCAGAGGCAGAGAGCGAGCGGCTTGTCTGGAAGATGACATTTAAGCGATTCTTTGGCGGATCAGTTAGCTTCCTGTACCTAGAAAAGGTAACAAAGATTTTCACCATCTGACATTATTAAATTGTAAGTTCTTCCTTATTACAGACAAAATGTCAAGCTTGTCACTTTGTCATTTTTCCAGTTCTTTACTCAGAGAAATCAAAGTATTCCCATTAGTCTGTGAGATTCCTGACATGTCTATGAGATCACAGGTACACTGTCAGTCAATAAACCCAGGCTTACCGCCAGGAGCCATGCCCAACCAATGATTCCATCAAAAGGCCAAGCTGCAGGCAGGCTAACCCCTTGTTTTATCACACCAACCTCAGGCAACATGCAGGATCAATGAATGGACTGATAGTACTATCTAAGAAACAAAACCAGAACAGTCAATCAGTATAGTTCCAAATCGCTAATTTTTTTTAAATATGTTGTTACTATTCAATATGAATATTTATTATTAAAGATTAATACAAAATAGTACAAAAATATGAAATACCGTATTTATCGGCGTATACCGCGCACTTTTTTGCCCTGAAAATCAGGGCAAAATCGCCGGTGCGCGATATACGCCGATACCCGCTTTCCAGCGCGGAGTTTGAAGACTGCCCGACTATACACGAGTGTACTGCGCTCGGTATATGCCGGCGCAGTGTTCAAACTCGGCGTGGGAAAGCGGGGATCGAGCGGGGAGGACACTGTAGAAGGACGCCGGACCCGACGAAGAGGACATCCGAAGCCGCAGACGGACGCCGGACCCGACGAGGCCGCCGATGGACGCTGCGCAAGACACCAAAACTGTAAGTACTAAAATGCTTTTTTTACAGGAATGATGGGTCCACTTTAGGGGTGCGCGCTATACGCCGGAGCGCGCAATACCCCGATAAATACGGTACATTTTTATAATAATTTAGAAATTAAAAAAACACATATTAAATATCGATCTTTAAAGGAGTTGTAAAGGAAAAAAATGTTTTGCCTAAAATTAATGTCTGCAAGGTAGACAGACAGAATAGTGTAATGATTCTGTTAAAAAACGAGTAAATACCTATTAAATTCCTTCATCTATATCACCAACGGCGTTCTAGTTTCTGTTCTCTCATTTACTTCCTGGTTTGCATCGCTCGTTCATGTAAGAACTACACTTCCCAGTATGATTTGCGGCACGCCCAGTAAATCACACCTCCTTGAAGTCTCTAACACGTAGAGAGCGTCCTGCCGCACAGATGTAGTTCCCAGGAGGGGGCGAGCACGTTACTGACCACCGCAGTAAAGCCTCCCATCACGGTGGTCAGTAAAATCAGACAAGCAGGAAGTGAAGTGAAGTGAAGTGAACAGAGAAGAAATAGAGCAACTTCTGAGCAAAAACGAACAATGAGGAAGTGAAAAGAGGAATGTCTGCAGGTAAAGAATGCTTATTGTGAAAAAAATTTGTTTTCCTTTACAACCCCTTTTAAATAAAGCATTTAGAAAAATATATATATATACATTTTATTAATCCAAAATTATCAGACATATGCACAGTTGTGATAAAACAGCAATTAATGATAACCCACAGACAGTAAGCTATACAAACATTTGAATTAAAATATTAATATTTAATAAACCATGCTATAATATGATCATGTCAGTTCAAAGGTCATTTCTAAAATTTGTAAACCAGCATCTTTCATTACAGTAATACATGGTGATCTTTGTTCAGGCACTTCTTGTTATGGAGTGAGAGCTTTTTCCCAGCTGTGCTCCAGCCAATGCTGGTGTGGGTGCATGTAGACGTAGGAAGTGGCTGACAGAAGCTAGGAAAGATTAACAGCACTGAGATGCCAAAAAAGAAAAAAATATTGAAAAAGTTAAAAACAGTTTTTTTTTTTTATTTACGCAAAATTCACCCTAACTGTCGGTTGAGTGTGGATTTGGCTACAAATTAGCATGACCAAAGAATATTTAATTTTGCAGGTATGACCAGAATGAGATTTTATGTTTTTTATTTTAATAGGGGATCTTGGCCCACAGTGTAATTTTTTTCCTTTCCTTTCTTTCTTCCTTCCTTCCTTCCTTCCTTCCTTCCTTCCTTCCTTCCTTCATCCTTCCTTCCTTACCCCTTTCTCTCACTCTTTCTATCCTTTTTTCCTTCCTTCCTTCTCTCTCTCCTTCCCTCTTTTCCTTACCCCTTCTCTCCCTTCCTTCCTTCCCCTCTTTCCTTTCTTCTTTCTCTCCCTCCAATTGTTCCTTCCATTATGTTATCCTTCCTTCACTCTCTCCCTCACATCTATTTTTCCTTCCCCCGTTCTCTCCCTTCCTTCCCCTCTTCCCTTGCTCCTTTCTCTTCCTCCAATTCTTCCTTGCTTCCTATTTTCCTTTCTTCCCTCTCTCCCTCCCTACATTTATTTTCCTCCCCCCCTTCTCTCCCTTCCTTCTCCTCTTTCCTTTCCCCGTTTTCTCCCTCCAATTCTTCTATCCTCCCGTCCTTCCTTCCCTCCCCCTTTCTCTCCCTAACACTTTTTACTTCCTTCCCTCGTTTCCTTGCCCCCTTCTCTCCCTTCCTTCCCCTCTTTCCTTTCTTCTTTCTCTCCCTCCAATTCTTCCTTCCGTAATTTTTTCCTTTCTTCCCTCTCTCCCTGTCATCTTTTTTTCCTTCTCTCCCTTCCTTCCGTCCCCTCTTTCCTTTCTCCTTTCTCTTCCTCCAATTCTTCCTTCCTTTTTTTCCTTTCTTCCCTCTCTCTCTCCCTACTTTCCCTTCTTCCCCCTCTTCTCTCCCTTCCTTCTCCTCTTTAACTTCTCCTTTCTCTCCCTCCAATTCTTCTATCCTTAATGTTTCCTTTCTTCCCTCTCTCCCTCCCTCCTTTCCTTCCTTTCCCCCCTCTCTCCCTTCCTTCCTCCCCCTCTTAACCTTCTCCTTTACCTCCCTCCCATTATTCCTTCCTTCCTTTTTTCCTTCTTTTCCTCTATCCCTCCCTTATTTCCTTCCTTCCCCCCTTCTATCCTACTCACCCCTCATTCCTTCCTCCCACAACTCTCACTTTTCCTTCTCTTCTTTCCTTTCCCCTTTCTCTCCCTACCATTTTTCCTTCCTTCTTTTCCCTTTTCCTTTATTCCCTCCCTCTCTCCCTACTTTCCTTCCTTCCCCTCTTTCCTTTCTCCTTTCTCTCCCTCCCATTCTTCCCTCCCCCTCTATTAATTTCTTCCTTCTATCCCTCCCTTCTTTCATTCCTTCCCCCCTTTTCTCCCTCCCATCCCTCGTTCCTTCCTTCCTTCCTTCCTTCCTTCCTTCCTTCCTTCCTTCCTTCCTTCCTTCCTTCTTTCTTTCTTCTATTAAAGTGATTTAATTACCTTCTGCCCTCCACTGGGGATATCTCCCACAACTCCCACTTTTCTAAAGCTGGTTTACTGCTGTGCTGTGAATAGAACTGCATATAAGGAGATTAAGGTTTACATCAGGGCAAAAAAATAAATAAAATAAAAATACATATATGCAGCACCTCTCTGCAGTACATGTGCATTTCCCCATGTTTTATCCATTTAAAGTCCCTAGAGATACAGGAAATGACCTGTTGATCTGCCAGAAATGCATTTAGGCCCAGATTCATGTAGAATCGCGGCGGCGTAACGTAACGTAGATACGTTACACCGCCGCAAGTTTTCATTGCAAGTGCCTGATTCACAAAGCACTTTCAAGAAAACTTCTGCGTAAGCCCGCGTAATTCAAAGGGGCGTGTGCCATTTAAATTAGGCGCGCTCCCACGCCGGACCTACTACGCATGCTCCCTTTTGAATTTCCCGCCGTGCTTTGCGCGAAGTGACGTAATTTTTTCGAACGGCGACGTGCGTAGCGTACTTCCGTATTCCCGGACGTCTTACGCAAGAAGGAAAAATGTTCAAATTTCGACGCGGGAACGACGGCCATACTTTATACAGCACATACGTGTGCTGTGTAAAGTTAGGGCACCTAAAACGACGACTAACTTTGCGACGGGAAACTAGACTAGCAGCGACGTAGCGAACGCGAAAAAACTTTGTGGATCGCCGTAAACTACTAATTTGCATACCCGACGCTGGTTTACGACGCAAACTCCCCCCAGCGGCGGCCGCGGTATTGCATCCTAAGATCCGACAGTGTAAAACAATTACACCTGTCGGATCTAAGGGCTATCTATGCGTAACTGATTCTATGAATCAGTCGCATAGATACTCTGAGAGATACGACGGAAGAAGAATACGTATCGGCCTAAACTGAGGAAAAACATTTTTTTTATATATTTTTGGGGAATATTTACAAAAAAAGTAAAAAATATTGCATTTTTTTCAAAATTGTTGCTCTATTTTTGTTTATAGCGCAAAAAATAAAAACCGCAGAGGTGATCAAATACCACCAAAAGAAACCTCTATTTGTGGGAAAAAAGGGACGTCAATTTTGTTTGGGAGCCACGTCGCGCAATTGCCAGTTAAAGCGACGCAGTGCCGAATCACAAAAACTGGCCAGGTCCTTTAGCTGCCTAAAGGTCCGGGTCTTAAGTGGTTAAATGGTACATTTAACTAACCAAAAGGGACCAAATAAGAGAAGTTTATTGGTAGGGTTTATAGACCCTTTAAATCAAATTGCTTCAATGTCATGTGATCGGGATAATAATGACTTTTTTTCCCCCACTAAAGAACAAAGTAAATTCAGAAGACATCACCCTTGCATTTACTCAACCTATTGTATGGATTTCACGGTACTAATTGTATTAAGCAACACATTAAACAGTAAATTGCTTTGCCCTCACAAATCCAGCATCTGCTTAGAGATTTCTCCAAAGATCAGAGGAAACGATAAAGTCCCAATGGGTGAGCTTATCCTAGTCCTAGCCCTATCAGGTCACATTGCCATTAATGCAGCGAGAAAGCCTAGTGGGACTCATTATCCCCAGGTTAAGTATGTTTAGTTTAAAGCGGATTACATCTAGGAGACTTTGATTATTCACTGAGTTAATGAAACTTGTTTGCTGTCTAGAATTGATGTCAAATTGCTTTGAGAGATAGGGGAATCCTGAAATTAGGCTACTTGAAAAAAACCTCTAATGAATCACTTTCAAAAAGGTACTCTAATTAAAATAAAGACTAGCATACAATATATTACCAAAATTATTGAACGCCTGCCTTTACACGCACATGATGAACTTTAATGGCATCCTAGTCTTAGTCCGTAGGGTTCAATATTGAGTTGGCCCACCCTTTACAGCTATAACAGCTTCAACTCTTCTGGGAAGGCCGTCCACAAGAAAAAAAGGTTCTTGCACGCATAGGGCAACCTATTAAAATTAATAGACTGACCATCACAATCCACAAAAATGTGCAAACACACATGCGCACCGCTGCACCTGCATAGATGTAAACTGAGGGGCAGATCCTCAAAGAAATTACACCGGCGTATCACTTACTCAATGTTAAGTATGGCCGTCATTCCCGCGTCTAATTTTGAAACTTTTACGTCGTTTGCGTAAGTCGTCCGTGAATGGGGCTGGACGCCAAAACCACGTCAAAACCAATGATGTCCTTGCGACGTCATTTAGCGCAATGCACGGCGGTAAATTTTAGGGACGGCGCATGCGCAGTTCGTTCGGCGCGGGGACGCGCTTCATCTAAATAAAACACGCCCCCTACCTGCCGCATTTGAATTCCGCGCCCTTACGCCGCGAGAGATACACTACGCCGCCGTAACTTACGGCGCAAATTCATTGAGGATTCAAACTAAGCCAAAGTAAGTTACAGCGGCGTAGCGTATCTGACATCTGCGCCGGGCGCAGCGTAGGTACGTGGATCTACCCCTAAGCCCCCGTTCACACCTAGGCGTATATACGCCTGTAGTGCGACGCCACAGCAGCCCCCGAGACGCTGGAGGGATGATTTCACATTGCCCTCTATGTGAACCATCTCCATAGAGGGGGTGAGGCTGCATTCACAATCGCGGCGTTTTGTCGCCGCAAATCGCGGTACAAAACGCCACAATTTGTCGTGGCAGTTCGCGGGACAAAACGCAGCGATTTTGTACGCCAAGGTGTGAATGCAACCTAAAGGTCTTTCATTCTTTCATTCTTTCATCCCCCAAAAAGATAAGGTGTTCCAAATCTAATTACACAAATACAAGGATCCAAGGGGGTGTCAATAGGCCTGTTGAAATATTTTTATTTTATGCCCAGTGGACACACCCTTAAAGGAGTTGTAAAGGAAACATTTTTTTTTTTGCTGAAATGACTGTTTACAGGGTATAGAGACATAATAGTTAACTGATTCCTTTTAAAAATGATTAAAAATAGATAAAAATAAATCATATAATGTACCTACAGTTTCAGTTTAGTTTTTGCATGTTTCCTGCTTCTCTGCTGCACAGAGCCAATACAGGGCAGTGATGGTTTGGAAAACGAAACTGATTGGTGTTGAGGGGTTTTAGACACACAGTAATCACACCTCCTTGATTAGTGACCACAGAGAGAAAGCTCCCATGACTTTTTTCATCAGGAAACAGACAACCAGGAAGTGTTCAGAACAGAGAAGGATTAGAGCAAAAACGAACAATGAGGACATGAAACCAGGACTGCAGTAAGGTAAAGGAAGCTATTTAGCTAAAAAAAAATTCCCTTTAGTGACCTTTTAGGCCCCTTTCAGACGAACGGCAGTTTTGCCGCAATTAAAAGCATTTACTTTTTCAGTGAAATTCAAGGCTCTGGGGACTGCGATTAGCTGCATTTGTACATTGCGATTACGTGCGGTTACATGCGGCCGCGTTTAGCTGCGGTAGTCATTTCCATAGCAACCATTTTAATTTTTTTTGATTATGATGTGCTTCCTGTTCTTTTTTGTTTTTTTCTCGCGCTGCTATTCGCAGATGACACAAAAGACTGCGATTACCTGCGGTTAAGTGCATATAGCTGCGCTAAATCGCACCTGGACGCATTCAATTCTATTTTTTCTATTCGCACCAAACCGCATGCAACGAAATCGCAGCTGAACGCGGTGTGTGAATGGGGCCATAGGAAAGCATTGTGTGCTTTTAGCTGCGGTAGAAAACTAGAAAATCTGCAGCTAAAAGCACCATTCTGTCCGTCCGTGTGAAAGGGACCTAAATGATACCTCTGCACACCGGCAATAGAGATGTGCATTCCTTGTGCATTGTGGAAACGTACGTGGTTTTGGACAAATGTGAACCTAACCAAAATCTCTTTGGCTTAAAGAGTTTGTTACCACAACATTTAATTTTCCTGATATGTGCCTGCTTTACCATGTACTTGTATGAGAAAGTCTCCTGTTCTCTTTGTATTGCTTCCTTTGCGTGAAAATCCCTGGTGTTGCTGCCAGCTCCACTGCTTTCCTACTTAAAACTGACCACATAAGCAGGAGAAAATCACAGTGGTCAGTCCTGGAGCTTTGCTGGGAACTTCAGTGTGCTCTCCTCCAATGATCCGACTTGTCCTGACACAACCCCCAACCCCCCCCCCCCTTCACAGCCATTCACTGGGAAGCTCAGTGTGCTGTTGCTTCTCCTCCCCCCAGATCTTATGCAGCTGAGAGCAGAGGGAATGTGGTCACTTTAAAAAAAGGGAAAAAAGGAAATGTATAATGTATTTCTATATCTATACACAAAGGGCCAGATCCACAGCCAGCCTCCGTAACTTATCTTTTCCCATTTAAGTTACACTGCCGGAAAATTTCTACCTAAGTGCCCGATCCACAAAGCACTTACCTAGAAATTTTCGGGTGTGTAACTTAAATTCCGCCGGCGCAAGGCGTTCCTATTCAAATGGGGGCGAGTCCCATTTAAATTAGGCGCACTCCCGCGCCGGACGTACTGCGCATGCTCGTGACGTCATTTTCCCGACGGGCATAGCGCGGTTTTACGTTACGCCGAGTTTTGTGAATCGCGCCGAAAAAAAAAAAAAGATACGACGGAAAAAATAAAAAAATAAATAAATAAATAACAGCGTCGCGGGTAAGAAGGGTCTACTTTTACAAGGTGTAAACAGTTTACACCATGTAAAAGCAGCCCTAAAGTTACGCAGGCAAACTAATACTTACGGAGAAAAAACGAAGCAGAAAAGCTTCGTGGATCTCCGTAAGTGCTAATTTGCATACCCGAAGCGGCATTTCGACACAAAATGCCCCCAGCGGCGGATGCGGTACTGCATCCTAAGATCCGGCAGTGTAAGTCTCTTACACATGCCGGATCTTCTGTCTATCTCTTGGAAACTGATTCTGTGGATCAGTTCCAAAGATAGAAACAGGGATAAGACGGCGTATCCCTTTTGAGGATCTGGCCCATATATTTTTTCTTTCATTTCACTTTTAAACTGAATGGGTTGTTTTACAATGTGAGGGATTACAATCACTTTAAGTCTTTTCTGTAATTATTTTGTGCTCCGTTTTTTTTATTTTCTTTCCAATTATTTTTATTGAAGTTTTCAAAAGAGCAGTTAAGTACAAAACAGTAAAATTATTATCTTTGGTCCACCTTAGCACACAATATTAGTTACATAAGATAAGATGTTATCAATCAGTAACAAAGCCCATAAGTGACCTATTATAAGGTCAGATAGCCAAGCCATAATTTACATGGATTGGTGACTGGGTATGGACCACTGGAACATGTATTACACAGTTATCTGCTCCCCCTCCCCCTGAAAGGTGCCAAATGTGACACCGGAGGGGGGGAGGATTCCGAAAAGCGGAAGTTCCATTTTTAGGTGGAACTCTGCTTTAACTCAGTAGGCCTCTTCAAATCCCTCACCATTTTATCTGGTGATGAGGTCACTCCGGACCAACAATTGCTTAGGAGGTATACCAGCGTCTGAAAAGAAGAGATGGAAAGTGAAAAGAAAAGAGAAAAAATTTAAATCTAGCAAAGCAAAGAACTAAGTATAAGACGTGCATCCGCTATGCATTTTTTTTTCACTTTTATTAAAAGATAATTACAATAAAATGAATTAACCACATTTCTGAATTCTCTAAATAGACATTACAGAACTTTGTCCCTATCAGGCTGGGTTCACACTATAGAACAGAGCGTCTCACAGCAGGAGTCATGTGCGTCTCCATTCACTGTATCAAGTCCGATTTCAGTCCAAATTTTGGGCTGAATTCAGACCTGAATTGGACCAAATGACGCACAGGGCTGCTGCGGAGATGTGTGAACGGCTCCATAGAGAGCCCGTCACAATATCCTGCTATGCGAATTTGATCCAGGGAAACCCACATCCAAGTGTGAACCCAGCCTAAAGAGCTACAGTAGTGTAACTCTGTTACATTCTTGTATGGGCGTAGCAGCGAGTGTCACAGACATTTCTTAAAGCTCAGAACTGCAACAGCTGAGACTGTGATCTGTGCACATGGTGGTGGCTACTGCGTGAGCGCAATTGGTTAACAGTTGATTTAATAAGCCTATAGCGGAGCGTTAAAAACGCGGTAAAATACTGCGATTTTACCGCGATTTTGACGCTCCGCTATAGGCGTATCCAGTGTGAAAGGGGTCTAATGAAGAAATATCAGTGGCTGTCCTAGCTTCATTCAGCAAGAGCCCACAGCGTAGCACTCGCCGCATGTCACTGGAGAGCACATTGAACACATTTTATAAGTGGTCAGAAACTTGTGAATAACTCATGAAAGAATAAAGTTACGTTAAAACCAAGCACACCATTGTTTTTCTTGTGAAATTCCCAATAAGTTTGATGTGTCACATGACCCTCTTCCTATTGAAAAAACAAAAGTTGGATTCAAAATGGCCGACTTCAAAATGGCCACCATGGTCACCACCCATCTTGAAAAGTTTCCCCCCTCACATATACTAATGCGCCACAAACAGGAAGTTAATATCACCAACCATTCCCATTTTATTAAGGTGTATCCATATAAATGGCCCACCCTGTACATCATCAGGCCACCCGGAACTCGCAGAAGAACACTGCCAAGAATGGAGCCACCTTATATGTGAGCATATTCTCTCCCCCCATCACAGATACTGGACCCTTCCCTCAGCCCTGTTCTCTGCACAAGCTATGCGTAGCACAGTGAAAATGTCACTAGTACTTTACAATGTATTATTTGGGTTCAGACAGGCATTTGGTGTACACCAGGTTGATTTACGAGGGCTGTACTGAAAGTTATGCAAAAGTGGGCATACATTTTTTAACTTACATAGGCCATCAAAGTTCACATGTTGGTAAAGTAATGCCGAGTACACGCTCTGAATTTCCGACAACAAATGTTCGATGGGAGCTTGTTGTCAGAAATTCTGACGGTGTGTAGGCTCCATTGGACATTTTCTTTCGGAATTTCCGACAACAAAAATTTGAGAGCTGGTTCTCAAATTTTCCGACAACAAAATCCGTTCTCGTAAATTCCGATTGTGTATGGACAATTCCGATGCACAAAATTCCACGCATGCTTTGAATCAAGTACGAGACGGAAGCGTTCGGTCTGATAAAACTAGCGTTCGTAATGGAGATGGCACATTCATCACGCTGTAACGAACTGAAGCACGAGGCTTAAAAGCGCAAATCGTCTCTCACCAAACTTCTACTAACACGACTGGTATTGAACTTCCCTTTAATAGTGCCGTTGTACGTGTTGTACGTGACCGCGTTCTTGGCATTCGGAATTTCCGACAACATTTGTGTGACCGTGTGTATGCAAGACAAGTTTGAGCCAACATCCATCGGAAAAAAATCCACAGTTTTGTTGTCGGAATGTCCGATCGTCTGTACGCGGCATTACTCTTCCTCTATAATAACTCTTTTTCTTTATTTTTGATTGTATGTAAATAATGGATTCCAAGCAGAAGCAATGTGCCGTCATTGTGTTCTTGACGAAGGAGGGGTGAAGGCTGTCCAACATCCAGAAAAGCCTACAGAGTGTTTACAACGATGACACCATTGACAAGAGCAACATGGATGAAGACGTTTAAAGAAGGGCAAACCAACACTGAAGTCAAATCATGCAGTGGGAGACCATCAACTGTGACCACTTACTCAAATCCTTAGTAAGTGGATCTCAATGACGGCACGTTGCTTCTGCAATCCATTATTTACCTCCACTTAAAAAGAAGAGTTACTTCCAACATGCAAAATTTGAATGACCTGTTGGAGGGGTGCACCGTGGTGCGGCGGCAATATTATACACAGTCAGGTGCAGTATAAAACTTGTATCAAAGAAATGGAGCAACAGCTCACGACAAACCTGGTGGGAGGACTGCACAATTGGGTGCACTCATGGTTTCCAGCAACCTGACAAGTGCAGATATCAGCTGGACTGGCAGTGTCATGTTGAGATGAGGCAGAATGCTGCCTGGCTGTCTAGTTCCCAATCGAGTTTTGACCCTACACTTTTCTTCCTCATTAGGAACCTTTCCTTACTGCTAGTTCTGTCCATAGCAGACAGGGTACCTTTCCCTACGCTACCCACTTGCATCAAGCGTGCCAAACCAAGGGGCCAGTGTCCTAAATAGACTCTGCCACACAAGATGGCCACTAGAGTCACATGTGCCAACCGGATCACTGCCCCAGTGACTCAGAAAACATAGAGGAACCATATTCCTCATGACCTCCTCTCCCTTAGCATTGCTGCGGTTGAGCGCCACCTGCAGTGGAGACAGCAGACTGCACCTGCCTACAGAGCTGTATGTTAGACATGTGCACTGCCGAAAAATTCATTCATTTTTGTTTCAATAATTTTTTGGGGGGGGGGGGGATTCAGGACATTCGTTATGATCGCAATTCGAAAATTTGTAAATTTCGAAATTAAGAAAGAAAACCCGAAAATTCTATAGAACGAAAATTCGAAAGAATAACTAACTAATATTGTCAAAAAAGGGTTAAAATCCATGCGCTTATCCTACTCTCCTGGTGAAGGGAAGTGTGACTATTGAAATGGAGAAATCAAACACCTGTTTCTTCTAACTAACTAATAATAACTATTAAATTATAGGTATTGGAATTTCCTTTCAAATTTAGCTGTTAGTGAATGTAAAGAATACAAATTTATCCAAAGTTACGAATTATCCAAAATAACGAATGCCGCATCTAAGCAAATGGAACGAAACAAATAAATAATAAATAATTTATGAAATTACGAAATTACAAATTTACGGATTTTTGAATTTATGAATTTACGGATTTTAAAATGTATGAATTTATGAATTGACAAATTTACGAATTTATGAATTTACTCATTTTTAAATTCATGAATTTTTAAATCTACGAATTTATGAACTCACAAATTTTCAAATTTATGAATTTTCGAATTTATGAATTTTCAAATTTATGTATTTACGAATTTATGGATTTTAACATTTTTAAATTTATGAATTTTTTAATTTACGAATTTATGAATTCAAGAATTTACAAATTTATGAATTTACGAATATTCGGAAAAATTTGTTAAATGGGTTTTCGTTAATTCGGATGTTTGTTAAAGAATGAATTTGGAACGAAATGAATTGCACATGTCTACTGTACATAAGTTGATAAAAAAGTCCACTTTTGATTAACTTTCAGTACAGTCCTCGTATATCCTTTGTGGCTGTTGAAAAATATATAAAAAAGAAAGTTTTGTGCCCAGAATTTAGCATTAACATCAAAGAATTTTTTGGAATGTAGAGGGTCATGTTCCAAAACGTATGAGACTAATTTGAAACTGAGTGGATGGAAAAAACTTAAAATATAGTTAAGCCTCTGCTAGTCTTCTGACCCCTGACTCCAATTATGATGAACAGATTGGAAATGAGAAATTAGGATAATCATGGTAATCAGAAATTTTAAAAAGTTTGTCAAGATAGCAGGCTCTAATCCTATTGAGGGCACATTTTAAATATCACATTTGGGTTTTATTACTGAATTATAAAATCATTATAGGTATTCATTTTAGGTGTGTTTTACAGAATGTAATTTGCACTGTTGTGGTCCAGCTGTAATTTCCTGCCAATTCTGCATATAATTGCTAATTAATCGCTGATCTGCTGCTTGTCAGAACTCAGTAGCTGAGCAGGTGAAACATTTGCATTTGAGAAGGCTGTTTTTGTATGTACAGAAGTACTAGATGTAAATCACAAACTGTGCTAAATTATGTCTTGAAATTAAAATAGAACTAAATGCAAAACTTTTTAGATATAATAGGGATTGTTTTAACAACTGTAAGTCTTCATACACACGACCAAGTTCCTCGGCAAAAACCAGCAACCAGTTTCTTGCTGGGAGATATTTTTTTGCCGAGGAAACCGGTCGTGTGTACACTTTTGTCGAGGAAACTGTGGAGAAACTCGACGAGCCAAAAAGAGAGCATGTTCTATATTTCCTTGACGGGAATGGAGAAAATTGGCTTGTCGAGTAACTCGACGGCTTCACAAGGAACTCGACGAGCAAAACGATGGGTTTCTTGCCATCTGTGTCCCATTGGGGAGATTTTCCTTTGCTTCTCGTCTCACAGCAAAAACAGAAAGTGAGAGAGCTTCCTGATGACGCAACACCGATTGCGAAACGCGTAGAGGCTTCTGGGTAATGTAGGTTGGGCGGAAACACAACAAGCGCCATCCCCTGCCGCTGAACCGCATAGAGACTGAGGCGTGGAGCGCACGCCGATAGACGGAACAACCACAAGGATGAGCGTTGGTGGCGCTCGGTACTGCTCGAAAGACTGGTGCCGGTCTGGAGGCACAACACCATGTGAGTGAGTTTTCTATATGTTTTATACAAATAAAGCGTTTTTTGAGCATACTGCACTATGATGAGCCCCTTGTTTTAAGACAATTAAGGTACCACCTCTTGCATGAAAGGAGGAAAACAGCGTGTTGGCTGTAAAGAGAGGAGACATCCACCCCAATTTCTAAAGACTTTTGTTATATCTTGGTCTGGTGAGTGTGCATTTTCGGAAGTTGGTGGCGGTGGCACAACTCGGTGGAAGATTCACTACTCATTTATTCACACTAAGGCCTTGTACACACGGTCGGACCAAACCAATGTGACTGGTCCGTCGGACCGTTTTCATCGGTTCACCTCCGTACGGCCTGATATGTGTACACACCGTCAGTACAAAATCTGATCGGATCAGAACGCGGTGACGTCAAACACACGACGTGCTGAATAAAACGAAGTTCAATGCTTCCAAGCATGCGTCGACTTGATTCTGAGCATGCGCGGGTTTTGAACCAATGCTTTTCTGTACTAACCATCGGTTTGGTCCGATGGGGCAGCGGTCCATCGGTTCGGTTTTGAAGCATGTTTTAAAATTTTGGACCAAAGGACAACAGACCGATGGCCTATACACACGGTCGGTTTGGTCCGATGAAAATGAACTTCGGTTCATTCTCATCGGACCAAACCGACCGTGTGTACGGGGCCTTAGGAGCACTTTGAGTTTTTGAGCATTGGACTTTTACGCATTGAATTGAGAGCTATTTGGTTCACTTTTTCAGATTTATTCTGGAATAGTTGTATATATACAGTCACATTGAATTCTGGTGTATTTATCTATTTACTCATAGGCCCAGATTCAGGTACAGCAGCCTATTTTAGAGCGGGCGTAGCGCATCTCATATGCGCTACGCCGACGTAACATAGAGAGGCAAGACCAGTATTCACTTTCTCCCTAAGTTACGGCCGCGTAGCGTAAATGGGCCAGCGTAAGCCCGCCTAATTCAAATTAGGAAGGTAGTGGGCGTGTTGTATTAAAATTAACCGTGACCCCATGTAAATGAATGGCCGAACGAATGGCGCATGCACGCGCATTCTCAGAATCACGTCAAATTTACTCCCTAAGATACGCTGGCTCAATTCATAAGACGTGAACGTAACCTACGCCCAGCCCCATTCACGTACGACTTACGCAAACGATATAAAATCCGACTGTGTTCCGACGTCCATACCTTAACATGACTTACCCCTGCTTAGATGGTTTATCTTTACGCCGGACGTACGCCTTACATAAACGGCGTAGCTTACAGCGACGGCCGCAGGTACGTTTGTGAATCGGCGTATCTAGGTCATTTACATATTCGACGCGTAAATCAATGGAAGCGCCCCTAGCGGCCAGCGTAAATATGCACCCAAGATACGACGGCGTAGGAGACTTACGTCGGTCGGATCAAGCCAAAATCCAGGCGTATCTTGTTTCAAGAATAAGGCGCATAGATACGACGGCGCATCCTAGAACTTACGCGGCGTATCAGAAGATACGTCGGCGTAAGTCGTACGTGAATCTGGGCCATAGTGTTTTTTTTAATTGGGAGTTTGAGTTTACAATATGCTGTTGGTTTATTAATCATAGGTTCACTAAAATTAGGTTTGCCTCAGTAACATATTTTGCTTATAATTTGTATACACCCCTATCTTGAGGTGTTCACAGTACGGCAGCAGATCAATAGTATACACTAGTTTATATATATATTTTTTTATTTATTTATACACAATATTGTTTAGCGCCGGTGACACAAAATATACAAAGTTTCCCATAGACACACTCCTAAACCTTGTGGACGGCCTTTCCAGAAGAGTTGAAGCTGTTATAGCTGCAAAGGGTGGACCAACTCAATATGGAACCCTACGGACTAAGACTGGGATGTCATTAAAGTTCATGTGCGTGTAAGGGCGGGCGTCCCAATACTTTTGGTAATATAGTGTATGTAGACATGTAGAATTGTCTAATGTGTGCAGATTCAGGGCATGTATTTTTAAATCTTCATGATTCGTATTCCTGAACCTTGTGATCCTCCACAATTCAGACAATGTGACAGATTACATACTCAGCGGGGCGCACGCTCTTGGCACAGCTTGTTCTACAATATTGCATGCAAATATGCGGCCGCTCTGCACCAAGGCCTGCCTAGAAGAACCTTTCCTCTTCTCCATAAAATGGGTGGGGGGGTGCTAGTTCACAGAGGTGAATATGGCAGGGCTGATAAGGCTGCTAGAGATAACACTGCAAAGTGCCCAGGACACAGGAAAGCAATGGATTTTTAGTAGGATTAACAGGCAGGGCTGGACTGGGACAAAAATTTGGCCCTGGACTTCATCCAGACTAGCCCACTTTGACAGACGGGGAGGGAGAGGAGGTGAGCGGAGGGGGGCAGTGGTCCGCTGTCACTGAAGCCGGCCCTCTGAGCCATCGGCCCACCGGGATGGCCAGTCCATCCAGGTATATGTTGCACCTATCAAAACAATGTAACAAAATGTTTTCAAGAGTATAATTAAAAGACTTATCCTCCATTCACACTTGAGCGACTTCAAAGTCGCCCAATTTCCAGTGCGACTTTGATCTGACTTTACACTCTCTGGAGTCATATCAAAACTTGCATCAAAGTAGGGAACTTTTCAAAGTTTCTGCAACTTTAAGTCGCACCAATCTGAACGGGCGCCATTGAAAACAAAAGTCTGCGACTTGTCATGCGACTTTTTGTGTCCAAAGTCACATGACATATTGCACATGTGTGAATGGAGCCTAAAAGGTAGCAAATAAGAGTTATTTTTTAGGGTTTACATACATTTGAAATTAACACTAAACGCTATCCTTATCCTCCAAAAATAATCCATACACGTCCACTATTTATTGGCCCTGTCATCTATTTTTCATGAGATTGTTTCTGAGGGTCCGTGCACTCTAGACAGCGGAAGACATGACAGAACTGATGGAAGAAAAAGGCAGCATAAAAACGCTCCTATGGAGCATATTGCACGTTCTTTACGTGTTTTTAACTGCTTGCAGACTGGTGCACGACGATTTACATTGTCAGAATGGCGCGGCTGTGCAAAAGGACGTACCCGTACGTGTTCGCGTGCCCGTGGGTCACTGCCCTCGATCATGGCACAGAGAGGCATAATGAGAGATGCCTATGTAAACAAGGCATTTCCCTGTTCTGCCTATTTACAGGACAGTGATCCACTGCTCCCAGTGATCTCTGTCATGTTCTAGTGAGCCCACCCCCCCTACAGTTAGAACACACTCGAGGGAACACAGTTAACCTCTTGATCGCCCCCTTCCCTGACAGTGTCATTTACACAATAATCAGTGCATTTTTATAGCACTGATCACTGTATAAATGTCAATGGTCTCAAAATAGTGTCAACAGTGTCCAATCTGTCCGCCGCAATGTCACAGTCCCGAAAAAAGTTGCAGATCACCATGATTACTAGTTAAAAAAGCCATAAATCTCTCCCCTATTTTGTAGACACTATGCGCCAGATCCAGAGAGAGAGTACACCGGCGTATCTACTGAGACGCTGGCGTACTTTCAAATTTCCCGCGTCGTATCTTTAGTCTGAATCCTCAAACCAAGATACGACGGCATCTGGGTTCGATCCGACAGGCGTACGGCTTCAAATTTTTGAATTTTAATGCAAAAAAAAATGTCACGCTTTAAAAATGCGCACGCCCGTGCAATGGCGATAAACAATGTAAATTTTACAATCCATAGGCGACGCTTTAAAAGCCTTACCAGTTTTACAGAGGAGATCTGGTGGTGGAATTTCTGCCCTTAAACTGACATTCGCAGTGATACCTCAAATGTGTGGGAACCAAAGCATGTGTTCTCCTTTGTGCGCAAGCATGGGAGGATGGGGAGTACTTAAATTTTCTCTTTCAAAATATTATTTTAGTTTTTTCATTTTTTTTACATTGTTGCTTTCATTTTGTATTTATTTTGTTATCACTTTTAATTGCTGTGACAAGGAATGTAAACATCCTTATGACAGCAATAGGCATGTGACAGGTACTCTTTATGGAGAGATATGGGGTCTATAAGATCCCAGATCCCTCCTCTGCACTTAAAGCGGAGTTCCAACCACAATTAGCATTTTTTAAATGTATGTCCTTTCATCCTGCGTTCTTATAATATAAATCTGGTCACTTACTATTTTACAATCCGCCGCCGCTCTGCATAGTTATTCAAAAAAGATAGTTTATAAAACTATATCTACACTGTTGTCATTTTGCTTGTGGGCATTGTGAAGCCTACAAGCACTTACTTCCTGGAAGTCTTGGATGGGGAGTGATAATTGGACAGCGCACTGCATCCTGGGAAATGATGACACACATTTCCCAGGAGCATTAGAGGGAGATGATGTCAGAATCCTAGGTGGTTTCAAAGGCAGATTTTGTGGGACCGCATAGCAACAGGCATTTCCAGATGAGTAAAAAAAATGTTTTTCTTTTTTAGTCGTAGGCTACAGTTTAAAGCAAAATAGTTTTTTTGATGGAACCTCCACTTTAAAAGCATTGAATAACACCAAGATCTGTGTTTCTGAATGCTTTCGATTTTCAAAACAAAATGGCGCCAAGCTGGAAGTGATGTCATGTCATTGCTTCTGGGTTACTATCACGAACAGCCAATCAAAGCAGATCCCGGCTTTTCTAGGCACTGGCTGGTTGCTCGGGTCTCCTGATGGGATGGGAGAGCTCAAGAGAGCCGTGGAAGGCAGGGGGGGGGGGGGAAATACTGAGGTGATGCCCAGGTATCATCTTAGTGCAATCACCGAATGGATGGTTAAAGAGACGCCTCTGCCCTTCTGCCTGGGAGGAGGCCCCGCCCCCCTGAAAAATGCAGCCCAAGGAAAACGCCTTGTTTGCCTTACGGTAAATACACCCCTGCATACAGTGGGATTATGGAGAACGATCATACTAGCCACCCTCTAAAAGTAAGTCAGATCGCAGGGCAGAGCAAAAAAAGGAGTTTGGAGATGTGAAGTTGGCTGAGAGCAATAGAAGGGACTTTTTGGCCTCATTTGCATTAGCTTTTGATCCTAAATCAGATCGCTCTTCAGAAAGCATTTGATGGGTAGTGAAGATGCATTGCATCACCTCCTGACTACCTGCTTTTACCCCTTCATCCTCACACCAGCTTTTAACAGCCATGTGCATTGCATGGGTTTTTGGAGGTGCTTGCAGAGCGGTCCCGACTCCCATTTACTTGAACGGGTCGTGTTCAGCAGACACTTTGCTGGGGCATAATTCCTATGGTGGCCGTGAAGCAAAGCATTGTGGCTGCAGCATGTGTACACCCCTGGCCACTGCCTTTGCAGCCAAATTGGGTAGAGGTTGTGGAGTGGTAGAAGCAAGCAGTGATCGGGAGCTTTTGGTTAGGCACTGGTAACTGTGTCAGAAGTGCGCAGTGCGTGCGCTCTCGGCACAGCTGTATTGACAGCAATTCACGCAAATATGTGGCCTCTTAGGCGCCAAGGGGTTAAAGTAACAAAGTGCCTGGTGTTTTTTTTTGTTGGTGGGGGGGCGGTAAACAACCACATCACCCACCCCCCAGCGGCCAGTAGCACCTCCCCCCCAGCTCACTGTCTGCCAGTCTATCCAGCACTTATCCCATCTAGGTGGTGGGCAGTGCCTCCTGTGTCCCGTCCTCGATCACGGCTGCTTCCGCTGTGTGGCTCCTCCCCTCCTTTTAGGCGTCCAATAGGGTCAACTGTCCTTTTAGCCAATCGAGTGATGGGTCTCGAGACCCACTTCCTGATTGGTCGGAAGGAGGATCAGTGCTACAATAGCGAATTGTTATTCGCTGTTGTAAGACACCTGGGTGGGCTCGGTTCACATTCTCTGCGCCCTGAGCCCATCCTATTTTGAAGCCAGATGCATGGATAGGGGAGGCGTCCTGTACCCTTAATGGACGGGCCACCCCTGGCCGTATCGCAAAAACTGGCCTGTTCATGAAGGTAGGTAAATCTTCTGGAGGGCAAGTGGTTTGTAGCACGTCATAATGGTCGGGTTAGGCCCCATGTACACGGGACGCTGCTAAACATACGCTCAGAGGCAGTTGGACGCTCTTTTCAACTGCCCCTGAACTCATTTAATGTTATCCTATGTGACCATGTACACAGTCCCATTTATTGCCGTTTTCAGGCAGTTGTGTTTAATAGCGTTTCTTTGAAGGCAAAAAAAATGCGTTTTGACGCAGAAGATTTCTACGTTTCAGACGCCAAACACGACCAAATGTGGCTAAACGCGTTTAGGCTCCATGTACACGGGACATTTTTACAACTGCTCCTGAATGATTTAACTTGACAGACAGAAACCCACGTTTAAAATGGCTGTTTAGCCGCGTTTACATACCGCGTTTAGACGCGTTTGCATCTAGAAGCATTTTGAAAAATAACTGTTTTGTTAAAATGAAAAACGTCTAGAAACTAAACGCTGCTAAACGCGGGTAGCCGCAATTGGCGCTTCAACTGCCTTTAAACACAGCTTCTGACCGAATTTTTTTGGGTTCAAGAAAAAGCCTCTAAACACAACTGCCTAGAAACAACAATAAACGAAACAGTGTACATGGACAGATAAGATAACATAGAGGAAAGTTCAGGAGCAGTTGAAAAAAATGCCCAACTTCTCCTAAACGCCCGTTTACCAGCAGCAGTGTACATGAGGCCTTAGCCGCGTTTCGTTTGTTTATAGGCGTTTTCATTTTTGGCTATTTAAAAAAATAACAACACAACTTTCACAGTGTATTCACCCATTTTTTTGACTGCATTCAACTGTACTCAAAAATATGTGAAAACATACTGTATATACTCGAGTATAAGCCAATTTTTTCAGCACATTTTTCTGTGCTGAGAATGCCCCCCTCGGCTTATACTCGAGTTACCTTTTTGCGCCTGATCTCCTGGATTTTGGGGACATGAAACCGGCTGGCCGTAGGTTCCCTGGATCCCACACATGTAGCCCCACTCTTCCTCTACAAGTGTGCAAAGTTTGTTGTCCGGGGGAGCACCGACTTTTCAAAGCCGGGCACCCCTTCCATAGACTCCCATGTTAAGCGGTAATTTCTCCGGTGATTTTGGGGACGCAGTACCAGCCGTTCGTATGTCCCCTGGACCCGGAACTTGGCACACATGTACCCAACTCTTCCTCTACAAGTATGCAAAAGTTTGTTGTCTGGAGGACCTACGGCTGGGGAGCACCGATTTTTCAAAGCCGGGCACCCCTTTCATAGACTCCCATGTTAAACGTCAGTCTAGGCATGGACACAGTGAGGCATGGACACAGTGAGGCATGGGCACAGTGAGGCATGGACACAGTGGGGTAGATTCAGATTGATTAGCGGATCTTTAGTCCCACGTAATCTATCTGATTTACGATCCGCCGGCGCAATTTTGCGAGGCTAGTGCAGTATTCAGAAAGCACTTACCTCGAAACTTGCGCCGGCGGATCGTAAATCCCCCGGCGGAATTCAAATTCCGCGGCTAGGGAGAGTGTAGTATTTAAATCAGGCGCGTCCCCGCGCCGATTTAAATGCGCATGCGCCGTCCGCGAGTTTTCCCGCCGTGCATTGCTCCCAATGATGTCGCTAGGCGTGAGCGTAACTTGCGTCCCGCCGTATTCTGAATCGACTTGCGCAAACAACGTAAAAATTCAAAACTCGGCGCGGGAACGACGGCCATACTTAACATAGGATACGCCTCACATAGCAGGGGTAAGTATACGCCGGAAAAACCCCGAACGCAAACGACGTAAAAAAAAAGCGACGGGCGGGCGTTCATTTCTGAATCGGCGGATCTCCTCATTTGCATATTTGTTGCGTATACAAATGGAAGCGCCACCTAGCGGCCGGCGGGAGATTGCAGCCTAAGATCCGACGGTGTAAGTCACTTACACCTGTCGGATCTAAGGGAGATCTATGCGTAACTGATTCTTATGAATCAGTCGCATAGATCCGACCGTCGGATCTCAGAGATACGACGGCGTATCTCCTGATCTCTATCTGAATCTCCCCCAGTGAGGCATGCATATGGACACAGTGAGGCATGGACACAGAGAGACATGGACACAGAGAGGCATGGACACAGAGAGGCATGGACACAGAGAGGCATGGACACAGTGAGGCATGCACACAGTGAGGCATGCACATGGACACAGTGAGGCATAGGCACAGTGAGGCATGGGCACAGTGAGGCATGTACATGGACACAGAGAGGCATGGACACAGTGAGGCATGGACACAGTGAGGCATGTACATGGACACAGAGAGGCATGGGCACAGTGAGGCATGGGCACAGTGAGGCATGGACACAGTGAGGCATGTACATGGACACAGAGAGGCATGGACACAGAGAGGCATGGACACAGAGAGGCATGGACACAGTGAGGCATGCACATGGACACAGTGAGGCACAGTGAGGCATGCAGATGGACACCCTAGGCTTATACTCGAGTCAATAAGTTTTCCCAGTTTTTTGTGGTACTGTAAAATTATGAGCCACGGCTTATATTCAGGTCGGCTTATACTCGGGTATATACGGTATGTATAAAATCAACTGTACTCAAAGATACGTGGAAAAATATGTATAAAATCAACATATTCGAAAATACGTGAATCCCAGGTAAAAGTTGTGTGAATCTTGGGTGAAAACATTTATAAACAGATGTCTCAGGTGTAACCCGACCATTACGATGGTGCTTGATGAATTAAAAAAGTATTATTTTCTTGAATCCATTCCAAATCCTGGAGACACTTCTTCCTCTGACCGCTGCTAATGTTGCCGGAATGAATGTATTGCATTAATCAGGCATGACGAATGGCAGAGCACTTTGTGAAATAATGTTCTGTGTCAATCCACGGAGGACGACTGAATGACCCAAACGTCCCACCCAATGTTCCTCCGCCGCTCCTCGCCACCTGATACATTGAACCCACGTCTTCTCCTTTTTGCTTTTTTTATTTTTTTTTCTAATTTGCAATAAAAGAAAGACTTTCACCATAAAAAATGTAAAAGCTAATGAGAAAAATGATTAATTTCCAGCCGTCACCGTCAGCTAATTATTCATCTGTGAGTTTGGAGCTGGCGAGGCTGTGATTTGGAATTTAAAGCAATTTGCGCAATGTGTGTCCCCAGGCTTCCATAACGCCGGTAATGCCGTTTGAACTGCTCCGGTGCATATCAATAACCTGCTAGGTACATAATGAACTGTTTCATAGATTTTTGGTGATGTGCTTCAAAAAATTAAATAAAAAATTACATATAATAAAACAATTAACGTTGTCAGGACTGAAGTGTCTTTACCAAGAACAGACATGGAATACATTACAGCTTACCAGGTTTCTTTCACCTGTGGGGCCAGGGACCAGTAAGAGATTGGTTACACCACGATTTCTGCGTGCATGTTTTTGATGCATCATTTTCTTAATCTCAATTGAGGACATACAGGTATTGGACAAAAATATGGAAACATCAGGTACAAATTGTTACCAAATACAGTGGAACCTTGGATTACGAGCATAATCCATTCCAGGAGAATGCTCGTAATCCAAAGCACTGGCATATCAAAGCGAGTTTCCCCATTGAAGTCAATGAAAACGAAAATAATTTGTTCTGCGTTGACTTCAATGGCATGCAATACCACATGTGGCCAGAGGTGGGGGGCGCCGGAGAGCCTCGGAAACAGCTCGGCTGACCTCGGCAAACGTGGAGCTGGCTCTGCTCAGCTCCAGCACCCCCCACCTCAGGCCAAACGCGGTACTGCACACCGATTTGGCCTGACTCCTGCTCGTAACCGAGTCAGGATCTTTTTCAAAATACAGGGCTCGTATTGCGAAACGCTCGTTAACAGCGTTACTCGCAATTCGAGGTTCCCCTATATCAGGTGTTTTGAACCTTTGCCGCGGCTCCGGTGCACCTTTTGAGGGTAACGAGTAATCTACCTGATTACTCTTACCCTCGCAGTAACGCCGTTCCCATTACTTGGGCGGCGTTACCGCAATTACATCTACCGCGCGGCGTGCGGGGGGCAGGGGGGGTCATGTGGCCACAGGCCTGAGCTGGCCTGTGATTCGGTCACGGCGCGTCATGTGACTGGCCACAGAGCTGGCCTGTCTGTGCTCGTGGCCCGGGTGGCGCTGGCGCATGCACCGCTCCGGATCCAAGACCGTGACCCTGCGAAGAGAGAGAGACAGACGACGAGTGACACAGACAGTAAGAGCACTAGAGCAGGCAGTGCAGGTGAGGACCGGCATCATGTGTGGATTGGAAGTGTCTGGGACTGGGGGGGGGGGGAGAGCGGCCTAGTCTAGGGCTGGGGGCTGGGGCCAGCCTGGGCATGTGGAGGTGGAATCTTATCTGATATAATTGATATTGTACAGTATTGCATTTGCTGGGCATGTGGAGGTGGAATCTTATCTGATATTGTACAGTATTGCATTTGCTGGGCATGTGGAGGTGGAATCTTATCTGATATTGTACAGTATTGCATTTGCTGGGCATGTGGAGGTGGAATCGTATCTGATATTGTACAGTATTGCATTTACTGGGCATGTGGAGGTGGAATCTGACTGCACGATCCTGTATATAGCATTAAGGTAAGAAACAATATATGCAGTGTTATATTTGTTTTAAATGTCGCAATGGTTTTGCGGCTCCCAGGTTTTTTTTTCCTTTGGAAACGGGTCTAAGTGGCTCTTTATGTCTTAAAGGTTGCAGACCCCTGTCCTATATGGTGTTGGACCGCCTTTGGCATCCAAGACTGCCTGAAATCTGTATGGGAATTATCAAATATAAGTTTTAGATGGCGGGTAATAGAATATGATGCCACTCTTCTTGTAAAAATTGTTCCAGTTCTTGAGGAAAACAAGCCAGAACCTTGTACTCCAGAGATATTTGAAGAGTGCCCCATTGATTTTGGCTAATCTGTTGAGTTTAGAATAGGGTTGTCCCGATACCACTTTTTTAGGACCGAGTACGAGTACCGATACTTTTTTTCAAGTAGTCGCCGATACCGAATACCGATACTTTTTTAAAATGTGTCCCCAAATGCAGCCATGTCCCCCACATATGCAGCCATGTCCCCCACATATGCAGCCATGTCCCTCTAGCCATGTCCCCCACATATGCAGCCATGTCCCCCACATATGCAGCCATGTCCCTCTAGCCATGTCCCTCACATATGCAGCCATGTCCCTCACATATGCAGCCATGTCCCTCTAGCCATGTCCCTCACATATGCAGCCATGTCCCTCTAGCCATGTCCCTCACATATGCAGCCATGTCCCTCTAGCCATGTCCCTCACATATGCAGCAATGTCCCTCTAGCCATGTCCCTCACATATGCAGAAATGTCCCTCTAGCCATGTCCCTCACATATGCAGCCATGTCCCTCTAGCCATGTCCCTCACATATGCAGCCATGTCCCTCTAGCCATGTCCCTCACATATGCAGCCATGTCCCTCCAGCCATTTCCCCCATACCTTTGCCGCCGAAAGCCGCCGCATGGAGAAAATCACAGCATTCATTTGAATAGCTGTTTTGCCCGCGCGTATAGACACTCCCCCTTGCTCGGAATTGGACAGATCACGATCACCCATCCAATCCCAAGCAAGGGGGAGTGTCTATACGCGCGGGAACACTACAGCTATTCAAATGAAAGCTGTGATGCGGCGGCTTTCGATGCGGCGGCGCGATGCAGCGGCAGGGGGGAAAGTATTCTATTTAGGTATCGGGGGTATTTGCGCGAGTACGAGTACTCCCGCAAATACTCGGTATCGGTCCCGATACCGATACTGGTATCGGTATCTGGACAACCCTAGTTTAGAAGTATATATTGATTAAAAGAGTTGTGGTGAATTGTTAATTGTTTAAAATGGATGTAAACCCGATATTTTTTATTTTTTTTGCAGTCACAATGTAGAGTATAAGATTTCAACAGATGCGGATGATTGGAACTACATTACCACACCCAGAAGGACAGACACACCGCAGTCAAACAACGTTGAAAACCCGACACTCTATAAAGTCCTTCTGTCGGTCCTAACCGTGAGTAAACTACCGCCACACCTACAAAATACCTGTAGGGTGTTTACCACCTCTAGACAGATACCCACACTTACTTAACCAAGATCGCACCTCACCCCACTGAGGAGGCTTCTACGGTGGTGGTGAAGAACCAACATCTTCTATCATGGAGACATGCACAGACTATAGCAAACTAAAGAGGAGTTGCATGACTTAACTCCCCTTACACCTCTTACCTACTATATTCAGGGGGTTGTCGAACTCAGCTATGTTGTATGGGGGGAAATTTTTACCTTCCTTTCTTGTTTCAGTTCTTTTTTATATATTTTTTCAACTCTAAGTCCGTTATTCCCTGCAGGACTGTTAGATGTTATTAGGTTCTATATGGGAAAATGTTGCTGAGCACGGTTGCACAGAAACTTAAGATTGTGATTACGTAGCATATGTTACAACAGAATCTGTAAGTTATATAGGATACACAGGTTGTTCTGATTTATATACTAGTTCACCCTGCTCTTTCACCTCCATTTCTCTATCCGGCCTGAGCCAAAGAAAACACAGAGGAAGGGGTGATACCTTTCCATGACAAATCTTCCCAGGTCACACGACCCCCGATTTCTTCACGAACACACTAATACAGGTTTTTATTACCATTTACCTAGATTTCTACAACATTAGTAGTAGATCTGATACATTCCACTCGCGCTCCTCCCACTTACCTCCAGGAGCACAACTTAATTCTTAGTAAAATAAGAATCTAGTAGACTCTCCACACCTCTAGTGTGTACTTGAGTAACGCTCACATTTATCCCCCTATCTTCCTTACCCTCCCTTTACCTCACTCCTATTTCTCCCCCCCGCCCTTCTTACCTATTACCTCACATACCCTCCCCCCCACCTACCTTGGTCCCAACCCCAGGGATCCATTGCCTCATTCCCAAAACAGACACCTAAGGGCTAAAAGTTACCATCATGGCCTACGCCTTTCTGGGGAAAGCCCCCTCTATCATATCACACAATGTCAATGGACTGAACATTCCAGAAAAGAGAACCAAAATGTTACGCGAACTTAAAAAAGCGCGCCCCTCAGTGGTTTTCTTACAAGAGACCCACTTTAAAGGTCAGGACATACCCAAACTAACTGATAACCTCTTCACGAAAGCATTCCATGCCACGAACCCCCTGGCCAAAACCAAAGGAGTTTCCATCCTTTTTAACAAGGACTCCCCCTTCGTACTTAAACAACTCCTAGCGGACCCAGAGGGCAGATATCTTTTTCTAAAAGGCTCATGGGCAGGGTCACCCATCACTCTAGCCAATGTCTACTTTCCCAACATAGCCCATATCACGTTTTGCCGCAGGATCATAGATGAACTCACACGATTCGCGGATGGGTGTGTTGTCCTCGGAGGAGACTTTAACATCCCTCTTTCCCCACTGAGGGACACCTCTTCAGGACATACTCATGTTTCCTTTAAAATCCTGAAACGTATCAAAGTCATGCTACAGTCTCTTACACTGGTGGATGCATGGAGGTCAACACACCCGTCCGAGAAGGATTTCACATATTTCTCTGCCCCCCACAAAAAATATTTGCGTATTGATATGATCTTTGTTTCTCAAAGAGACCTGGGAAACGTTTCCAGGGCTGAGATTGGCATCATCTCGCTCTCGGACCACGCCCCAGTAGCCATATGCCTTGAGCTTGACCCACCCAGAAGATCCACTTTCAACTGGAGTCTTAACGCGTCCCTACTTACAGACCAGATGATTAAAGACAAAATACATCAAACAATCACCACATTCTTTTTAAATAACCCAGCTGCAGACACGAACCCCCTAAATAATTGGGAAACACATAAATGCATTGTACGAGGAGAGTTGATAAAGTGGGGATCCAGGAAAAAAAAGGAAAGAGACAAAGAAATCACCAGACTGACACAACAAATAGCCAATCTAGAAACACAACACAAGCAATCGCTGTCAATCTCTGTTGAAGAAGAACTGGTAAAATGTAGGACGGCCTTAAAACTAATACTAGACATTAAAATCAGGAAGTCCCTCTTCTTTAAGAAGAATATCTTCTACGAACAGGGAGACAAATGTGGAAAGCTCCTTGCAAATGCCCTTAGAGATGCAAAATCAACGAATCAAGTCCACGCCATTAGTGATAAAGGGGGTATATTAAGACATGAACCTGAAAAAATAGCAGAACTCTTCCACAGGTTCTATGACAAACTATACAACTTGCCAAACCAACACAAACCCTCACATATAAAGAAATCTAAAACAGAAACCATATCTGAATTCCTAAGAGATAGCGGACTTCCCTCATTCAACCGAAACGAAATCACCGTTCTAGAAAGCCCCATAACCGCTCTAGAACTACAGGCTGCCATCAAAGACCTGAAAGCAGGAAAGAGCCCCGGCCCAGACGGATTCACATCCCAGTACTACAAAACATTTACGAACATACTATGCTCTCCCCTGCTTTCTACTTTTAACTACTTAGCAAAGAACAAAAACACCTCCAACTCATTCCTCATGGCACACATCGCTGTTGTCCCCAAACCCGACAAAGAACATACTGATTGCGCTAACTTTAGGCCCATATCACTCTTAAACGTCGATTTGAAACTCCTGGCCAAAATCCTTGCCAACAGATTAAAACCCATACTCAACAAAATTGTAGGTCCTGAACAGGTGGGCTTTATGCCAGGAAGAGAGGCCAGGGACAACATTACTAAGGCACTAAACCTAATTCACCATGCCCAAAAATCTAAATTTCAAGGAATGCTTCTATCAACAGACGCCGAAAAGGCATTCGATAGAATTTCTTGGGACTACATGTTTGCCACATGCTCGCATATAGGGCTAGAGGGAAACATGATGTCATGGATTTCGGCCCTATACCAGAACCCACAAGCCAGAGTCAAGGTAAACAACATACTCTCTAACCCGATAAATATTAAGAATGGGACACGTCAGGGATGCCCACTCTCGCCTATACTCTTCATCATTTCTTTAGAACCCCTAATCCGAACAATTAATCTTTCCAGAGAGGTGAATGGGTTTGTGGCAGGAGATAAGGAATACAAAGTGGCTGCGTACGCAGATGACCTGCTGTTCTTCCTTACACAACCCCACCTCTCTATCCCCAATCTACAAAAAATATTCGACACTTTTGGTTACATCACACATTTTAAAATTAATCAATCGAAATCTGAAGCACTAAACCTTACCCTACAACCTGAACACCTAACTTTGATCAAGTCAAACTACCAATTTAAATGGGTCCCCACGACACTTAAATACCTAGGCATCCACCTAACTAAATCCATAGATTCCCTATTCAATTCCAATTACACCACCCTCCTAAAATCTATCTCTGAGGACCTTAACAAGTGGACCCCAAAACTGTTTTCATGGTTCGGCAGAGCCTCAATTTTAAAAATGACAGTCCTCCCCAGACTTCTTTACATATTTAACGCCCTCCCTATACATGTTCCAGACACATTCTTCACTAAATTAAGCAGGATACAAAGACGCTTCTTGTGGGCAGATAGGAACCCCAGAATAAATTTTCAGCTACTAACCCGCTCCAAAATAAATGGAGGCATCGGCCTCCCAGATTATAGGAAATACCACCAAGCATCCCACATAACCAGGATCATTGATTGGCACTGCCACTCTAGAGAGAAAGACTGGATTAGACTGGAACAACAGTTAGCTCCTCATCAAACTATATACTATCCGTGGACAGCACATTCCAAGAACACTAAGACAATAGAACACCCTCTAGTAGCAACTACCCTCACTATATGGCACAAAATAGCAGGGAAACATGATCTTGCCTCCATACCTGGCCCCCTCACCCCAATTTTTAATAACCCAGACTTCCACCCAGGCCTAAACAGAAAAGAAACCCCCAATCTTCTGGCCACACACTGCATCTCTGGCACCACAGTTAAAACTCACGAGATTTTACAAAAAGAAAGAAAAGAAGTTCTACCTGGATTTTGGTTCTATCTACAACTAAGAGACTTCCTGGTTAATACCAAGTCCCGCTCCTCATTCTGTCTCCCTTTGACGGCTCTTGAACACATTTGCCTTAAAGGATCGCAGGTACCACACACCACCTCCCTGGCTTATTCATGGTTAAATCAACCGCTACCCAATGAAACCAACAAACACAAATTAAAATGGGAAGGTGATCTAGGGATACAGATAGAGGATGCAGCCTGGGAAAAAGCATGTATCATGGCACATAAATGCTCATTGAGCACTAAGTACCAGGAAATCTCGTACAAGATCCTCACCCAATGGTACATTACACCACAGAAAGCTAAAAAGTGGTTCCACACAAACTCTGATGTGTGTTGGCGCTGTGAGAGGGAGATTGGCTCCTTTTTACACATATGGTGGGACTGCCCGCAAATTCTTGATTATTGGAGGGGGGTGGTTGAGTGGACCAGGCACATCACGGAGACTTCTATTACACTTGACGCTGCTGCATGCCTGCTCCATATCAACCGTCTCCCAATCAGTAAGTACAAGAAAACCCTCACCAGACATTTACTAAATGCGGCCAAAACTCTCATTCCCCTACACTGGAAGTCCAAGCAGTCCCCAACGATTAAGGACTGGTTGGACAGAGTGTCATTCATACACAAAATGGAAGAGATACTGGCAATGAAAAAGGAATCCAGTGACGGATTTAATGCCCTTTGGCAACCCTGGTTTTTGTTCAAGTCATCCACTGAATTCCATGTACTAAGCTCAGGATAGTTCTTTGATACCCAACTAACCGATAAGATTGAAAACGTATAGTGTCAATGTATTCTAAGTGTGTTCTGCCTAAGTAGCAAATAACAGAAAGTTGTTTATATGCATCTCCCCTTACATTTCCTACCTGATCTCCCTCACCCCCCCTCTCCCCACCTCTCCCCCACCCCCTCCTCTTCCATCAGTAATTATCACAGTAACTAGATATCGGACCCTGTTTTTCAGTATTTTACCTCTACTTAAGATACCAAATGTTATACGTCTAGACATTGATGTTACCGCTCATTACTATGTACAAAACTTTCATTTGTATACACTGTAAAAGAAATGTCACTTGTATACTCTGTTTAAGCTCTCAATAAATACCTTGATTGAGAAAAAAAAAAAAAAAAAAGATTTCCTATCATCTGTGTTCAGTCTTGCCACAAAGAGTTAATCCAGCTCTGAGCAATCCTCTTTTCAGTGAGATAAACGGACAAACAGGAGAAAACTTTTGTCCGTTCTTCCCCCTTGCTGTGAGTGACGGGTTATTTACATATCTCATGCACAAGCCTGAGACAGGCATTATTTTTAAATTCCCACCCCCACTCCTTTTCTGAAGTCATGTGGTTACTTTTCTGGATTTTGACTGGATGTTGGTGTAGGGGGAGTGTAGAGGTGGGCGGGGAGTCTACTGACATCACGACTCCACCCACCAAGCTCCAGACAACAGATCCACCCACATAATCTGCAGTTTTTCAGTTCTTATAACAGACAGAGGGGAGACATTTGACAGGTGAGGATACATGCAGGAGGCATCTATATCCTTATAGATCAGCACTATGACAGTAGTTTAGAAAGGATGACAGTGGCTTTACATCCACTTTAAATTTGTGAAAAACAATAAACAAGGCCACGACCGTTATTAATCCACCGAAACATCTCATCACTTTCACACCTGCAAATGTAGTGTTTCCATATTTTTTTGTCAAATCCCTGTATGTGTTCCAGTGCATTTTTTATGTGTTTTGCTGTGTTCCAGATGCGTTCCATACAGAGAAAATGCAACATGTTCTACTTTTGTTGACTGCACTGGAATGAACTACATTGGTGAGTATACAGAATTAACAGAGAATGTTCCGGCAGCGGGAGCTGTAAAAAAAAAAAGCAGTCTGGCAATGTTTATCAACAACATTGCTAAGCCACAAATACAGAAAGATACAATGCAACATTGTTTCATTTTGTATCTTTCTGTGTATTCATCTACAGATCAAAGGGATGAACTTTGATCTGCAGCTGAAGTCAGTTATTTATAGCAAATATACTGGCAAGTAAAAAAAAAAAAAAATTTTTTACGTTTTTTGCTGACCAGCCACCATCATTATACTGCGGCAGGTCGGCGCGTTTCCGCGAGCCATCGTAGCTGTACGTCTCCCCTTTAAGCAGGGATAGCAGGCTGCACTACGGGGGAAGCGATGCACGTGACCATCGGTCATGATGACCGCCAGCCACGTGCGATCGCAGACACGAGAGCCAAAATCAAGATGTGTGTGTGTGTAAACACACAAATCCCTGTTCTGTGAGGAGAGGAGAGACAGATTGTGAGTTCCTAATAACTAGGAACAACGATCTGTCGTCTCCTATAGTCAGTTCCTTCCCCCTACAGTTAGAACACACAGTGAGGGAACATAGTTAACCCCTTGATCGCCCCCTAGTGTTAACCCCTTCCCTGCCAGTGACATTAACACAGTAATCAGTGCAGTTTTAAATTAGGTTCCATTCATTTACATGCAGCATTCGTTACTTAGGATAATTCGTCATTTCGGATGCATTTGTATTTGTTACGTTCACTAACAGTTACTTTAGCCAAATTTGAAAGGAAATTCCAATACCTATAATTTAATAGTTTATAATAATAAATACATAATAATAATAATAATAATAATAATAATAAAATTATAATAATAGGTAAAATTTTTATTAATAATAGAAAATATGAAAAACAAAATTATTCAAATGTAATTGATTCGTTAAATTCGTAGGTTGAATCATCTTTCGTTCTTTTGAATTTTCGGATTTTCGTTCTTTCAAATTTTCGTTATTTCGTATTTTCGTTCTTTCAAATTTTCGTTATTTCGGATTTTCGTCGATTCAAATTTTCGGATTTTCGTTCATTCTGAAAATTTGTTTTCGTATGCATTCGTCAAACGATTCTTTAATTTTTGGATGAAATCCAGCATATTGGTTCATTCAGAAACAGCCATATGATTGAATATGCCGAATTTCGTCCAAAAACTAATTCGTAGCAAAACTTATTGCACATGGCTAATAAAAAAGGTGTGGGGTCACCCTTAAAATTCCAGCCAGACTCTTATGCAGTTTGGGTGGTCAGGAAAGGAAAGGAAGGGCAGCAATCATGCGCACCCTCCTCTTACCAGTCCAGGCCACATGCCTTTCAGCATGGGGGGGGGCACCTTGGAGGGGGCTGTGATGCTGTGCTGTACATTACTTGAGCAGAGCTATGGGAGGGACTAAGCAGGCTCCACCCTCTACAAGCTGGAGGGGGCGGAGACAAGACAGCCACCCTGCACAAGGAGAGAGAACAGCAGTGAGCGGTCTTTATTACAGGAAGGAAAAGTCTCACACTGGATTACTGCACAGATCTGGAAGAAATACACAAATCACACCGAGATTCAACGAAGAATACACACGATGAATGGATTTAGACAATATTTACTGATCCCGGAATTCAGCTTTAATTATTTAGTGAGTTACTGATCTGGAATATGTAGGGGGGTTGGGAGTTCCAACTTCAATGTCAACATAATTATTTTGAGACATTTTGGCCCAGATTCACAGAGAGCAAGGCGCACATTACGCCGCCGTAGAGTAACCAATGTACGCTACGCCAACGCAGCGCAGAGAGGCAAGCAATGCATTCAGCAAGCCAGTGCTCCCAACGCTGCGCCAGCGTAGCGTGGGATTCGAAGGCGTACGCCAGCGTAGGTGGAAGTGGGCGTGACCCATGCAAATGAGGCGTGGCCCCATGCAAATGATGGGCCGAGCGCCAGACAGATACGTATCACGAACTGCACATGCGCCGTGACGTGGACGCATCCCCCTGCTCACAACCACGTCGGAACAACTGCCTAAACTATGCCGGATCACTGTGTACGGCGTGAACGTAACCTACGCCCAGCTAGACACACGTCCAACGTAAAATACACCGGCTTGTGTTCCCTGGTGCAGACCTTTGCATGTCTGCTGCTGGGTTGCACCTCCTTTATGGGGAATAACTTTACGCCGGACGTACAACTTACGCGCACCTCGCGTAGCCTGCGTCGGGCGCACGCAGGTTTGTGAATCGCCATATTTCCCTCATTTGCATGTTTGAATGGCTAATCAATGGGAGCGGCACCATGCACCCAGCCTAAATGTGCGCCCACCCTACGCCGGCGTAAGCAAACTACGTCGGCGGGGTGTAGCCTGGTTTTAGGCGCATATCTGTTTGTGGGTCTAGTGCACAGATACAACGGCGCACATTTGCACTGACGTTGGCGTAACTTGTTATACGTCGGCGTAAGTGCTTTGTGAATCTGGGCCTTTCTGATTAGGTGGTGAACAATGAATGAGGATGAACAATGCATGAGAATGAATCAAGAATGAGTATAAGTGATGAATTAGGACGAACAATGAGAATGAGCGAAGCACTGAGGATGAATGATGCATGAGGATGAATAATAAATGAGGATGAACAATGCATGAGGATGAACAATGAGCAAGTACTGTATGAACGATGCTTGAGGATGAACGATGCATAAGAATGAACAATGAATTAGGATGAGCAATGCTTGAGCATGAAAAAGGAGAGAGGGTGAACAATGAACAAGTATGAGCGATGCTTGAGGACGAAAAATGTGTGAGGACGAACAATACATGAGGGTGAATGAGGATAAGCAATGATGAACAATGCTTGAGCACAAACAAGGAATGAGGATGAACGATGCATGAGAATGAATAATGAACGAGGCTGACCAATGAACAAGTATGAGCGATGCTTGAGGATGACCAATGAATGAGGGTGAATGATGCATGAGAATGAACAATGAATTAGGATGAGCAATGCTGGAGCATGAACAATGAGAGAGGATGAATAATGAACAACTATGAGTGACGCTTGAGGACAAACAATGCATGAGGGTGAACAATGCATGACGATGAACAATGCATGAGGATGAATGATAAATGAGGATAAGCAAAGAATTAGGATTGACAATGAGGATGAACAATACTTGAGCACAAACAAGGAATGGGGATGAACGGGGCATAATAATGAATGAGGCTGACCAATGAACAAGTATGAGCGATGCTTGAGGATGACCAATGAATGAGGATGACCAATGAATGAGGATGACCAATGCATGAGGATGAACAATGCATGAGGATGAACAATGAATGAGGATGAACAATGAATGAGGATGAACGATGCATGAGAATGAACAATGAATTAGGATGACCAATGCTGGAGCATGAACAATGAGAGAGGATGAACAATGAACAAGTATGAGTGACGCTTGAGGACAAACAATGCATGAGGGTTAACAATGCATGAGGATGAATGATAAATGAGGATAAGCAAAGAATTAGGATTGACAATGAGGATGAGCGATGCTTGAGCACGAACAAGGAATGGGGATGAACGGGGCATAAGAATAAATAATGAATGTGGCTGACCAATGAAAAAGTATGAGCGATGCTTGAGGATGACCAATGAATGAGGATGAACAATGAACAAGTATATGAGCGATGCATGAGGATAAACAATACACGAGGATGAGTGATGCTTGAGGATGCCCAATGAATGAGTGATGCACGAGAGTAACAGCCCCACCACTTGCACCTGTGAAAACCAACCATTGCTATTGCATCCCAATTGACTTGAATGGCATTACCTGCAGGGAGTGCACAAGATCACCTGTGCAGACACACACAGCCCTCCCTTGTCTGTATGATTAGTACATCAGTGTGAACAAAGCCTCAGGAACATGTTGTGAAAGCAGAAACTCTGAATTGGGCTCATTTTAAAGCTGCCTATTTGCCACCCTGCATGTAGTTTTTTTTATTTCACTTTGTGGTTTTTTTGTGTCTTTTTTTTTGTGTGTATTTGATTGCTATTTGTTTAACATTGCTTTTCATTTTTTATTTTACTTAAAAAAAAAAAAATGAACGAGGGTCGGTTTTTGTTCATTCCTTCTCTCAGCCCTGTGCTATGGGGGTAGCAGTTTACATGCTGCCAGTCTGATATTTCAGGGCAGGGATACTCTTGTGACTTGCCTGTATATCCCCTGACCAGCAGATGGCGATGTTTGCTGTTCTATATACACTCTGCGTTATTGTGCGGTTTTCTTGGTATATATTTACTCCCCCTCCATGTGGTTCAGTCCCCTTCAAGAATTTGTTTCTGGAAGTTATAAGCCTCTGCGCTCTAAACGTAAAATGTTTTCATACACTAGGGCCAGTTACCCCACCAGTAAGTCTTTGGAAGAAATTCAAATGCATTCTCACACTAATAAAAACATGTTTTGTCTGCGTCCCCTTTGAAGAGATTTCCGTAAACTTCCTGCTCTGACAATCTCCCCAAATAGACATAGGCCCAGATTCACAAAGCACTTACGCCGACGTATAACAAGTTACGCCGACGTAAGTGCAAATGTGCGCCGTCGTATCTGTGCGCCAGACCCACAAACTAATATGCCGCCTAAAAACAGGCTACACCCCGCCGACGTATCTTGCTTACGCCGGCGTAGGTTGGGCGCACATTTAGGCTGGGCGCATGGTGCCGCTCCCATTGATTAGCCATTCAAACATGCAAATGAGGGAAATACGGCGATTCACGAACGTGCGTGTGCCCGGCGCATGCTACGCTAGATGCACGTAAGTTGTACGTCCGGCATAAAGTTATTCCCCATAAAGGAAGTGCAACCCAGTAGCAGACATGCTCAGGTCTGCACCAGGAAACACAAGCCGGCGTATTGTGCGTTGGACTGACTGGGCGTATGTTATGTTCATGGCGTACGCAGTGATCTGGTGTAGCTTAGGCAGTTGTGCCGGCGTGGTTGTGAGCAGGCGCGGGGGTGTACGCATGTGCAGTTCGTGATACGTACCTGTCTGGCGCTCGGCCCATCATTTGCATGGGGTCACTCCTCATTTGCATGGGTCACGCCCACTTCCGGCGTACGCCTTCTAAACCCACGCCACGCTGGCGCAGCGTTGGGAGCACTGGCTTGCTGAATGAAATGCTTGCCTCTCTGCGCTGCGTTGGCGTAGCGTACGGTGGTTACTCTACGGCGGCGTAAATGTGCGCCCGCTCTCTGTGAATCTGGGCCATACTGTACAAGTTGCAAGAAAAACCTGACAAAGGTTCAACCCTTCCCTGCTTTTTCCAAAATAAAAGAAAAGGTTTGGATGGAGTTAAAGAAAAATTTCAGGTTTGGCTATGTTTGCACTGTTACATTGATCCAGCTTGGACCAATAGAAGTACAGTCTCACAAAAGTCAGTACACCCCTCACATTTTTGTAAATATTTTGGTATGTTTTTTCATGTGAAAACTCTGAGGAAATGACACTTTGCTACAATGTAAAGTAGTGAGTGTACAGCATAGGTGTGCGCAGCCGATTGCATTAGGGTGTGCACCCCAAAGCTCCAACACATATGCATTTGACATATTTACCGGCCTCTTCCCTGCTCTCCATCCTGAAACAATGGGAGGAAGGGGGAGCAAGGGAGTACATGGGGGACCCGGGCAACAGGGAAAGGAGGGAGTGGCATATATCAGTACTGATCCCTTATATTTTCCTCCTGTGGCAGCTGAATGTTGACGAAAGGAAGAGGAGGAGAAGCCTACTTTCAGCTGCTGCAGGAGGAAAATACAGATCAGTTCCACTAAATTCCACCCCGCCACCTCTCCTGTCCAGGTTCTGAGTGTTGGCAAGGAAGGATTGCGGTTTACCTGTCACCTGCCCACCATTGACAGGTTGCCAACCCCATGATTAGGGTGTGCCCAGGCACACCTGGCACACCCCTTGCCCACACCTATGGTGTATAGCTTGTATAACAGTGTGAATTTGATGTCCCCTCAAAATAACTCAACACGCAGCCATTAATGTCTAAACCGCTGGCAACAAAAGTGAGTACACCCCGAAGTGAAAATGTCCAAATTGGTGCACAAAGTGTCAATATTTTGTGTGTCCGCCATTATTTTCCAGCACTGCCTTAACCATCTTGAGCATGGAGATCACCAGAGCTTCACAGGTTGCCACTGGAGTCCTCTTCCACTCCTCCATGACGACATCACAGAGGTGGTGGATGTTAGAGATCTTGCACTCCTCCACCTTTGAGGATGCCCCACAGATGTTCCATAGGGTTTAGATCTGGAGACATGATTGGCCAATCCATCACCTTTACCCTCAGCTTCTTTAGCAAGGCAGTGGTCGTCTTGGAGGTGTGTTTGGGGTCGTTATCATGTTGGAATACTACCCTGTTGCCCAGTCTCCGAAGGTAGGGGATCATGCTCTGCCTTAGTTTGTCACAGTACATGTTAGCATTCATGGTTCCCTCAATGAACTGTAGCCCCCCCACACACTTGACACCATCTGAACCAAATACTTTTATCTTGGTCTCATCAGACCACAGGACAACAATCCATGTCCAAACTGTTTGCGGTCTTTCTTGTGCACCATCTTTAGAAGTGGCTTCCTTCTGGGATGACAGCCATGCAGACCAATTTGATGCAGTGTGTGGCGTATGGTCTGAGCACTGACAGGCTGACCCCCCACCCCTTCAACCTCTGCAGCAATTCTGGCAGCACTCATACGTCTATTTCCCAAAGACAACCTCTGGATATGACGCTGAGCATGTGCACTCAACTTCTTTGGTCGACCATGGCGAGGCCCGTTCTAAATGGAACCTGTCCTGGTAGACCACTGTATGGTTTTGTCGACCGTGCTGCAGCTCAGTTTCAGGGTCTTGGCAATCTTCTTATAGCCTTGGCCAGTGATGGCGAACCTTGGCACCCCAGATGTTTTGGAACTACATTTCCCATGATGCTCAACTACACTGACTCAACTACACATCGGCATGAGCATCATGGGAAATGTAGTTACAAAACATCTGGGGTGTAAATGTTCACCATCACTGGCCTATGCCATCTTTACATAGAGCAACAATTATTTTTTTCAGATCCTCAGAGAGTTCTTTGCCATGAGGTGCCATGTTGAACTTCCAGTGGCCAGTATGAGAGATTGAGAGCGATAACACCAAATTTAACCCACCTGCTCCCCATTCACACTGGAGACATTGTAACACTAATGAGTCACATAACATCGGGGAGGGAAAATGGCTAATTGTTCCAAATTTGGACATTTTGACTTAGGGGCGTACTCACTTTTGTTGCCAGCAGTTTAGGCACACGTCCGCTCTCCTCCCCTTCTTGCTGTGACCTGGAAATCGACATGTATGACGTCACATCCGGGTCAGCCTCTCAGTGTTCCCTGCTAGCATAGCTGGGAGGAAATGTATTGCAAAGCGATCTGCGAGAGCGAGGCTTGGTTGCCGCGCAAGCGCGGTAACATCTTATCAGCCACGACCGTCATATAGAGGCTGCTTTCCTTGTCTCGTCTCACGAAAACGAGGCTTGGATACTGCGCACGCGCATTTCCCAGCTACTGATCGCAGCGGATCATAACTTTTCATCTAACTCCACAGTCAGATTACATACTATAAAGATTTCAACAATTTGGCCATTCATCGCCATTGTGATCATCTTTACATGTTTCCTTTCATTTAATTGCCAAAATATTTTTCATTATATCAACTTCCTGTTTTCACTGACAAGTTTTCATATAGAGGCTTGGAGTGCAAGCTGCAGCGCCATCTTGGATAGGTAAACAGCTGCATGTGAGTGCTAAGTGTTGAGGGTGAGTCAGATCTTTACTTGATTGGCTATGGATACATGAACTGTATATATATTGGAGTGGGCTGCAGTGGAGGGTCACCCCAGATGATGTGCTTTTGACCACGAAACGCGTCGGGAGGACTCCACTGTCGCCCCATTTTTGCATGCAAGAAATTTTTACATCAGCCAAATGTAAGTTCGTCAGCTGTGAATAAACTCGCTATTTTTTACCATACGGAGTTACGCTATGTGGCCACCTCTCTTTTCTCTTTCCTATGCACCGTCATTTTACTGAACCAATTGGTTTTGAGAGTCCTACACCAGTGCAGTTTCCCGTCTGTCTCTGGGGACCTATTCCATCCACGGATACATCATCCAATTGGGTCTACAATTCCCGGCTAAGGATCGTTTTCTGACATCCGTCATAATAAGCCTTGATTGACCTCTCTTGGCATACGCCACTAGCGGTCAATAAGTTCCGGTAAGCCTGCACTTTTATCGGTGGTGGGATTTTATCGTTTTAGAAGTCACGCATTTTCTTCTTCATTTTTTCTCACTCACCTGAATGAAATGTGGAGATAATGAACTTCAACATTATTAATTATTTTGAACACTAAGTTTTGTTGGACTTTGGTTTTCACTGGATATCACATCAAGTATATTACATCATTCATTTATTGGTTTTACCCTTTTTCCAAAGGGTCGCACAAACTGTTTATTCATGTTTCACATTTATTTATTTTTTGTGTAATTTTTTACATATATCATGGTATTTTGATATTTAACATATCACTTTAAGCGCTACACTTATATATCTTTTTTGTCACTTTTGCTTTTTTGAATAAGCTGTGTTAGCAGCTACCATTATCGCACTATAGGTAGCGCAGGGTATTCACTTTTCAAAGCGATCTGCATTGCAACACATTCAGTGGAGCCCAGAGGAGACATGCGGGGTCTTTTGGATAGCTCTGGCAGCAAAAGTGTATGTATAGCACTGCCAGGTTATTTTTTTTTTGTGTACCAACAACCTTTTTCCTGCACTTCCTGTCCCAGAGATGCAACAGGAAGTTAGAGCAAATCTCCCAAGATAAGGGGAAAACCCATATTAGATAGTTGTCTCTGGGGGAAGGTTTCCCCATTGGGACATTTACCCTTAGCTCTTTTTGAGGGACAGCTTTAAAGTTTGGGATTCCCCCTTACTTTCTCTCTTGGTGACAATGGTCACATGCATAAATAGAGAGGTAAATCTCCCCAATGGAGACAAAGACAGCAATAAAAAAAACTTGACATAGGTTCTTAGACTTCCGCACTCTATCCAAAAACGGAAAAAAAGATCCCGCCTAGAAATATGCGTTAAGCTTTCAAAGCACACAGGGTGGTTTCAGAAATACTGGCACACAGTTAGGGGTAGTTGTCAAAAATAAATAAGTTCTTAGATGACCCTCATTAGGACATGCATGGTAATCATTGTTTTTTTTTATATCAAGGGGTGCGTGCTTTAATATAGCCATTAAACACGATTTAGCGTACACAGAACACATCCATTATCCTTATTGCGGCACCTCCAATATGATGAACCATGCAGACAGATAATTGATTTTCTTCTGTGATTTAATTGTTTTAGTTGAGCTGGTAGTTGGAGTGCAGTCACTTTCCTTGGACCCTGGAGACAATTAGGAGGTTGGAGCTGCTAAATATTGATCCACAATCAGCCAGCTTGTGCCCCGCTTCCATTTTCTTTCCTTCCGCTGGGTCACATGTTTGCTGCACTGTAGGTTATTTTTTAACTTGCTATTGATTAATTGGCCTTTAAGATAATGGTCCCATGGGGAATGTGTGTTTTTGTCAGCCTCTCTCTGTGGATAATGTTGTCAACTTTATATTAGCCTAGTGCTTTTATTATAAAGTACCGTATATACTGGAGTATAAGCCAAGTTTTTCAGCACATTTTTTTGAAAATGCCCCCTCGGCTTATACTCAAGTCACCTTTTTGCGCCTGATCTCCCGGACCTTGGGGACCCGGTACTGGCCGGCTGTAGGTCCCATGGACCCCGAACATGGCACACATGTAGCCCCACTCTTCCTCTACAAGTGTGCAAAGTTTGTTGTCCAGGGGACCTACGGCCGGGGAGCACCGATTTTTCGAAGCTGGGCACCCCTTCCATAGACTCCTATGTTAAACGGTCATTTCTCCGGTGAATTTGGGGACCCGGTACCGGCCGGTCGTAGGTCCCCTGGACCCAGAACTTGGCACACATGTAGCCCCATCTCTGCTCTACAAGTGTTGTCTGGGGGACCTACGGCTGGGGAGCACCGATTTTTCAAAGCCGGGCACCCCTTTCATAGACTCCCATGTTAAATGTCAGTCTAATCATGGGCACAGTGAGGCATGGGCACAGTGAGGCATGGACACAGTGAGGCAAAGTGAGGCATGCAGATGGACACCCTAGGCTTATACTCGAGTAAATAAGTTTTCCCATTTTTTTGTGGTAAAATTAGATGCCTCGGCTTATATTTGTGTCGGCTTATACTCGAGTATATACGGTAAATGCATTGTACATTACACCTTGCTCCTAGTACTGTATAGGTACAATGGTAATAGGTATAGGTACATTTCTTTAGACTCATTTACAGTAAGGTTGTCATTGTGACCACCAATGTAAGAGGCATTCTTCCCGCTGTTCCCGATTAACTAATTTTAACAGGGGTTCCCTGAGACCTAAAATTGCTTCATGGGTTCCTCTAGAGCACATGTGTCATTAACAAGGCCCCCGGGCCGAGTAAAAAGATTGAGAAAGGCTGCTACAGACAACTTGTTGTAACAGTCCGGGGAAGACCCTTTTTTGTTCCAGCATGACTGTTCGTCAGTGCACAAAGCCAGCTCCATATAGATATGGTTTAAGTGATTTGCGGTGGAGAACCCAAATGGTTTGAACAGAGCCCTGAACTCAACCCTACTGAACACATTTGTGATAATGTTGAATGCCAATTAAGAGCTTTTTGGACATCTGACCATAACACCTTCCTACAGGTGGAACTCGAAAAAATTTAATATCGTGCAAAAGTTCATTTATTTCACTAATGCAACTTAACCACTTCCATACTGGGCACTTAAACACTCTCCTGACCAGACCAATTTTCAGCTTTCAGGGCTCTCACACTTTGAATGACAATTACTCAGTCATGCAACACTGTACCCAAATGATTTTTTTGTCCTTTTTTTCCCACAAATAGAGCTTTCTTTTGGGGGTATTTGATCACCTCTGTGTTTTTTATTTTTTGTGCTATTAATGAAAAAAGACCGAAAATTTAGAAAAAAAATGTTTTTTTCTTAGTTTCTGTGATAAAATTTTGCAAAATATTAATTTTTCTTCATAAATTTTGGCCACAATTTATACTGCTACATGTCTTTGATAAAAATAACCCAAATTTTTTGGAAATTATTTGGTCTGTGTGAAAGTTTTAGAGTCTACAAGCTATAGTGCAAATCATAATAAATTATCACATCTGATCACACCTGATGTTTTGAAGGCCTATCTCATTTCTTGAGACCCTAACAAGCCAGGAAAGTACAAATGCCCCCCAAATAACCCCTTTTTGGAAAGTAGACATCCCAAGGTATTTAGTAAGAGGCATGGTGAGTTATTTGAAGTTGTAATTTTTTCCCAAAACACTTTGCAAAATTAAGATTTTTATTTTTTATTTAAAAAATTTCTCAAAAGTGTCATTGTAATAGCTTATTTCTCTCACATGGCATGTGCATACCACAAATGACACCCCAAAATACATTCTGCTACTCCTCCTGAGTAAAACGATACCCCATGTGTGAGACTTTTCCACTGCCTGGCCACATACCGATGCCCAACCTGCAGGGAGCGCCATCAGGGGTTTTAGGAGCATAAATTGCACATCTAACTAGTTGACAACCTATTACAATTTAGAAGGCCCTGGAACACCAGGACAATGTAATTACCCACAAAATGACCCCATTTTGGAAAGCTAACACCCTAACGTATAATCTATGAGGCATAATGAGTCTTTTGAACGGTTCATTTTTTTCCAGAAGTTTTTGGAATATGTGGAAAAAAAATGAAAACGCATTTTTTTGACACAAAGTTGTCCATTGATAAGATATTTCCAACACATAGCATGTACATAGCAAAAATGACACCCCAAAATACATTCTGCTATTCCTCCTGAGTAAAATGATACCCCATGTGTGAGACTTTTTCACTGCCTGGCCACATACAGATGCCCAACATGCAGGGAGCGCCATCAGGGGTTTTAGGAGCATAAATTGCACATCTAACTAGTTGACAACCTATTACACGTTTGAAGGCCCTGGAACACCAGGACAATGGAATTACCCACAAAATGACCCCATTTTGGAAAGCTAACACCCCAACGTATAATCTATGAGGCATAATGAGTCTTTTGAACGGTTCATTTTTTTCCAGAATTTTTTGGAATATGTGGGAAAAAAAATGAAATCGCATATTTTTTACACAAAGTTGTCCATTGATAAGATATTTCCAACACATAGCATGTACATAGCAAAAATGACACCCCAAAATACATTCTGCTACTCCTCCTGAGTAAAACGATACCCCATGTGTGAGACTTCTACACAGCCTGACCACATATAGAGATCCAACATGCAAGGAACACCGTCAGGTGTTCCAGAGACACATAGCATGCACATACCAAGAATTACACCCCAAAATACATTATGCTGAGCAAAGTGTAAACAAAAGATTACCTTGGTAATAGTAGCGCAGTTCTACACAGCAGGATAGCACTGGTCCAGGCAGCAGGCAGACGTGGTCAGCAACGTCCAGGCAGGGATACTGCAGGTGGTCAGTTCATGCAACAGGCAGAGGCATGATGGCATAGGTCCTACAGGCAGCAGGAGGGCCTCGTTCAGGACAGAATGGGGACAGGGGTAGAGGCTTCTCCCACCCAAATCTCTTTGAAGCCTCCGGGCAACCAGACCCTAATCTAGCATGAGAAAACAAAAAAGTTTTCTTCATCCAGAAAAACTTTTCTGGCGCCCCTCACATATGTGAGACCCCTGTGTTGAATCCCACTAGTCCAGTAGCAGGGTACAAGATCAGTGCAAGAGGCAGGCAAAAGGCATGGTCAAACAGTCCGAGGTCAGTTCCAGATCAGGCAGAGGCAGTACAGAATCGTTAGGCAGAAGAATGGTCGAAAAACAGTCCAGGGTCAATTCCAAATCGGGCAGAGGTATTACAAAATCGTTGGGCAGAAGAATGGTCAAAAAACAGTCCAGGGTCAATTCCAAATCAGGCAGCGGTATTACAAAATCATTAGGCAGAAGGGTGGTCCAATAACAAGCCGGGGTCAGTTACAAAGCAGGCAGTGGCATAAGGGGTGAGAAGGCAGGAACGGAGGATTACGTTTACCATACTAAACTAATACTTTAGTTTAGTATGGTAACGTTTGAAACAGTCAGTTATACAGAGGCCGGGTTTGGAAGGACACTCTGCACAATAATAAACTGTGTCCCGTCTGACTCCTACACTGGCACACACTTTACATTTTTTTTGAGCTCGTCGGCCTGATGCTGTGGGAGGGACCTTATCCGGGAAGTGCCGTTCGGAGAGCCGACTTAGAACATCTGATCGGATGTGTTGGGGCAGGTCGTTCGGGAATATCAGGGAAGTGGTAATTTCCTCCAGGTAGCCAAGGAAGGGTAGGGGGTTTTGGGTGGATTTGCAGTAAATAATATGGGAGTTGTAGACGGCCAAATGAAAAAAATAAATTGCTACTTTCTTGTACCAATGGTACGTGCGTCCTGTGGGTAGATATGGTTCCATCATTTGATCATTTAGGTCGACTCCCCCCATGAACGAATTGTAGTCCCGGATACAGGTGGGCTTTTGGATGGTGGTGCCACGCCTTCTGCGGGTTTCTACAAAGGAATCGTTGTGGATGGACGACAACATGTACACGTCTCTTCTGTCCCTCCACTTCACTGCCAGAACCTCCTTGTTGCGCAGACTCGCCGATTCCCCTTTCTTCAGCTTTGTATTCACAAGGCTTTGAGGAAAGCCTTTCCGGTTCTTTCTGGCGGTGCCACATGCTGGCGTCTTCTTTCGGTGCAGGTTGTGGAACAGAGGAAGAGACGTGTAGAAGTTGTCCACGTACAGGTGGTATCCTTTATCCAGGAGGGGGGTGATAAGTTGCCAGACAACTTTTGCACTTGATCCCAAGTAGTCTGGGCAATCGGGGGGATTCAGCTGGGTGTCCTTCCCTTCGTACACCAAAAAGGAATACAAGTACCCTGTGGCTCGTTCACATAACTTGTACATCTTCACCCCATAGCGGGCTCTTTTGCTTGGAATGAACTGTTTGATCTTAAGTCGGCCACAAAATTTTACTAGGGACTCGTCGACACAAATGTGTTGTTCCGGGGTATATATTTGGGGGAATAATTCTGAAAAATAATCTAATAAGGGGCGAATTTTGAAAAGCCTGTCAAAATTTGGGTAATTTCGGGGAAGGCACTGGGTGTTATCATTGAAGTGGAGGAACCTCATGATCGTGAAATATCGGTTTTCGGGGCATTGATGCAGAAAAGACGGGCATATGATAAATGGGGCGTTTGGACCAAAATGAATGTTTTTCGTTTTTTGGGTTGAGTCCCATACAAAAGGTGAGGCCTAAAAAAATTCTGAACTCCTCCACTGTTAGATCTCTCCAATTGTAGGGACGGGCATAAGACGATGCGGGGTTGTTGGAAATAAACTGTTGGGCATAAAGGTTGCACTGGGCCACAATGCTAGAAAGCAGTTCCTCAGTAAAAAAATAAATTGAAAAAATGTATTGGTGAAAAATTGTCCGTGTCCACCTGGACTCCTGGCTGGGCAGTAAAAGGGGGAATGTTGGCTTCTCCGGAATTTGGAGGAAGCCACAAGGGGTACTGAAGGGCATAGGGAAGGCTTGCATGGGTCCTTGGCCTTTGCTGCCGAGGTACTGCAGTGCTGGTGGATGGCACTTCGGTGCTGGTGGATGGCACGACGGGGCTGGTGGATGGCACGACGGGGCTGGTGGATGGCATGACGGGGCTGGTGGATGGCATGACGGGGCTGGTGGATGGCATGACGGTGCTGGTGGATGGCACTGCCTCACCAGAGCGCCTTCTTTTGGCGGGCTGATTATCTTCCCCCTCTGAGCCTGTATCGGTTCCACTGCTGTAGACTGGCTCGTAGTCTACATCCAAATCCGAATCCAGCTGTGAATCGGAAGACGAGAGCTCCCCGTTGCTCTCGTCACTTGCGGCAATAATTGCAAATGCCTGCTCGGTGGAATAGAGACGCTTAGACATTGTTGCTGGCGACTTCACACAGATGTGTGGCACAGATGTGCACTGAGGCGACACAGATGGGCAGAGATGGGTACTGAGGTGGCAGAGATGGGTACTGAGGTGGCAGAGATGGGTACTGAGGTGGCAGAGATGGGGTGGAATAGATGTGCACTGATGAGGCGGCACAGATGTGCACTGATTGATTGCACAGATGTGCACTGATGAGACGGCACAGATGTGCGATGATTGATTGCACAGATGTGCACTGATGAGGCGGCACAGATGGCACTGATGAGGCGGCTCAGATGGCACTAATGTGGCGAAACAGGTGGGCACTGAGATGGGTACTGATGTGCACCGATGAGGCGGCACAGATGTGCACTGAGGTGGCACAGGTAGGCACTGATGAGGTGGCACAGGTAGGCACTGATGAGGTGGCACAGGTAGGCACTGATGAGGTGGCACAGGTAGGCACTGATGAGGTGGCACAGGTGGGCACTGAAAAGTACTGAGGTGGCAGGTGGGCACTTGGCAGAGGTGGGCACTTGGCAGAGGTGGGCACTTGGCACAGGTGGGCACTGGTGGCACAGGTGGACACTGGTGGCACAGGTGGACACTGGTGGCACAGGTATCACTGGGCACTGATTGGGTACTGAGGTGGCAGGTGGGCACTTGGCACAGGTGGGCACTTGGCAGAGGTGGGCACTTGGCAGAGGTGGGCACTGGGCACTGGTGGCACAGGTGGACACTGGTGGCACAGATGGACACTGGTATCACTGGGCACTGATTGGGCACGTTTTTTTTTTCACATTAGATACATTAGATACTTTTTTTTTTTTACTCACAGACTCTCTCTCTCCTCACACGCGCTGTGTGTGTGAGGAGGGAGAGCCGGCAATGAGAGATGATCTCATATGTTTACATTTGAGATCATCTCTCATTGGCCACAGAATCGCGCTGTAAATAGCCGCTGTGATTGGCTATTTACCGCGATCTGTAATTGGCTGTGTCCAAGGGACACGGCCAGTACAGGAGTTCCCCGATGCGCGCTCGGGAGCGCGCGCGGGGAACGAGGAAAGGGGCGGCCGTAAAAACACGGCCTCCCAGAGATTCAGAGCCACCCGGCGGCCGTACAAAGTCGTACAGCCGTCGGGAACTGGTTAAAAGGTGAAACTAATATATGAGAGAGACTCATGACATGCAAAGCAAGTTCAAGCCGTGATTTGTCATAATTGTGATGATTATGGCTTACAGTTCATGAAAACCCCAAATCCACAATCTCAGAAAATTAGAATATTACATGCAATCAATAAAACAAGGATTGCACATAGAACAATATCGGTCCTCTGAAAAGTAGAAGCATGCATATGTACGCAGTACTTGGTTTGGGCCCCTCAATGCGGCGTGGCATGGAAGCTATCAGCCTGTGGCACTGCTGAGGTGTTATGGAAGACCAGGATGCTTCAATAGCGGCCTTCAGCTCTTCTGTATTGTTCGAACTCATGTCTCTCATCTTTCTCTTGGCAATGCCCCATAGATTCTCTATGGGGTTCAGGTCAGCTAGTTTGCTGGCCAATCAAGCACAGTAATCCCACGGTCATTGAACCAGGTTTTGGTGCTTTTGGCAGTGTGGGCAGGTGCCAAGTCCTGCTGGAAAAGGAAGTCAGCATCTCCATAGAGCTTGTCTGCGGAAGGAAGCATGAAGAGCTCCAAAATCTCCTGGTAGACGGCTGCGGTGACCCCGGACTTAATGAAGCACAGTGGACTAACACCAGCAGATAACACGGCTCCCCAAATCAACACCGACTGTGGAAACTTCACACTGGACTTCAAGCATCTTTCTGTGTGTGCCTCTCCATTCTTCCTCCATACTCCGGCTCCTTGGTTTCCAAATGAGATGCAAAATTTGCTCTCACCAGAAAAGAGGACATTGGACCACTGAGCAACAGACCAGGTCTGTTTTTCTTTAGCCCAGGTAAGACGCTTCTGACGTTGTTTGTTGCTCAGGAGCGGCTTGACAAGAGGAACACAACATTTGAAGCCCATGTTCAGGATCCGTCTGTGTGTGGTGCTCTTGATGCTCTGACTCCAGCCTCAGTCCACTCCTTGTGAAAGTCCCCAACACTTTTGAATGGCCTTTTCCTGACTATCCTCTCCTGGCTGCGCTTACCCCTGCTGCTTGTGCACCTTTTTCTTCCACACTTTTCCCTTCCACATAACTTTCTATCAATGTGCTTTGATACAGCACTTTGGGAACATCCAACTTCTTTTGCAATTACCTTTTGAGGCTTTCCCCTCTTATGGAGGGTGTCAATGATGGTTTTCTGCACAACTGTCAGGTCAGCAGTCTTTCCCATGATTGTGATTCCTACTGTACAAGACTGAGAGACCATTTAAAGGCTCAGGAACACATTGCAGGTGTTATGGCTTAATTAGCTGATTAGAGTGGGACACTTTGAGCCTAAAATATTGCACCTTTTCACAATATTCAAATTTTCTGAGATTGTGGATTTGGGGTTTTCATGTGCTGTAAGCCATAATCATCACAATTATGACAAATCACAGCTTGAACTATCTCATATATTAGTTTCACCTTTTAAGTTGCATTAGTGAAATAAATGAACTTTTGCACAATATTAAAAATTTTCGAGTTTCACCTGTATATGGCCAAAAGATACTCCTCCAAATTATGAAGTTTGGGTATTTCTAGAGAATGGTACTGTTAGCCCCACAGCATACAAAGACATTTTAGACAGCGGTGTGCTTCCAAACTTTGTGGCAGTATTTTGGGGAAGGCCTTTTTATGACTGTGCCCCTGTACACAAAACCAGCTCCACCTTTTGTGTGGAGGAGCACATGTGGCCTGAACTCAACCCTATTGAACACCTATGGGGTGAATTGCAATGCCAATTGTGAGCCAGGTCTTTGTAGATATTTGTCCAATAGCACTAAATGGTGCCTGAGACGACTCCTCCCCTGCCACCACCGCTGCTGTTAAAACTTAGCAGGGCAGAGGATGGGAGGCACAGCAGGGTGGATTCCTCTTCTGTATATGTATTCGCCTGCCTGTGACCGCCGCTGCTGCTGTTAAACTCACAGTAGGGAAGAGGGTGAGAGATATGGCAGATCTACATGAGGAGCGGAAAATGCCCAACCTTTCGCTTGTTAACAAGAATAGTTGGCCAGGTCCTGCCCTCAGTGCAGACCTTCTGTATCTCCCTCCCTCTTCTCTGCTGTGAGGTTAACAGCAGCAATGGTGGCAGCAGGCAGGCAAATATGTATACAGTAGAGCAGTCACTCAATTTCATTGCGGTCGCATCAGCATTATGATTGCCCTCAAAAGGGCCTGATATATCTGTAAGATTAGATGTCCAGCGCTTCCCCTCCCCTTACATTAGATGTTAAGAGCCATCCCACCATCAGAAGTTGAGTCCCCCACCCTCCCTTACATTACAGTGCTCCCCCTTATGCTACTTCTGTAAAAAAATCTGGATGCATTGCTTGAAAGCAGAAAGTACAGGGTCTGGAGAAGGACCAGAAGAGGGCTGGAGCTCTCCTGCCACATGAAATGGCCTTTATTTTTCTGGAGAGGGTAGTGGTAACTTAAAGTGTCATTAAAGTAAAAAATGATGTATTGTACCTTTTATGACAAGCTTAGAATGGTACATGTCCTCTACATTATAAAATACCTTGTTGATCCTGCTATTTCTCTTTAATTCCTCATCGATGGTAAAAACCTAAATCAAATTCTTCACTTGCATTAAGGTGTTGAAATAAAAATAAAAACCAGGGATAGCTTCTGCTTTAAATGGTAGTGTACAGTTATATTTACCCTCTCTATGTGCAAATTGTTTTGTGTAAAACAGCAATAAAATAAAGTACCTTGTGCCTCCTGATGATCGTATGACGAAACGCATAGGGGGATTCTACTGATGTCATATCCGCTGACTTGATTGCACGCTGGCTCCAGGGAAAAAGTATTATACTGCTTCAGGTAGAAATCCCATGATTACACCTTCCCTGCATGCAAAGTAAAGTGTGCTGGCTTTAGTCTGTGGAAGCAAGGAAAGATGGAAGGCCACACTCTGAAGCATACACCTTTATTGATGTGAATTAAAATCCATACAGCACACAGAGGTACAGGAACAGTGATGGCTGATGCGTTCCACACCCTTACTGGTGCTTAGTCATAGCTGAAAGATCACATATACTGATCACCATTTTATGTGTATATATATATATATATGGCCTGAGTTTATGGGAGGAGCCCGGAGGGTATTTAAGCAGCCCACTCACACATGCTCTTTGTCGGTTCAGTGTGCGGTACTACACGTCACTGGGCCAACTCTGCAGCTCACTTCATGTCCTTGAGTCTGCGCATTTGACATCGCAAGCGCATTGCGGCTTCTCTGTTTATGGTCTTCATCAGCGGTTCCCGCTTTCTGTCGCAGGTAGTATTCAAACCTTTTCGTATCATGTGCAATCTTGCAATTCGTTATGCTATCCTGCATACCTTTTGTAAAAAATCTGCCTCTGAGTTATTGTTGCTCATGTTCCAACATCATTCGGTACAGGAGTAGTACATTTGTAACTTCCTCCTGCCAAAAAAATATATACATAAAAACGCAAAAAAACACAAAACAATATATATATATATATATATATATATATATATATATATATATATATATATATATATATATATATATGCACAAAAAATAAAAATATATATACAAACGCAAAAAAAACACTTTGCCACCACGCAATCTCGGCCCAGCAACCTGACACCTGTTGAGACCATTGCAACCACGCAAAATCGTCTCAGCAGCCTGACACCCTTGTTGAGACCCTTGCAAACGCAATACCGTCTCAGCAGCCCCACACTCATCGAGACCCTTGCAACCACACAATACCATCTCAGCAGCCTGACACCCTTGTTGAGATCCTTGCAAGCGCAATACCGTCTCAGCAGCCCCACTCTCCTCAAGACCCTCGCAACCACGCAAAATCGTTTCAGCAGCCTGACACCCTTGTTGAGACCCTTGCAAACGCAATACCGTCTCAGCAGCCCTACACGTAATAACGTCTCGAGCAACCTCCCACTCGTCAAAGACCTTTGTGTCCACGCAATCTCGCACCAGCAACCTGGCATTCATTAAAACCCTTGCAGCCAGACAACTCGTCTTAGGCCTCATATACACTGCTGCTGGTAAACGGATGTTTAGGAACAGTTGGGTGTTTTTCAGCCGCCCCTGATCTCTCATCTACAGTATGTTATCTTATCAAGACATGTACACAGGATCATTTATAGTAGTTTCTAGGCAGTTGAGTTTAGAAACCTTCCCGAAAAAAAATAAATGGGTTCAGATGGATGTTCAGAGGCATTCGAAACGCCAATGCCTGTAACAGCTTGTAAACACTGCCAGACTTGGTAACTCATGTTTACCAGTGTTTCATTCACAGTCGTTTTCATAAAAGAAAAGTCAGGGAATATTGTCTCAGCAACTTGACACTCATTTGAGACGCTTGCAAAATGTAATATCATCTCAGCTACCTCACACTCGTCTAGACCTTTGCAACTACACAATCTCGTCTCAGCAACTTGACACCCGTTCACACTTTTGCAGCCATACAAAGTCGTCTTAGCAACCTGACACTCATTTGAGACCATTGCAAACGCAATATCGTCTCAGCAACCTGACACCCGTTCAGACCCTTGCAGCCATACAAAGTCATCTCAGCAGCCCGACACTCACTTGAGACCATTGCAAAATACAATACCATCTCAGCCACCTGAAACCCGTTCAGACCCTTGCAGCCATACAAAGTCGTCTCAGCAGCCCGACACTCATTTGAGACCATTGCAAAACATAATATCGTCTCAGCAACCTGACACCTGTTCAGACCCTTGCAGCCATACAAAGTCGTCTCACCGGCCTGACACTCATTTGAGACCATTGCAAAACACAACATTGTCTCAGCAACCCCTCACTTGTTGAGACCCTTGCAACCACACAATGCCATCTCAAAACAAACCTCATAATCATTGAGACCTTTGCAACCACGCAATATCGTCTCATCAAACCAGACTGAGACCCTTGCAACCACGCAATACCGTCTCAGCAAACCGGACTGAGACCCTTGCAACCACGCAATGCCGTCTCAAAACAAACCTTCATACTCATCGAGGCCCCTGCAACCACACAATATCGTCCCAGCAACCTGACACTCACTGACACCCTTTCAACCACACAATATTGTCTGCAGTAGTATAAAACACTTTGCGGCACGCACCTACGTGCAAAACCGAATACAAACTAAACTTGCAAACACACCTCAATGACAAACAATTAGCCACACAAACACACAGTGGCACCCAGTTGGCCATTCATCTTCAGTGGCACGCGGGCCACTCATCTTTTCTCTGTCTTTTTCCCTGAGGTTAGTTCAGGTTTCCATCCATCATCTGCGAGTGCACGTTGGTCTGCGAGTGCACGTTGGTCTGCGAGTGCACGTTGGTCTGCGAGTGCACATTGGTCAGCGAGCGCACGTTGGTCTGCGAGCAACGTTTGTCTGTGAGTGCACGTTTGTCAGCGAGTGCATGTATATCGTCTTGTTGAGCACCTGTGTATTGTCTTGATTTTCTCATACCAATGCAATGCAAGATCCAGTCCAAGTTCTCAAACTAGACCAAGCATCAGTAGTAGACTTAGCTATGCGGGACAACTTCCCCACCTGATAGAACAGCATTTCATTCTTCATCCCAGCAGTGTCAGCCGAGCCACCACTGGCTTTTGAGACCATTTTTCGGCCGCCACTGGTTCTCCAAACCTTGACCGCCAGAAATTCTCTTAAATTTCTGCTTCACCCAGTCTTCATCACGCCTCGTGCTGTACCCCGTCGTGGCAGCTGCCCAGGTCTGGGGCCACACTTGAACAGGACAGACAGTGTTCTTCACAGACAATCAGGCCACACGCGACATCATTAATTAGGTAGATCTAAGTCACTCCCCATCACGTGACTAGGAGAGGAGCCCTATCGTAGGAAGAAATGATAGGGCTCCGATCTCCTCTGACATCACAGGGATTTGTGTGTTTACACACACAAATCCCTGTGCTTGCGCACGCAATTGCGCATGGCCACGACGATCATGCCCACGGGCCACGCGCATCGGGTGCCCCGCTGTGCAGCGGGCGCGTGCGCCCTCTGGTGGCCGAAAACTATTGGAACGTACCTGTACGGGATTTCGCCCACCAGTTCCATAGTGCCGCAGTATATCTACGTAATGAAGTGTCGTATTGCAAAAAAATGGCCTGGTCATAAAGGGGGTAAACCTTCTGGAGGTCAAGTGGTTAAAAAGAAAATGTAAACATTTTTTTTTTAGATAAATTAAATAAAAATAAGAAAAACAAATGTAAAAGCATCCCCGTGCATACATGCTAATGCAAACGCTCGCACAGGTTTGGCATGCCTACAAACAACTATGCGAACATAAATTACCCTTTGATGTTATATTTTGGTTCTGACCACAAAGAAAATATATATGAAGACACCAAATGGTCCATTTACAGTAACTCACATTGTGCAGAAGCACAGGCCAGTGAAGAATAAGAAGTTACAAAAGATCAAGCATTGTTACTGGAAGACGCAGTCCAAGGCACGGCTCATTGACTGGGCATTGTTTTTACTTAAAAACAGGCCGATTAAGGATTTGTGTGAGAAATCAATAATCAAATCATAGAAATACCATTATAATGAGGAGGGATGGGGTACATTTAGGATAGTTTATTGACACCAAAGTTATCTCTGGATACAGAGTCAGCCAATCAATCAAGAGCTAAACAAGATTAGGAAAATCCAGAAGTGCATGGAGTTGATTTATGGAACCGTAACGAGGGTTACTCCACCTTTAACCACTTGCTTACTGGGCACTTAACCCCCCCGCCCAGACCAATTTTCAGCTTTCAGCGTTGACGCACTTTGAATGACAATTGTGCGGTCATTTTTTTCCCCACAAATAGAGCTTTCTTTTGGTGGTATTTTATTTATTTATTTTTTAAATTAAAAAGACAGGTTAAAAAAAAAATATATATATTTTTTTATATTTTGTTATAAAATTTTGCAAACAGGTAATTTTTCTCCTTCATTGATGTACGCTGATGAGGCTGCACAGATGGGCACCGATGGGCTGCATTAATGGACACTGATGGGCTGCATTGATGGGCACCGATTAGGCGGCACTGGTGGGCACTGAGAGGTGGCACTGATGGGTGGCAGTGAAGGGCATTGATAGGTGCCACTGGTGGGCACTGAGAAGTGGCACTAATAGGTGACTTGTACTGGCAGAAAAAAAATGTTTTACTATCTAAAGTTAAAACAACAACAACAACAACAACCAGGGCAGAAGATTTAATTAATAGATGGAAAGATAAAAAAATTACTGAAGGTCCACTTTAACCGCTTCCTTCCCGCCGTACGACTATATACGTCCTGTCTTTGAAGAGGAATACCGTTATTATGGTAGCAGCTATCTACCATAACCCCATTATACTCTTCAAGAGCCGGCGGTCCTCTTTCAGATAAAATGGGTCTCTGTGGCGGATTCGCCGCAAGATCACTTTTATCGGTGGTGGGAGAGGGCACCCCCTCCCGCCGCGATCTGGTGCCCTCCGCCAATTGGCCCTCAGTAGCGGCGGAGGCGATGGGTTTTGTCTTCCTAGCCTGACATAGAGACGAGTGAGGGGAAGATGGCCACCCATCTCCATGTCATTGCAGGGCGAAAGCGACGACAAAACGTCACTTCCGCCCATAGTTCTTAGAGGGACATTTATTTTTTTAATTTTTTTTCAAATGATTTATTTATTTTTGTTTTTATTACATTTAAGTGTATATATGAGATCTTTTTTGACCCCAGATCTCATATTTAAGAGGACCTGTCATGCTTTTTTATATTACAAGGGATGTTTACATTCCTTGTAATAGGAATAAAAGTGACACAATTGTTTTTAAAGAACAGTGAAAAAATAAAAGGTAAAATAAATAAGATATTGTTTTTTTAAAAAGAGCCCTGCGTGCAGAAGCGAACGCATACGTGAGCAGCGCCCCCATATGAGAACGTGTTCAAACCACACATGTGAGGTATTGCCACGATCATTAGAGCGAGAGCAATAATTCTTTCCCTAGACTCCCTCTGTAACTCAAAACATGCAACCTGTAGAATTTTTTAAACGTCACCCATGGAAATTTTAAAGGGTAAAAGTTTGTCGCCATTCCACGAGCGGGAGCAATTTTGAAGCGTGACATGTTGGGTATCAATTTACTCAGCGTAACATTATCTTTCACAATATAAAAAAAATCGGGCTAACTTTACTGTTGTCTTATTTTTTAATTCAAAAAAGTTTATTTTTTCCCAAAAAAGTGCGCTTGTAATAACGCTGTGACAGAAAGTATTGCAATGACCAACATTTTATTCTCTAGGGTATTAGAACCCCCAAACATTATGGGCCAGATCCACATACCTTGGTGCATCTATAGGTCCGGCGTAGCGTATCTCAGATACACTACGCCGCCGTAACTTACAGCATATTTCCGTATCCTGAAAGAATTTGCGCCGTAAGTTACGACAGCGTAGTGTAACTGTGTCGGCGTAAGGGCGCGCAATTCAAATGGATAAGATGTGGGCGTGTTGTATGGTAATTCCTATTGACCCCACGTAAATGAATTTTTTTTGAACGGCGCATGCGCCGTCCGTGGTGGTATCCCAGTGCGCATGCCCGAAATCACGCCGCAAATAGTCAATGCTTTCGACGTGAACGTAATTTACGCAAAGCCCTATTCGCAAACGTTTTACGCAAACAACGGAAAATTCGACACTGGCCCGACGTCCATACTTAACATTGCGTACGCCTCATAGACCCAGGGGTAACGTTACGCTGAAAAAAGCCTTACAGAAACAACGTAAAAAAATGCGCCGGGCGGACGTACGTTTGTGGATCGCCGTATCTAGCTCATTTGCATATTCTACGCGGAAATCAACGGAAGCGCCACCTAGCAGCCAGCGTAAATATACACCTAAGATCCGTGGATACAAAACAAAGATACGACGGGGGATCGTAGAAATTACGCGGTGTATCAATAGATACGCCGGCGTAATTTCTTTGTGGATCTGGGCCAATATATTTTTTTCTAAGTATTTTTCTAGCAAATAAAACGGTTTTAAACTTGTAAATACCAAATTTAAAAATAGGCTCGGGACTATAGTGGTTAAGGTGTAACTATAAAGGAAAAACAAGCGATGAAAGAAAAGTGAAAGATGTGGGAAGAGAAAGAGTGAATAATAATAGGAGGAAGGAAAAGAGAGCGAGAGAAAAAAGAAAAAGACAAAACCAGAGGGGAGGTGTTGTTAAGGAAGACAGGTGAAGCCCTCCTGGGAGCAGAGAGCTCAGTGCGAAGCAAGCAATGCAATTCTCTGGCAAGAGTTAAGCCCTGTACACACGATCGGATATCTGATGGAATCTAATCCGATGGATTTTTTCGGCGGATATCCGATGAAGCTGACTAACATCAGTCTTGCCCACACACCATCAGTCAAAAATCCGATCGTGTCCAAACGCGGTGACGTAAAACACTACGACGTACTGAAAAAAAAGTTCAATGCTTCCGAGCATGCGTCGACTTGATTCTGAGCATTCGTAGATTTTTGACCGATTGAGTTCCATACAGACTTTTTCTATCGTTTTTTTATCCATAGGAAAAATTTAAAACATGTTCTATTTTTTTTCACAGATGGAAAACAAACTGATGGGGCCCACACACGATCGGTTTGTCTGATGAAAGTCCATCGGTCTGTTTTCATCGGACAAACCGATCGTGTGTACAGGGCTTTATACGTACACAGACAGACAGATAGATCCGCTACATATAATATACCTTACTATGGGCCAGATCCTTGTAGCGTGGCGCATTGTTGCGGCCGGCGTAGCGTATCTCTGATACACTACGCCGCCGTAACTTAGGCCCCGTACACACGACCGGATCTATCCGCTGGGATTGATCCGCGGATCAGTTCCAGCGGACAAATCCGGTCGTCTGTACGGCCTAGCGGATATTTATCCGCGGAGATTCGTCCGGCCGGTCCATTTCAAGCGGATAGAAATTTCTTAACATGCTAAGAAATCTATCCGCTTGAATCGGAACCAGCGGATTGATCCGGTGGTCTGTACAGACTCACCGGATCAATCCGTCCGCTCCCCTCCCTCGCATGTGTCGTAATGATTCGACGCATGCGTGGAAGTACTTACCTTCCAGCGTCGCGCACGTCGCCGCGTCATCGTCGCAGCGACGGCGCGACACGTCACCGCGGAAGAATTCCGCACGGATTTTGATCCGATGGTGTGTACACGCCATCGGATCCAAATCCAGAGGAGGAATGTCCGCTGGAAACGGTCTAGCGGACCGTTTCCAGCGGAGATCCGGTCGTGTGTACGAGGCCTCACAGCATATTTTCCTTATCCTCAAAGAAGTTGCGCCGTAAGTTACGGCGGCATAGTGTAATTTTGGCGGTGTAAGGGCGCGCAATTCAAATCGATGTGATGGGGGCGTGTTTTATCTAAATACGTTGTGACCCGACGTAAATTACGTTTTTTTTTAATGGTGCATGCGCCGTCCGTAAGGGTATCCCAGTGCGCATGCTCGAAATTAAACCGGAACAAGCCAATGCTTTACGACGGTGACGTCATTCTACGCAAATCCCTATTCGCGAACGGCTTACGCAAACGGCGTAAAAAATTCAAAATTCGACACGGGAACGATGGCCATACTTAACATAGGATACGCCTCATAATAGCAGGGGTAACTATACGCCGGAAAAAGCCGAACGCAAACGACGTAAATAAATGCGCCGGACTACGTTCGTGGATCGCCGTATCTAGCTAATTTGCATACTCGACGCGGAATTCGACGGAAACGCCACCTAGCGGCCAGCAGAAAAATGCACCTAAGATCCGACGGCGTACTAAGACGTACGCCTGTCGGATCGAGCCCAGATGCAGTCGTATCTTGTTTTGTAGATACAAAACAAAGATACGACGCGGGAACTTTGAAATTATGCAGCGTATTAATAGATACGCTGGCGTAATTCTTCTGTGGATCTGCCCCTATATATTTACTAATGGCATCGGTATAAGGATTAAAAATAGTTCATGTTGATTGAGATAGTTTAGTTCCGTTTTCAAAAGGTAGGTAGCAGAAACTCCAAAGATCTGAGTTCATCCTATTAAAAAGTATTTGTCGGTTTACTATGTGAACAATTTCCTTCAGCTCTTCAGAGTTGGCTTGGCTAAAGAATGAAAAGAAAGAAAAACTTCAATAAAATGCTTAGAGGCGGAAAGGTTGGCTGATCCAGAAATGTAATCAGGGTGGAAAGGCGAACATATAAGCTGTCTTCGAGCCTAGGCCAATGATCAATTGCATCGATGGGGTCTTTGTGAAAATTCTAGGAACGCTTTGTGTATCAGGAATAATTCATTCACCAAACAAAGGCCAGCGCAGGCTACTACTACCCCTGTCCGGAATCCACAGTAAATTATGAATTCTCTTAATAGAGCACTGCTTGTTGATGTTGTTTGCACTGTACACTGGTAATAAGAAGCGGCCAACATAGGAGTGCATGATCAAAGATTCCTGTTTACTTGGTCGGTGTTAGAGGGAACTAATTGAGGTGAGAAGGTCCCCGCTATCCACTTACGTCAATTGCACAAACAGTTGTAGGAGTCATTGATCATTTCCGACCCCCTGTCTCATTACAGCAAAGGATTGTGGGGTCGGATCTGGAAGAGATGGCTGGAAAAGGATTTAGTGCTGTAACTTTCAATCTATTCTCATTACTATCTATTTGTCTGTCTGTTTGTCTGTCTGTTTCTATCTGTCTATCTACCTATCTAAATACTTTAACTTACATAAATGTATGAACTGTCTATCTATCTGTCTATCTATCTATCTATCTATCTATCTATCTATCTATCTATCTATCTATCTATCTATCTATCTATCTATCTATCTGTTTCTATCTGTCTATCTACCTATCTAAATACTTTAACTTACATAAATGTATGAAATGTCTATCTATCTATCTATCTGTCTATCTGTCTATCTGTCTGTCTGTCTGTCTGTCTGTATGTCTGTCTGTCTGTCTGTCTGTCTGTCTGTCTGTCTGTCTATCTGTCTATCTTTCTGTCTATCTACCTATCTAAATACTTTAAAGGAGTTGTAAAAAACAAAACAAAAAAATATGCTGAAATGACTGTTTACAGGGTATAGAGACATAGGGCCAGATTCACAGTACAAGTATGCCGGCGTATCTACTGATACGCCGGCGTACTTTCAAATTTGCTGCGTCGTATCTTTAGTTTGAATCCTCAAACCAAGATACGACGGCTTTTGGCTTCGATCCGACAGGCGTACCGCTTCGTACGCCTTCGGATCGTAGGTGCAATACTTTGGCGCCCGCTGGGTGGAGTTCGCGTAGTTTTCCGCGTCGGGTATGCTAATTAGCTTTTTCCGGCGATCCACGAAGGTACGCGCGGCCGTCGCATTCTCTTACGTCGTCGCTAGTCGGCTTTTCCCGGCGTATAGTTAAAGCTGCTATTTTGTGGCCTATAGTTAGACTTGCCATGTTAAAGTACGGCCGTCGTTCCCGCGTTGAATACATTTTTTTTTTTTTTGCGTAAGTCGTCCGTTAATAGGAAAGGACGTAACTCACGTCGACGTTCAAAAAAATTACGTCGGTGCGACGTCATTTCGCGCAAAGTACGGCGGGAAATTTCAAAACAGAGCATGCGCAGTACGTTCGGCGCGGGAACGCGCCTAATTTAAATGATCCAAGCCCCCTACCCGGATCATTTGAATTAGGCGGGCTTGCGCCGGAGGGATTTACGCTACGCCGCCGCAACTTTACAGGCAAGTGCTTTGTGAATCAAGCACTTGCCCGTAAAACTTGCGGCGGCGTAACGTAAATGCGATACGTTACGCCGCCGCAGATGTACCTGAATTTGGCCCATAATAGTTAACTGATTCCTTTTAAAAACGATTAAAAATAGATAAAAATCAATCATATAATGTACCTGTAGTTTCTAGTTTTGTTTCTGCATGTTGTTTCCTGCCTCTCTGCTGTACAGAGCCACAGAGCCAATACAGGGCAGTGATGGTTTGGAAAACGAAACTGATTGGTGCTGAGGGGTTTTAGACACACAGTAATCACACCTCCTTGATTAGTGACCACAGAGAGAAAGCTCCCAGCGCTGTGGTTATCAGGAAACAGACAACCAGGAAGTGTGGAGATCAGAGAAGAATTACAACTTGAGAGCAAAAACGAACAATGAGGACATGAAAACAGCACTGCATTAGGGTAAAGGAAGCTATTAAGATAAAAAAAAATCCTTTACAAACCCTTTAACTTACATAAATGTATGAGTTGTTAGGAAATCATATAAGGTGTATACAGACCACTGCTGATCATCTACCAATAACATGTGAGAGAACTTGCAGCCAATTTGGAGGCATCTCATAAGGTTTTCTACAATGGGATTTTTACCTTTGCTGCTCCATGTTTGTGACTTCAACACCAAAGACACAGAACCTCCCACCTAGCACTTATTTTATCAAGTGCCCTGGAATGGCCCAGCTCAGTATCTGCAGCAGCTATTTTCAACCAGGGTTCCATCGAACCCTAGGGTTCTTCTAGAGCAGTTGCTCTCAACCTTCTAGTGCCGTGACCCCTTGATAAAATTTCCCAAGTTGTGGGGACCCCTAACAGTAAAAAAAAATTCGTAGCGTGGGGTTGTCAGCACCCAAGTCAAGACAGGTAATTTGCGCTCCTAACCCACGGACATTTAGCGCTCCCTGAGTTCCTTCCAATCATACAGTATTAAAACTTCTTATGGTAAATTTTAGGATGTTTCACTCTCTCTCTCTTTGTTCTCCTTCCTTTCCCTTTTATCTCTCTATCCTATTTTTTTGTTTTTCCCCCATCCCTCTCTCTAGCTGTCTTTCTTGTTCTTTTATAGTATGTAAAGGGTTAGGAATGATGGCGCTGCCTAAGCGTATTGCTACACTTTAAAGTCCCGGTGTGGGTCTACCTGGACCAAAGTCGTAAATGTATACTCCACTTATTGACTAAACCAACTAAGGTCTTATATTGGTAGAGGTCCCACAGGGTCAGAAGACTGAGGGGACATGAGCTACGTGACCTACAGCTATACCAAGAGCACTGGAAAAAAGGAATGAACCATACAAATGTGCTCTGATAATGTGCTGGTGGTCAGTGAGATGTATGGGCTAATATACCTCTGTAATGTGGACACTAGCACAGTTTGTGGGCATCAGTGATTAAACATACACAGATTACAGTAGGTAAGCCCTATGTGTCTTCATCAAACATTATATATGCAAATGGTCGCTGTAAATAGCTGAGTAAGATAACCACAATAAACCAATAATTGGAAACAGTTGCATAAACAATACATGCACAGATAAGGGATAGTCAGCCAACAACACCAGTCCACCCTGTGATGTACACAGGACAATGTAAAATGGAACTATAAACAGCTGGCTAGTAGCCTGTATAAGCCAGTAGTGTACAATGTCTATAAATATCCAAAAGGAGATAATATTGGGATATGGAAATCTTGTTGGAGTCCAGTGTAGAGGTCTGGATGGTGAAAAGAGGGGGGTGCTCCTATACCACACTCCGACGTGCTCCCGGTGCTCCCCTCCAGGTTCCCCACTCACCAGAAAGAGGTCCCCTCTTGGGGTAACAGGCACGTAATTTAGGCGTTCCTCTGCTCCAACTTTTCTCCTTCCTACAGCTTTCAGATATCCAGAGTCTCCGCTCCTATGCTGTGTTGATTCCTCAAAGGAGACAAGACCAGGGGCTCCAATAGTGTAATAACGTATGGCCAAAAAAGTGCTTATCCAAAGTTCAAAAAATATATTTATTTAAAATAAACAATAAAACATAACCTGCTATATATCTGGCTACTGCAATAGGTGTAATAAGACCAGAATCCGCACGTGGCTCTGGCGCCAAAGTGTGCAGAGCAGACACTCAGAGTATGTGCAGGTAACAAGTTTAAAATATATAAAAAAGAAAAACAAAATTAAAATACAAAGACCAAAAAAGGGGCGAAGTCGTTGTCTGCAGTCTAACAGCTCAAAGGGCTGCTAGTAGCCGGCGTTGGGTACCGTCACCTGGCTATTAAGCATGACAGCGTGTGCTGTCTGGGTGTTTGGCTTGCGTTCCAGCCAAACCACCCGACGTAACCCGGAAGTGACGTAGCACGTGACGTAGCCTGACGTACGTTTCGAATTGTGATTCGTCCTCGGAGGCTTGTCAGTGTCACGTCATCTCATCTAATTTATGGGAGTCGCCGGACCTCTATACTCCTCCCATCCTCAGCAGCTAGACCAGTATTGTTATCCTAAGGGACTACACTAACATGGGTGCAATGCTGGATACAGCCACAGGCTGTTGGGTCTGCGGTACGGCGTGTCCCATAAATGTATCTTGCTGAAATGTATTTACAAACATAACGTGATAACATTGTTATCTAGAAGCCAAATAACACAGCAAGTGTCATGCAGTTAAGATAACCTTATGCCTAACCCATAAAATCATGAGTGGGGGTTATGTATGTGTTAGAATAGTTAGTAGTGGGGGGTCTTGAAAATAATAATAGTGTGGAACGAGGGAAACGGAAGTTCATGCAACAGAGGCTTATAGGCATCGTTCTGCTTGATCCTAAAATTATGATTATGAGTTGCCAGGTATAAAATGTGCAGAGAAATTTCCCAACGAAGTGTGAGAAGGTTAGAAGGTTGTGTATGACTGTGGTCATAGGACTCACAGGATACGTGTGTATTCAAGGTGATCGTTACTAGTAACAAAGTAACTAATGGACTTATGTCCAAGTGTGAAAGAAAGATTGTGAAGTAAGTGTAATTATACATAGAAATTACACATAAAATTATTATGTGAAAGGTCCTAGTAATAAAAACCAGAAGTGAAAGGCTGTGGGGTTGAGTATAAATATACCTAATGCATATGGCCAAATGGGGCCATGTATTACCTCAATATGGCCACTTCTCAAATAAGTGTGGTGATTGCCGATTTAAAAGGTGCATGTCAGCCATACAGTCTAGTGTACGACCCTGAAAAGTGATAGTGAAGTAAGTAAGCAATACGCGATATGTCTGTGCTTGGCCTAGTGTCCCACACAGTGGGGGAAGACATTTCCATGAATATGGGAAATAGTGGCCATTGTGAACGTGAGCATGTTGTATGTGCTCCAAGTACAGATAGTATTCTCTATAAAGGAGAGTGAGACATAGAAGATAGTGGATCATACGGAAAAAGAAAAGATTGTAATGTTTGTGACTACATGTCCCAGAAGACAGCTAACACACATAAATGTTATATGTTAGCTATCACCCTATTTTCTATAACATATAGCTGCACTTTGGAAATATTGTAAAGACACTAGCTGTCTTCTGGGACATGTAGTCACAAACATTACAATCTTTTCTTTTTCCGTATGATCCACTATCTTCTATGTCTCACTCTCCTTTATAGAGAATACTATCTGTACTTGGAGCACATACAACATGCTCACGTTCACAATGGCCACTATTTCCCATATTCATGGAAATGTCTTCCCCCACTGTGTGGGACACTAGGCCAAGCACAGACATATCACGTATTGCTTACTTACTTCACTATCACTTTTCAGGGTTGTACACTAGACTGTATGGCTGACATGCACCTTTTAAATCGGCAATCACCACACTTATTTGAGAAGTGGCCATATTGAGGTAATACATGGCCCCATTTGGCCATATGCATTAGGTATATTTATACTCAACCCCACAGCCTTTCACTTCTGGTTTTTATTACTAGGACCTTTCACATAATAATTTTATGTGTAATTTCTATGTATAATTACACTTACTTCACAATCTTTCTTTCACACTTGGACATAAGTCCATTAGTTACTTTGTTACTAGTAACGATCACCTTGAATACACACGTATCCTGTGAGTCCTATGACCACAGTCATACACAACCTTCTAACCTTCTCACACTTCGTTGGGAAATTTCTCTGCACATTTTATACCTGGCAACTCATAATCATAATTTTAGGATCAAGCAGAACGATGCCTATAAGCCTCTGTTGCATGAACTTCCGTTTCCCTCGTTCCACACTATTATTATTTTCAAGACCCCCCACTACTAACTATTCTAACACATACATAACCCCCACTCATGATTTTATGGGTTAGGCATAAGGTTATCTTAACTGCATGACACTTGCTGTGTTATTTGGCTTCTAGATAACAATGTTATCACGTTATGTTTGTAAATACATTTCAGCAAGATACGTTTATGGGACACGCCGTACCGCAGACCCAACAGCCTGTGGCTGTATCCAGCATTGCACCCATGTTAGTGTAGTCCCTTAGGATAACAATACTGGTCTAGCTGCTGAGGATGGGAGGAGTATAGAGGTCCGGCGACTCCCATAAATTAGATGAGATGACGTGACACTGACAAGCCTCCGAGGACGAATCACAATTCGAAACGTACGTCAGGCTACGTCACGTGCTACGTCACTTCCGGGTTACGTCGGGTGGTTCGGCTGGAACGCAAGCCAAACACCCAGACAGCACACGCTGTCGTGCTTAATAGCCAGGTGACGGTACCCAACGCCGGCTACTAGCAGCCCTTTGAGCTGTTAGACTGCAGACAACGACTTCGCCCCTTTTTTGGTCTTTGTTTTTTAATTTTGTTTTTCTTTTTTATATATTTTTAACTTGTTACCTGCACATACTCTGAGTGTCTGCTCTGCACACTTTGGCGCCAGAGCCACGTGCGGATTCTGGTCTTATTACACCTATTGCAGTAGCCAGATATATAGCAGGTTATGTTTTATTGTTTATTTCAAATAAATATATTTTTTGAACTTTGGATAAGCACTTTTTTGGCCATACGTTATTACACTATTGGAGCCCCTGGTCTTGTCTCCTTTGAGGAATCAACACAGCATAGGAGCGGAGACTCTGGATATCTGAAAGCTGTAGGAAGGAGAAAAGTTGGAGCAGAGGAACGCCTAAATTACGTGCCTGTTACCCCAAGAGGGGACCTCTTTCTGGTGAGTGGGGAACCTGGAGGGGAGCACCGGGAGCACGTCGGAGTGTGGTATAGGAGCACCCCCCTCTTTTCACCATCCAGACCTCTACACTGGACTCCAACAAGATTTCCATATCCCAATATTATCTCCTTTTGGATATTTATAGACATTGTACACTACTGGCTTATACAGGCTACTAGCCAGCTGTTTATAGTTCCATTTTACATTGTCCTGTGTACATCACGGGGTGGACTGGTGTTGTTGGCTGACTATCCCTTATCTGTGCATGTATTGTTTATGCAACTGTTTCCAATTATTGGTTTATTGTGGTTATCTTACTCAGCTATTTACAGCGACCATTTGCATATATAATGTTTGATGAAGACACATAGGGCTTACCTACTGTAATCTGTGTATGTTTAATCACTGATGCCCACAAACTGTGCTAGTGTCCACATTACAGAGGTATATTAGCCCATACATCTCACTGACCACCAGCACATTATCAGAGCACATTTGTATGGTTCATTCCTTTTTTCCAGTGCTCTTGGTATAGCTGTAGGTCACGTAGCTCATGTCCCCTCAGTCTTCTGACCCTGTGGGACCTCTACCAATATAAGACCTTAGTTGGTTTAGTCAATAAGTGGAGTATACATTTACGACTTTGGTCCAGGTAGACCCACACCGGGACTTTAAAGTGTAGCAATACGCTTAGGCAGCGCCATCATTCCTAACCCTTTACATACTATACTTTCTCTGTCCCCTAGGGGACAGTTTTTCAGGAAGGCAGCAGCCTCTTAACCTCAGATATCCCAGCGCAGGTTTCTTTACACGCTTTCTTGTTCTTTTATTCTTTCTCTCCCTTTTTCTTTGTTCTTCCCCCTCTTTTCCTCTCCCTTCCATGTATTCTCTATTTGTATTCTTTCTCTTACTCCTTGGTGGGGAATGGGATCAGTGGCAGTGCTGGCGGGAGTTGGGATCAGTGGCAGTGCTAGGGGGGAGTTCTAATCAGCCAACTTAGGTGCTCTTGATCAAGGTCATCTGCTGGCTCTGATGCCGCGTACACACCATCACTTTATGTGATGAAAAAAAATGACGTTTTTAAAAACGTCACTTTAATTGACCGTGTGTGTGGGAAAACGTTGTTTTATGTCTTGTAAAAAACGACCAAAAAAAATTGAAGCATGCTTCAATTTTATGTGTCGTTTTTCAAAAGTGCACTTTTTACTTCACAGAAATTGACCGTGTGTAGCAAAAACGTCGTTTTCTAAGACGTTTTTTCATCCACGCATGCCCAGAAGCAAGCTTCAATGGTAAAACGTGGTGGAACGTAACCTCACTTTGCAAGATCATTGTGAGAAAACGATGGTGTGTAGGCAACTTCGTCTTTGAAAATTGAAGTTTCAAAAACGTCGTTTTTTACTTCACAGAAAGTGTCGTTTTTTTTCATCACATAAAGTGATGGTGTGTACGCGGCATGAGAACTGTAGTGGGGACTTTTAATGGCAACTATAATCACAGGTAGTGTTACTCACTGTTTCTCCGACTTGGTGGTGTCTCATAGCAGTGACACCTATGCCGAAATCAGGAGATCCTCCAGCCCCTCCCACTTCACATTCCTCGCTGACCTCTAGTCTTTGCCCCTGAGCCATTCCGTGAATTGAATGGGCGGTTGTGAAGAGTCTGAGTGGGCTCCAGGAACAGCCCAGCTGGGCAGCCACATGCTCCAGGGACAGCCCCACTCGGCAGCTGCAAAAAGGCTGGGAGAGCGGTACGGGCTTCAGAATCAGCCCAGGATTCAGTGACCCCTGGCAAATCATCATTCGATCCCCGAGTGGGTCCCGACCCCCAGGTTGAGAACCACTGTTCTAGAGGTTGCTTGAGGTTCTTCGACCTGCAGATGATTGACTTTCTATTTGATGGTGCCTCCATGGTTCTGGGTGCAATGCACTTGGAAAAGCCAATACCAAAAGATCTTTTAGATCTAGACAGATTCTATAAGGGTGGTATATTTTGACCACCACTGTAAGGGGCCTGCTTCACACTGAACCCCAATAAATTTATTTTAGCATGAGTTTCCTGAGATCTGAACATTATTTCAAAGGTTCCATTGGGGTAAAAAGTTGAAGTAAAGCCGATCTACAATATAATAGTAGACAAGGCAAACGTTTGTTAAGTTCCTCGTAATGTATATAGTTGACCTAGAAGTGACTTTTCAGAACTGTTTCGATTTAAATTAACATTCTTTTTAAGAAGGAATCTCTCCAATGCTTCCGCCTAAGCAGGAACTCTCTTAAGCTATAAATAAATGCGCTAGTGTAAACGAAGACATAACATGCTAATGCTACCCTGGAGGGTTCCACACACGTTACAATTTACATTTACTGCACCAAGATGAGAGTTCATTAATATTGTACAGTATGGAGGCTAAAAATACTTTAATTGCCTGCGGAGATCGAAGCCTGTATAATAATATTACACTTTCATGTATCATGTGGATAAGATTGAAATTATTAGTCAGGCGAGGTGTTAATTTAGAAAATAATTACCTTCCCTCTACGATTTTATTGGGACAGTGTCTTTAAGGGTGACTGGTGATCTAATTTGGTTTATGTGCCGGGTTTCATTTGGTAAAATATTTCAATCATTTTTATTAAAGTGGTACTCTAGGAAAAACTTTGTCTTAAATGGTTTTGGACGGACTGGAGAAGAATTAGGTCAGCATTTCTCAAACTTTTTACCCCAGAGGAACCCTTGAAATAATTTTCAGGTCTCAGTGAACCCCTACAACATGGGTGTCCAAACTTTTTTGACATTCTTTGAACCATTAAATTAAATGCAAATGAACTAATACACTGCCCAACAATAATTATCTTGCCCTTGTGGCTCTGTGTGGTTATTTGGATATACTGGGCCAGATCCACGAAGCGCAGCGCTTCTTTACGGCTGGTGTAGTGTATCTCAGATACACTACGCTGCCGTAACTTACAGCGTATTTCCCGTATTCTCAAAGAATTAGCGCCGTAAGTTACGGCGGCGTAGTGTAACTGTGTCGGCGTAAGGGCGCGCAATTCAAATGGATGAGATGGGGGTGTGTTTTATGGTAATACGTTTTGACCCAACGTAAATGACGTTTTTTCTGAACGCCGCATGCGCCGTCCGTGGGGGTATCCCAGTGCGCATGCTCGAAATTAACCCGCAACAAGCCAATGCTTACGACGTGAACGTCATTCTACGCAAAGCCCTATTCGCGAACGACTTACGCAAACGACACAAAATTTTAAAAATTTGACGCGGGTCAGATGTCCATACTTAACATAGGATACGCCTCATATAGCAGGGGTAACTATACGCCGAAAAAAGCCTTACGGAAACGACTTAAAAAAATGTGCCGGACATACGTTCGTGGATCGCCGTATCTAGCTAATTTGCATACTCAACGCGGAAATGGACGGAAACGCCACCTAGCGACCAGCGTAAATACGCATCTTAGATCCAACGGCGTACTAAGACGTACGCCAGTCAGGTCTAGCCCAACTTCAGGCGTATCTTGTTTTGTGGATACAAAACAAAGATACGCCGGAGCAAACTAGAAGTTACGCGGTGTATCAATAGATACGACCAGCGTAAACGCTTCGTGGATCTGGCCCACTGTATTTATTGGAGTTTAACATGCACCCTTACTTTAAGAGGGAAGTTTCAGGAAAAAAAATCTATTTTAAATAAAGAACTGTGAAGCAAAATAAGGGTCAGTGCCCATCAATGCAGTCTAATCAGTGCTCATCTGCAGCTTCACCATTGCCATGAATGCAGCCTCACCATTGCCACAAATTCAGCCTCAACTATGACATTAATGCAGCCTCACCATTGCCATGAATGCAGCCCCATGAGTGCCATGAATGCAGCCTCACCATTGCCACGAATGCAGCCTCAACTATGACATTAATGCAGCCTCACCATTGTCATAATTGCAGCCCCATAAGTGCCATGAATGCAGCCTCACCATTGCCATGAATGCAGCCTCTGAATGCAGCCTCACCATTGCCATGAATGCAGCCTCTGAATGCAGCCTTACCATTGCCATCATTGCAGCCCGATCCATGCCCATCTGCAGCCTCAGAGGAGACATGGAGGGGACAGGAAGGAGCGCCAACAGATTACATACAGGAGAATCTCCTGTTTACTCGGCAGATTCTTTGATACAAAGTCCCGTTTCCTATGATAGACAGAACAGTCGTCCAATGCCAGCCCAGGAGATGGGACTTCTTATTACAGAGACCGCCAAGTAAACAGGAGATTCTCCTGAATGTAATCTGATGGCACTCGTCCCGCCCCTTCCTTGTCTCCTCTGAGAAATTATAAATACAGTATATATCTTTTGTGCGGCGCTCAGGGATTCGTTGCGGGCCACAAAAGATATATATATCCAAATTACTAGTGAGGCCGTATGAAACCAGACCACGGGCCGGACTTTGGACATACCTGCCCTAAAAGGATGAGCTAGGAAAATGCCCCTCACATTGGATTTCAATGGGAAGAATGCCCTTTTTTACAGTGGTGGTCAGAATACATACACCCTTGATATCCCCCAGCACCATTATTCCATCCATGTTGTACCCCATTTTCCAGTGGACATACAGTGCATTAAAACTTTTGGCTCTGTGCCCACCTCCAGCACTGCACTCACCTATACCAATCAAGCAGGCAGAAGGAGGGGCGGAGGAGGGAGCATCCCTCTGGGCATTCCAAGCTCTTCGGTGCAAACAGTGCTGGACGGCTGGGCTCACCATGACACCATCCACAATGCTACTTCAGAAGGTGGGCTCTCCTTGCTGCCAACTTAGCAGCTCCCACTTCAGCTCCTATCCTGCAGCCTTCTGAAAAAGTCAGGTGGGTTTTTTTTTTTCCCATCGGATATTCCGGCCGCGTGTGGGCCCCATCTGACTTTTTTACGTCGGAGTTTAGAAATAGAACATGTTTTATTTTTTACAATGGAAATTCTGATCGTCTGTGTGGAACTCCGACGGAGAAAAAAAAAACACGCATGCTTGGAAGTCGATGCATGCTCGGAAGCATTGAACGTCTTTTTTCTCGTCTTGTCATAGTGTTTTACGTCACCGCGTTTTGGACAGTCGGAATTTGGTCTGACAGTGTGTATGCAAGACAGCTTGAACGGAATTTCCGACGGAAAATTCCATGGGATTTTATCCCATCGTAAATTCTGATTGTGTGTACAGGGCATTAGAGTCAAGCTCTCTCCTAGCTTACTCTTGAGCAGCTCCTTGCTGCTTTGTCACAGACTACATCTGCCTGCTGCAAACACGCATGCTCTGGCATCCCCATGCAGCCTTTTAATCCTCTCAGAGGAATGGGAGTCCACCTGACCCCCATGCACAGACCTCCTGTCTGTTGGGTGGGGCCCTAAGCCATAGTCAGGTCACAACTAAATAGCTCAACACACCGCTGTGCAATCAGCGTGCCTTTCTCTCCAAAATCTGGCGTAAACCAGCAATCTTCCAGGTAGCACAGGGTCCCAATCTATCTATCTATCTATCTATCTATCTATCTATCTATCTATCTATCTATCTATCTATCTATCTATCTATCTATCTATCTATCTATCTATCTATCTATCGTATCTATCTATCTTACAATCCATGGGGCAAATCCACAGTGAGAGTACGCCGGCGTATCTACTGATACACCAGCATACTTTCAAATTACCCGCGTCGTATCTTTAGTTTGAATCCTCAAACCAAGATACGACGGCATCTGGGTTCGATCCGACAGGCGTACGGCTTTGTACGCCTTTGGATCGTAGATGCAATACTTTGGCGTTTGCTGGGTGGAGTTTGCGTCGTTTTCCGCGTCGGGTATGCAAATGAGCTTTTTCCGACGATCCACGAACGTACGCGCGGCCGTCGCATTCTCTTACGTCTTCTCTAGTCGGCTTTTTCCGGCGTATAGTTAAAGCTACTATTTTGCGGCGTATAGATAGACTTGCCATGTTAAGTATGGCCGTCGTTCCCACGTCAAAATTTTTTTTTTTTTGCGTAAGTCGTCCGTGAATAGGGATGGACGTAAGTCACGTCTAAGTTCAAAAAATGACGTCGTTGCGACGTCATTTCGCGCAAAGCACGGCGGGAAATTTAGAAACGGAGCATGCGCAGTTTAATCGGCGCGGGGACACGCTCCATTTAAATGAATCACACCCCCTAATCGCCGATTTGAATTCCGCCGCCAGAAATACACTACGCCACCGTAACTTACGGCGCAAAGTCTTCCTGGATTCGACTTAAAGCCAGGTAAGATACGGCGGCGTAGCGTATCTCTTATACGCTGCGCCTATCCATTTCTATGTGGATCTGGCTCTATCTTTTCTGGATGAGTATAGAGAAGGTTTCGGACTCTTGTCATTCAGCCTGTCAATCACCCCATGTATAATTGTAATGGTTTTGATGTGATGCACTCAGAAGTCCCCTGTCCTCCTCCCAGCACACCGAGTTCTATAAAAATAACTTTTGGCTGTTTATCCATTGAAACTAACAAGTCCTGACACACGACAAAGTTCAGGCCTTCTCTGAACTAACAAGGAATCCTCCTCATTCTAGATGGATGGCTCTCTCATTCTGCCATGTGCACAGGACCAGTGAATGAAAGAATCATTGCACACCTGTGACTCTGCTTGATGCATTGGCCGGGCCACTGATGTATTCCGCTGGTGTGTTGAGTTGTGTGATGCATGCGCTGTGTACAATGGACATTCTTGTACGCTGAATGTCAAATTCCTTGTTATTTTCCAACAAGCGCTAACTAGGTGACACTCTCTAGTCATACAAATTTAATAATTTCCCTTTGGGATTACAGTAATAGAAACACACAACCCTGTAGCCCAGGATGGCAAGGCAGTTCCCTTCTCCAAGCTAACAAACTGTCTGGAGACTGCACTGTCCACTGTTAACTTTTGTGTGAAGATGAAGTTAAAGCGGAGGTTCACCCTAAAAACATGGATTTAACATTCCATTCAGCATAATTCCAACATTTACACTATGCTGGTTTTTTTTTTTTTTTTTTTTTGCTGTACATACCGTACAAGGCCTCGTACACACGGACGGACTGTCCGCTGAAATCGGTCCGCCGGACCATTTTCAGTGGACATGTCCGCCCGGAGATTTCTGTCTGATGGTTGTACACACCATCAGACAGAAATCCGTGCGTACACGATCCGCGGTGATGTGGCCGTGCCGTCGCCGCGACGATTACGCGGCGACGTGCGCGGCCCTGGAAGGTAAATACTTCCACGCATGCGTCGAATCACTTTGACGCATGCGAGGGATGGCGGCTGATCGGACATGTCCGGTGAGTCTGTACAGACGACCGAACATGTCCGACGGACAGGTTTCCAGCGGACAGGTTTCTTAGCATGCTAAGAAATTTTTGTCCGCTGGAAAGCGGTCGGCTGGACAAATGTCCGCTGGAAAACGGTCCGATAGGCCGTACACACGACCAAACTTGTCTGCTGAAACTGGTCCGCTGAGGGTTTAAGTCTGGGTTCACACTGCCGCACGGAGCGGCTCACAGCAGGGGTCCGATGCGTCCTCGTTCACTGTTTCAGGTCGGATATCTGACAGAATTTTTGGCTGAATTCGGACCCGAAACAGACCAGAAGACGCAGAGGACCCCTGTGCAAATTCGCATTGGAGCCACTGTGAACCGGCTCCATAGTGAGTAGGGTGACCACGTGTCCCGGATTGCCCGGGACAGTCCCGCATTTTGCAGGTCTGTCCCAGGTCTCGGGCACCTTCATTCCGGGACAATACAGTGTCCCGGAATGAAGCTGACACAGCCATCCCCTCTATCTGTTGCCCCCAAAAAAAGCCACCACATCGCCGCTTTACTCACTGACAGTACTTGTACTGACCGGGAATGTCTGGAGAGGCACAATCCCCGCCCCCTGCTTGTGATTAGAGAAATCATAAATCCCGCCCTCTTGTGTCCAATCACAGCAGGGCAATGTAAAGCCAGCGGTGGAACAAGGTAAAATGGGTCATGGCTAGTGATGGACGAACATCCGACGGGACGGTTCGCAAACACTAACTGCGAACGATGGCAAATGTCCACGAACCGCAAGTTCACGGCGGGCCCCATTGAATTTAATGCCAGGCGAATATTAACCACTTCCATACAGGGCACTTACGCACCTTCCCGCCCAAGCCAATTTTCAGCTTTCAGCCATGTCGCACTTTGAATGACAATTGCGCCGTCATGCTACACTGTACCCAAACAAAATTGGTGTCCTTTTTCCCCACAAATAGAGCTTTCTTTTGGTGGTATTTGATCACCTCTGCAATTTCTTTTTTTTTGCGCAACAACTAAAAAAAGACTGAAAATTTATTTTTTTGTAAATAAGTAAGTTTTCTCTTCCAATTACGGGCATTGATATGGCGGCACTGATGGGCACCGATGAGGTGGCACTGATGGGCTCCGATAAGGTAGTACTGATGGGCACCGATGAGGTGGCACTGATAGGCGGCGCTGGTATGCGGCACTGATGGGCGCTGGTATGCGACACTGATGGGCACTCATAAGCGGCAGTGATGGGCACTCATAGGCGGCACTGAAGGGCACTCATAGGCGGCACTGGGCACTCATAGGCGGCACATATGGGCACTCATGGGCGGCACATATGGGTGGCACTGATGGGTACTTATGGGTGGCACTGATGGGTACTTATGGGTGGCACAGATGGGCACTGATAGGTGGGCACTGGGCATGGATTGGCACTGTGGGGTGGCACTGATGGACACTGAGGGGTGGCACTGATGGATCCATGTTGCCAATCAGTGCCCATTTGTGTAAACAGATTAGCACCACGGATACGGTATACATATTAGCACCACAGATACGGTCAGGGCTGGACTGGGACAAAAATTTGGACTTCATCCAGACCGGCCCACTTTAAGAAAAATCACGCCCCCCAAAAGGCCCCTACATCCATTATTGTATATCATGAGAGGGTGAGAGAGAGGGGAATGAGAGAGGAAGGAGGGAAAGGGGGTGAGAGGGGGTGAGAGGGGGTGAGTGTAAGAAAAAGAGAGTGAGTGTAAAAGAGAGGGGGTGAGTGTAGGACCCCTTTTTACACTGAGGCATTTTTTAGGCGCTTTTGGGCGCCTGTAGAGCGACTGAAAAACGCTTCCGCTGCAGTCCCAGAGTGAAAGCCTGAGTGCTTTCACACTGGGGCGCTGCCAGGGCGTTAAAAAAAGTCCTCCAAGCAGCATCTCTGTTTCAAAAAAACGGCCCACTGAGCCATCGGCCCACCGGGAAACTCCCTGTAGTCCCTATGGCCAGTCCATCCCTGGATACGGTATACAGATTAGCACCACAGATACGTATACAGATCAGCACTACAGATACAGTATACAGATCAGCACCACAGATACCAATACAGATCAGCACCACAGATACGGTATAAAGCTTAGCATCACAGGACAGAGTATACAGCTCAGCATTACAGATAAGGTATATAGCTCAGCACCACAGATACAGAATACAAATCAGCACCACAGATACAGAATACAAATCAGCACCACAGATACGGTATACAGATTAGCACCACAGACAGTATATAGATCATCATCACAGACACTGACAGCATGATAATACCCCCTGCGGGACACCCCGCTCACAGCACCCCCCGCGGATGGATCGCGGGACACCCCGTTTACAGCACAACCCCCCCACAGGTGGGTCTCTGAGACACTCCACTCACAGTACAGGTGGGTCGCAGAACAAGTAAAGCACAGTTCCCCGTGGTGGAGGTCCGGCGCTTCTCTGGTGTCTCCTCCTCTCCAGTCAGCTTCCTCCGCTCTGTGCCACTTCTGCCAAAGCGCTGGGCATCCAATAGGAACGCCTGGTGCTTTGGCCAATCAGGAAACAGGTCTCACTGACCTGCATCCTGATTGGCGGGAAGGCACTGCAGTGTGAAACACAATTAGGTGGGATCAGGGCGCACTCTCTGCACCCCAAGCCCCCCTTTTTTGAAGCCTATTAGAGCCTCTGGTACTAATCAGGTGCTTAAAAAAAATACACCCCCTCCTGCCCCCTGCCATAGGAGTCCATGTGTCCAGCTTTCTGAAAGGGGCCGGGCGCATGGATAGGGAGGTGGTAGCAGGGATGGGGGGGGGGGGCGGTGCCCGTGCGCCTACAATGCACGAGCCGCCACTGTGTACAGGCACTGCATGAGGCTGATACCAGGTCAAATGCAGGTACCTATGCCTCTGGAATTAAAAAAACACAATTAATGGTGTATTGATTGATTTGCAGGGGTTCATTCATTTGTGTCTTTAATATCTGCCTGGAGTTCAGCTTTAACGATCCTTGCTCAAATATACCCTCCCAACCTTAAAGCGGGAGTTCACCCATTTGTAAAAAAAAAATTTTTATCCCCTTAGCTTCCTGCTCGTTCGGTCTAGGGGAATCGGCTATTTGTATTAAAATATGATCCGTACTTACCCGTTTTCGAGCTGCATCTTCTTCCGTCGCTTCCGGGTATGGGTCTTCGGGAGCGGGCGTTCCTTCTTGAGTGACAGCCTTCCGAGAGGCTTCCGACGGTCGCATCCGTCGCGTCACTCGTAGCCGAAAGAAGCCGAACGTCGGTGCGGCTCTATACTGCGCCTGCGTACCGACGTTCGGCTTCTTTCGGAAAATCATGACGCGATGGATGCGACCGTCGGAAGCCTCTCGGAAGACTGTCACTCAAGAAGGAACGCCCGCTCCCGAAGCCCATACCCGGAAGCGACGGAGAGGATGCATCTCGTAAACGGGTAAGTACGGATCATATTTTAAAATAAATAGCCGATTCACCTAGTAAAAACGAGCAGGAATCTAAGGGGGGAAAGTGCCCTCTAAGGGTGAACCCCCGCTTTAAATCTTATGACCACAACCTCCTCTGAAACATTATTTCATATTGTGTGTCGATTTGCTGAAATCATCAATATTATCTTCCCTAGATTGTAACATAATAACTGTAATTCTTCTATTGCTGCTGTTGGCTAAGTGTATATTTATTTTATACAATACACTCTGTTTATTCTTGTATGTTATCCTATCCTGTATTTTTTCTTTTCTTAAAAAAAAAAAAAAAATCAATAAAAAAATGTCAAAAAGAGAAACTTGGAAACCTCCTGGCTAAAAGATTTCACTGCTATGACCTGTGTATTTTTAAGTGTGTCGTTTTTCTTTGATTGCCCTGATGTTACTTTGTAAATAATCAATGTGGAATCTCAAGTATATGAATGTAGCAGCAATGACCGAGGTCATTTAAAATCTTGGGGTCAGATTCACATAGAGATACGACGGTGTATCTCCTGATACACCGTCGTATCTCTGACTTAGGCCGGTCGTATCTATGCTAAGATAGATATGCCTAAGATCCGACAGGTGTAACTGTGTTACACCGTCGGATCTTAACTGCAATTTAAAAATGGCCGCGGGGGGCGTTCTCGCTGATTTACACTGAGAAATATGTAAATCAGCGAGATACGCCAATTCACGAACGTACGCGGGCCCGACGCAGTGTTGTTACGATGTTTACGTAGCGGTTTTCCCAGCGTATACTTACCCCTGCTTCTATGAGGCGCAGCCAATGTTAAGTATAGCCGTCGTTCCCGCGTCCAATTTTTTCTTACGTTGTTTGCGTACGCCGATTCTCAAACGCGCTGGAGGCGAGTTACGCTCACGCCGAAACCAATGACGTCCTAGCGACGTCATTGGGAGCAATGCACGCTGGAAAAATTTTCGGACGGCGCATGCGCATTTAAATCGGCGCGGGGACGAGCCTGATTTAAATGCTACACTCCCCCTAGCCGCGAAATTTGAATTCCGCCGGGGGATTTACGATCCGCCGCCGCAAGTTTGGAGGTAAGTGTTTTGTGAATTACCCACTTGCCTCTCAAACTTGCAGCGGCGGATCTTAAATCACATAGGTCACGCGGATCTAAAGATCCGCTGATCTATGTGAATCTAGCCCTGTCCTAGTCGTATATTTAAGTGTATTCTCAAATTGAGATACACTTAAATCTAGCTAAGATACGACCGCCGGCGTGTAAATCAGCGAGATACGCCTATTCACGAACGTATGCTTGCCCGTCGCAGTAAAGATGCACCGTTTACGTAAGGCGTTTTCAGGCCTAAAGATATTCCACCAAAAAGATGGCGCAGCCAATGTTAAGTATGGACGTCGGAACCGCGTAAAATTTTTAAATGTTTACGTCGTTTGCGTAAGTCGTCCGTGAATGGGGCTGGGCGTAGTTTACGTTCACGTCGAAACCAATAAGTCTTTGCGGAGTAATTTGGAGCATGCGCACTGGGATATGTCCACAGACGGCGCATGCGCCGTTCGTTTAAAACGTCAATCACGTCGGGTCACGATTCATTAGCATAAAACACGCCCACCTCTTCACAATTTGAATTAGGCGCGCTTAGGCCGGCACATTTACGCTACGCCGCCGTAACTGAGGACGCAAGTGCTTTGTGAATACAGCACTTTCCTCTCTAACTTACGGCGGCGTAGCGTATATGAGATAGATGTGCCTGCCTAACGTTAGGCACATCTACGTGAATCCAGCTAATTGTATTTATTACAATCCCTGACTAGAAGCATGCTAGTGAAGAGCAAAAATAACCAAAAACATGCCAGTCTAATACACACGGTCGTTTTTTGTGATGAAATAAAAACAACGTTTTTCATCATGAAAAAAACAAAGTTTTTCTAACTTCATCATAAAAAACGACGTTGCCCACACACCATCGTTTTCTGAAAATGCTCTAGCAAAGCAAGGTTACGTACAACACGTACGACGGCACTCTGTTCCGTTTAAGCTCCCGTCTCATAACTTGCTTCCGAGCATGCGCGGGTTTTAAACGTTGTTTAAAACATCGTTTTAGCCCACGCACGATCATTTTTTATGACACAAAAAACGACATTTTGAAAAACGACATAAAAAATTGAAGCCCACACACGATCATTTTAAATGACGTTTTTAAAAACGTTGTTTTATTTCATGACAAAAAACGACCGTGTGTACGTGGCATAACAGATAGAGCTCCTTCTTTCCTCCATTCTCAGTCTTTTTGTTCTCCCTCCTTTCCAATTCTTCTCTCTTTCTTTCCTTATTTACTTTTTTTTTCTCTTCACCTTCCACTCCTCCTTCTTTTTTGCTCCTCCTTTCCACCTTCAATTCCTCTTGTTTTTTCTTTGATATTTCTCTTTCCATCTTTTCTCCCTCTATCTTTACCTACTTTTTCTTTGCTCTTTTATAACGCCCTCCCTCCTTCCACCTTTTGTCAGGGAAGGTTCCCCCTGCTGGTGTTACTGCTATGTTATCCTTGGGCTGCAGTACTGGCGTCCACCAGCGGGGCGTTCTTGGCAGTATGGAGCATACAGCCCTTCCTGCGTTCAGGTGTGACCTGAATGCAATCAGCACGCCTCTATAAATACCCGGCGTGTGTAATCACTCCTCGCCCTGGTATCGTCATACCTCCTGGACCTGAGCTTGTATTTGACCCTGATTTCTGGACCTGATCCCTGGACCTGATCCTGATCCTTGACCCCTGCCTGGACTTGTCCTCCCTGTGTCCTGATTTCTGTCCCCATCCTTACCCATCTACTGACCTCCCATGTGTATGACCTCGACTTGGCTCGTTTATGAATACGGTATTCCCCTTTATTTGTACATACTGTTTGTCGTTTTATTGTGCACTGGTGGTTCACACATTTGTAAATAAACACCTTTTATTTCACTACTCACCTTGTTTGGTTCCTCTGTGCGGTCACACAGTCTGATCTACCAGCATTCCTGACAGTATACCAGGGCCACCCCTTGATCAGACGTGATTGCTTTGAGGAACCATACTGGTGTAGTGTGTGGCTCTAAAGATGGATTTCAATGAAATCATTTACTATTCTCTGCTGGCAGAGGAGGATGAGGAATATTGTCGCCAGGTTTTTGAGGGATGGACAAGTGACCAGCTGATGGAAGCCATCCGATCAGCCCATTCCATGGTGGATCAGGGTTATATGTCTTATGATGATGTTGAGGCATTAATTCGGTTGTGTGTAAAGCCAGCTCTGTCATTTATTCCTGACGGCAGTGACGATTTCTCTCCCCCCTTCAGTCATGACCAAGTTGAATCCCTGGTGTGGTTATTAGAGGATGATCCGGCGTCTTTTGGTGAGCATTATTCCTCCTGTCCCCAGCAAAAGTTGTCTGAGTGCATTTGTTCTGTGCAGTCTCTGATTAGGCAAGGTGTGTGTGAACCTGCTTTTGTTCAGCCTGTGCTGCAGGCATGGTCAGATCTCCTGATTTCTGCCAAACCACCTGTTTCCAGCCCTGCCATTAACCACTCACCTTCCCAAAGATCCATCTGTCCATCACCAATGGCAACCCCAGTTGAAGCTCAGTATACACTGCTTCCCACCAGCTACCAATATCCAGTCTCTGCTCCCTGTACCTATCCTGCATTCAACCCACCTGTCTCTTCTCAGCCGCCTACTAACCCACAAAAACTTCCTCCAGCTACTGTTCCCTCTACTCTGCCATATCTCAATCCTCCTTTCCAGTCCGCTGCACCCCTTACCTACAGAGCTTCTGTGGCTAAGCCCAAGAAAAAACGAAAGTTTTTCCCAACCAAGATGATCCTGCCAGTAACCCAACCTGTCTCCACACCAACCAACCTGCTCCAGTCTGCTTGCATGCCAGCTGAACCTGATTCTGCCAAACCTCTACCTGCTATGCGGCCAGTTTACCAGCCTGATCCTGTATGCCAGCCTGAAGTTGCTGTGCCAGTTTGCCAGCCTGAAGTTGCTGTGCCAGTTTGCCAGCCTGAAGTTGCTGTGCCAGTTTGCCAGCCTGAAGTTGCTGTGCCAGTTTGCCAGCCTGAAGTTGCTGTGCCAGTTTGCCAGCCTGAAGTTGCTGTGCCAGTTTGCCATCTGCCCTGCCTGTTTCAGTGCCATCTGCCCTGCCTGTTTCAGTGCCATCTGCCCTGCCTGTTTCAGTGCCATCTGCCCTGCCTGTTTCAGTGCCATCTGCCCTGCCTGTTTCAGTGCCATCTGCCCTGCCTGTTTCAGTGCCATCTGCCCTGCCTGTTTCAGTGCCATCTGCCCTGCCTGTTTCAGTGCCATCCGCCCTGCCTGTTTCAGTGCCATCCGCCCTGCCTGTTTCAGTGCCATCCGCCCTGCCCAGTCTGAGGTGTCCCTGCCCGCTGCCCAGCTCGACGACCCGGAGCCTGCTGCCCAGCTTGACGACCCGGAGCCTGCTGCCCAGCTTGACGACCCGGAGCCTGCTGCCCAGCTTGACGACCCGGAGCCTGCTGCCCAGCTTGACGACCCGGAGCTTGCTGCCCAGCTTGACGACCCGGAGCTTGCTGCCCAGCTCGACGACCCGGAGCTTGCTGCCCAGCTCGACGACCCGGAGTCTGCTGCCCAGCTTGATTTGCCCCTATCTGCATCCCAGCTTGATGTACTTTTTGCCCAACTTAAGATTTCTGTACCCGCTGCCCAGCTTGAGCTGCACTTTGCCCTGTTAAAAGTCATGGACTTTCATCCGGCCCAACCTGATGTGACTTTATCTGCTGCCCAGCTTGACACCACGGACTTCCCCCAGCAACATCTAATTGGAGCGTCCGGAGGCCGCTCCTTTGGGGGGGGGGGTACTGTCAGGGAAGGTTCCCCCTGCTGGTGTTACTGCTATGTTATCCTTGGGCTGCAGTACTGGCGTCCACCAGCGGGGCGTTCTTGGCAGTATGGAGCATACAGCCCTTCCTGCGTTCAGGTGTGACCTGAATGCAATCAGCACGCCTCTATAAATACCCGGCGTGTGTAATCACTCCTCGCCCTGGTATCGTCATACCTCCTGGACCTGAGCTTGTATTTGACCCTGATTTCTGGACCTGATCCCTGGACCTGATCCTGATCCTTGACCCCTGCCTGGACTTGTCCTCCCTGTGTCCTGATTTCTGTCCCCATCCTTACCCATCTACTGACCTCCCATGTGTATGACCTTGGCTTGGCTCGTTTATGAATACGGTATTCCCCTTTATTTGTACATACTGTTTGTCGTTTTATTGTGCACTGGTGGTTCACACATTTGTAAATAAACACCTTTTATTTCACTACTCACCTTGTTTGGTTCCTCTGTGCGGTCACACAGTCTGATCTACCAGCATTCCTGACACCTTTGCTCTTTCTATCCACTCTTTTTCATTCTATCCTTGGTCCCTCTATTCATTAACTCTAACTCCTTCTTTCTTTGCTCACTCTTTCCACCCTCCTTCCTTCTTTTCTGCCTATATCCACCCTCTTTACCTCCTTCATTCTTTGCTCTTTCTATCCACCCTCTCTCCCTCCTTATTTCTTTTCTACTTCTATCTGCCCTCTCTCCTTCCTTCCATTTTTGCTCCCTCCAACAACCCTCTCTACCTCCCTCGTTCTTTTCTCCTTCTACCTTCTATCCTTCCTTCTGTCTTCACTGTCTCAATCCACCCCTACCTCCTTATTTCTTTGCTCTTTCTATCCACCCCCTCTACCCCCTTTATTTTCTCCTATTTACCCTCGCTCCCTTCTTCTTACTTTTCTCCTTCTATCTACCCTCTCTCCTTCCTTCCATTTTTTGCTCCCTCCAACCACCCTCTCTAACTCCTCCTTTCTTTGCTCCTTCTAATCACCCTCGCCCTTGCCACCTTTGCTCTTTTTATTCACCCTCTCTACCCTCTTTTTCATTCTATCCTTGGTCCATCTATTCACTATCTCTATCTCCTTCTTTCTTTGCTCACTCTTTCCACCCTCCTTCCTTCTTTGCTGCCTATATCCACCCTCTTTACCTCCTTCATTCTTTGCTCTTTCTATCCACCCTCTCTCCCTCCGTCTTTCTTTTCTCTTTCTATCCACCCTCTCTACCTCCCTCTTTCTTTTCTCCTTCTCTCCTTCCTTCTGTCTTAACTGCCTCAATCCACCCTCTCTACCTCCTTCCTTCTTTCTTTGCTCTTTCTATCCACCCCCTCTACCTCCTTTATTTTCTTCTTCTATCTACCCTCTCTCCCTCCTTATTTTGTTTCTCCTTCTATTTACCCTCTCTCCTTCCTTCCATTTTTGCTCCCTCCAACAACCCTCTCTTCTTTCTTTGCTCCTTCTATCCACCCTGGCTCATTTCACCATTGCTCTTTCGGCCCCCCCTCTACCTCATTCGTTCTCTTCTCCTTCTATCTACCCTCTCTCCCTCCTTTCTATTATCATTCTATCCACCCTCTCTACTTCCCTTTTTCTTTGCTCCTTCTATCCACCCTCTCTACCTCCTTACATCTTTGCTCTTTTTATCCACCCTCTCTACTTCCTTCTTTCCTTTCTCCTTCTATCCATCCTCTCTCCCTCCTTATTTATTTTCTCCTTCTATCCAACCTCTGTCCCTCCTTCCATTTTTGCATCCCCTATCCACCCTCTCTACCCCCTTTGCTCATTTTATCCACCCTCCCTCCCTTCTTCTATCCTTGCCCCCTCCATCCACCCTCTCTACCTACTTCTTTCTTTGCTCCTTCTAATTGTATCCATCTCCCTTCACCTTTGCTCCTTTTTATCCAACCTCCCTCCTTCATTCCATCTTTGCTTCTTCTCTACCTCCACCCTCCCTTCCCCCTTTTGTTTTTCCTCCAACTCTCCACATTCAAAATCTCCTTTCTTGCAAATTCCCTCTATCCTTCTTCTTGTCCCTGTTTCCTTCTTTTCAGTCTCTGCCTGGCCTCTCAATAGCAAAGTGTACAGACAGGCCTAGTCCTGAACCCTGTAGCAGTCTCTCAGCCAGCGGTATGTGGTATGGCATGCAGTTGTTTGGAGGAGCAGTCCTGAGCCATTGTACTTAGGATCTCAGCTACTTGTGAATCTGTGGAACTCCTGAGCCCTCTCCCTGAGCCCACTGCATGCTCTTGCCCCTGGTCCTGACAACACACTGGGATATTGTCCTATACTGAGTCCAGGAACATTTCCCCATAGCCCATGTGGGCCCCTGCTTTTCTCCTTGGTGGTGGTGGGCAGAGCTAAAAACCCACCGGCCAATCAGAGTCCATACAGCCAACCACATTCCTCCTCTGCCCCTATTGCTATGAGCGGGCACCTCTTCAGTTGCAGAAGCAGCCAATCAGATGCCCAGTCAATCCTCATAGCTACACTTAGACCCAATGTAAACGGGACGCTGCTCAACATACGCTCAGAGGCAGTTGGATGCTTTTTTCAACTGCCCCTGAACTCATTCAATGTTATCCTATGTGACCATGTATTGTACACAGTCTAGTTTATTGCCATTTTTAGGCAGTTGCGTTTAACAGCACTTCTTTGAAAGCAAAAAAATGGGTTCAGCTGCAGAAGATATCCACGTTTCAGATGCTAAACGCGTTTTTGTTTTTGGCCATTTAAAAAAAAAATTATATATATATATATATTTAAACGCTTCTAAACTCAAACGCGGCAAAACGCTGCTAAATCCGTCATGTAAACGCGGCAAAAAGGACGTTTTAAATGTGGGTTACTATCTGTGAAGTTTAATCATTTAGGAGCAGTTGTAAAAACGTCCCGTGTACATGGAGCCTAAGGAAGTACCTACTGTAGCCATATGGACTTTGTCCACAGGGATAGAATAGTGGAAAAAATAAACTAATGATACTTCTTCTTTAATATATTTGTATTCATTGAGTCCATGAAACATGCCTTTGGTTTTCTCGGTCATTCTTATCCAATCCCCCGAATAACATAGCCGAATGACTATGACCTCCAGATGAACTCACTGAGTTTATTTGGCTGACAAAATCTGATTTTATTTTTATGTAGCCTTCGGATTCACTTCAAGACTTATTTATATCTTTGTGACATAAAAATAGTATTGGCACGTTTCACGCTGCCTCTAGAAGTTTTTTTTTTTTTTTTTTTTTACTACAAAAGAAAATATCAATGTAAAGAAAAGCTGTAAATAGGATAGTGTTTGTTGGCAGAAACAAAACTACATTATTTACGGTTAGCGGTCACCATTATTTAAAGAGACCAAATTCCCAAAATATCGCCCACAACGTAGGGCCAGATTCACATAGAATCGCGGCGTAACGTATCGTATATACGTTACACCGCTGCAAGTTTTCATCGCAAGTGCCTGATTCACCAAGCACTTGCGTGAAAACTTACGCCGGCGGACTCCGGCGTAAGCCCGCGTAATTCAAAGGGGCGTGTGCCATTTAAATTAGGCACGCTCCAGCGCCGGACCTACTGCGCATGCTCCGTTTTGAAATTCCTGCCGTGCTTTGCGCGAAGTGACGTCATTTTTCTAACGGCGATGTGCTTAGCCTACTTTCGTATTCTCAGACGTCTTACACAAGAAAAAAAAATTTTAATTCGACGCGAGAACGGCGGCCATACTTTAACATGGGCTGTGTAAAGTTAGGGCAGGTAAAACGATGACTAACTTTGCGACGGGAAACTAGACTAGCAACGACGTAACGAACGCGAAAAACTGTCGTGGATCGCCGTAAAACCTCATTTTCATAACCGACGCTGGAATACGACGCAAACTCCACCCAGCGGCGGCCGAGGTACTGCATCCTAAGATCCGATGGTGTAAGACAATTACACCTGTCGGATCTAAGGGCTATCTATGCGTAACTGATTCTATGAATCAGTCGCATAGATACTCTGAGAGATACGACGGCGTTTCAGAGAAACGCCGTCGTATCTCTTCTGTGAATCTGGCCCGTAGTTCCTGCAAAAGAAGAAATTAGATAATTACATCTCCTGCTGCCCCCACCAATGAACAGCGCTCTAATACAAAACCGTCAATCTGCCACCACGTGTCTGTGTCCTGAAGTGACGTGGAGGTTGGTGGGAAGAACCATTGAGCATAGAGAGGAACCAGGAGAGCCAATTTCTCTTTAACTGAGTTGCAGTCATAAACCCAGATTCTCCTGGCACTCTGGCTCTGAATCACTTAAGCCCCGGACCAAAATGCAAGTAAAGGACCCGGCCAGTTTTTGCGATTCGGCACTGCGTCGCTTTAACTGACAATTGCGCGGTCGTGCAACGTTGCTCCCAAACAAAATTGGCGTCCCTTTTTTCCCACAAATAGAGCTTTCTTTTGGTGGTATTTGATGTTTTTTTTCTTTGTCTGAATTTCTCACTTCCTGTTCCTCCTCAGTAAGCTTGCCCCCATCATCCGAGCTGTTCGGGCTGGGGGTTAGTCAGCATGCTTGCCCCCTCCCTTGGGACTACATTTCTGTGGGGAGACAGCTGACCAGTTGCTAGTGCACTTGGGTTCCTAATGCCGCGTACACATGATCATTTTTCGGGTTGTAAAAAACTATGTTTTTCAGGCTCTAGAAAGAACAACGTTTTTTTCAACTTAATCATTAAAATGGCCTTGCCTACACATGATCGTGGAAAAAAAAATGCTCTAGCAAAGCGCGGTGACGTACAACACGTATGACGGCACTATAAAGGGGACGTTCCATGCGGATGACGTCACCCTTGGGGCTGCTTTAGCTGATTTTGTGTTAGTAAAAGACGATTCGCGCTTTTCTGTCTGTTACAGCGTGATGAATGTGCTATCTCCATTACGAACGCTAGTTTTACCAGAACGAGCGCTCCCATCTCATAACTTGCTTCTGAGCATGCGCGGATTTTTCACGTCGTTAAAGCCCACACACGACGATTTTTTGCAACCCAAAAAACGACAGAGTTAAAAACGTTGTAAACAAAAAGAACATGTTCGATAAAAAATTTGCCTGTTTTTCAGAACCTGAAAAATGCTCTGAAGCCCACATGATCGTTTTTAACCACTTCCATACCAGGCACTTACGCACCTTCCCGCCCAAGCCAATTTTCAGCTTTCAGCACTGTTGCACTTTGAATGACAATTGCGCGGTCATGCTACACTGTACCCAAACAAAATTGGCGTCCTTTTTTCCCCACAAATAGAGCTTTCTTTTGGTGGTATTTGATCACCTCTGCGATTTTTTTTTTGCGCAACAACTAAAAAAAGACTGAAAATTTTGAAAAAAAATACGTTTTTATTTTTTTCTGTTAATTTTTTGGTAAATATTTTTTTCTCTTTCAATTACGGGCACTGATATGGCGGCACTGATGGGCACCGATGAGATGGCACTGATGGACATCGATGAGGTAGTACTGACGTCACAGATGAGGTGGCACTGATTGGCGGCGCTGGTATGTGGCACTGATGGGCACTCATAGGCGGCACTGATGGGCACACATAGGCGGCACTGATGGGCACACATAGGCGGCACTGGGCACTCATGGGCGGCACTGATGGGTGGCACTGATGGATACTTATGGGTGGCACAGATGGGCACTGATAGGTGGGCACTGGGTATGGATGGGCACTGTGGTGTGGCACTGATGGACACTGTGGGGTGGCACTGATGGACACTGTGGGGTGGCACTGATGGACACTGTGGGGCAGCACTGATTTACCCATGTTGCCAGTCAGCGCAGCATTAAATCCTGCAGGACGTCCAGTCAGGATTTCAAAACCACTTCCCGGACGTAAATCGGCCATAGGCCGGGCGGGAAGTGGTTAATGACATTAAAAAAAAAAAAATAAATTTTTAGAACCCAAAAAACGGTCGCGTGTACGCGGCATAAGACATTAAAATGATTTAAAGCGTTCCTCAGAGGTAAAAAACATTGGGAAAGGCTACACTAAACATTCATAACACAGAATGCAGCCTTTCTAGCACACCCTGCTGGAGCAAGTTGAAACAGCAAGTGACTGACACTTCATGCTTATTTGGACAAACTGACTAAAGCTCTCTACTTCCTACAGAACCACAAAAAAGGCATAAGGGTTTTGAAATTAGAATTTTAAACAATACTAAACCCTTACAGCTGTATACATTATCAGATCATTGACAGTTCATTTGTCTCCCGCTGCAATTAAACTTTAATGCAGGCAGATAGTTAATAAATGAAAGCTGACCAGTTGCTCTTGCACTTTGCCCATCATCAATTCTCTTTGTACTGCCTTATTGAATAGACCGATTTATATTTCAATAACTCTGGGTAAACCCCAGAAATACATTTATAATAATATTAATAGATCGCTGTTTATACGGCAGATAAAGAGATGTGCTTGACAGGTTTGGCGACAAGGGTAATATAAATTTGATTGGCGGCGCCGACTCGGTTGACATTTTAATAAAGTGCAGAGCATATTTTAATTATTTGTGCTAGATATGTCAGTTTGATGTTCTATTAATGATGATAAAGGCAGAAAATATATATATATGTATTTGTCAAAGGTATACTTTTGATAGGCATTTGTATTTTAGCAAAGCGTGTACGAGATTTTTTTTATTAACCACTTCCTTACTGGGCACTTAAACCCCCTTCCTGCCCAGAGGACTTTTTGCGATTCGGCACTGCGTCGATTTAACTGACAATTGCGCGGTCGTGCGACGTGGCTCCCAAACAAAATTGACGTCCTTTTTTTCCCACAAATAGAGCTTTCTTTTGGTGGTATTTGATCACCTCTGCGGTTTTTATTTTTTGCGCTTTAAACAAAAATAGAGCGACAATTTTGAAAAAAAATAAATACATTTTTACTTGTTGCTATAATAAATAGCTCCATTTTTTTTTTTTTATCCTCAGTCTAGGCCGATACGTATTCTACATATTTTTAGTAAAAAAAAAAAAAATCGCAATCGTTATAGCGCCTAAAAAATAGGGGACAGAATTATTATTATTATTATTATTTTTTTAACTAGTAGAGGCAGCGATCTGCGATTTTTATTGGGACGGCGACATTATGGCGGACACATCGGACACTTTTGACACATTTTTGGCACCATTCACATTTATACGGCGATCAGTGCTATAAATATGCACTAATTACTGTATAAATGTGACTGGCAGGGAAGGGGTTAACACTAGGGGGTGAGAAAGGGGTTAAATGTATTCCCTATATAGTGTTCTAACTGTGGGGGGAGGGGGGTGACTGGGGGAGGTGACCGATCTGTATCTCTATGTACAAGAGACACAGATCGGTCTCCTCTCTCCCTGACAGCACCGCTGTCTGTGAGAGCCGGCAATGAGAAATGATCTCATATGTAAACATATGAGATCATCTCTCATTGGCCGCACAGATCGCCTAGCAAACGGCCACTCCGATTGGCCGTTCACGGCCAGCACAGAAGTTCCCCACTACGCGCTCGGGAGCGCGCGCGGGGAATGCGGAAAGGGGCGGACATCAAAAGACGGCGCCCCAGAGAAGTAGAACCACCCTGCGGCCGTATATAGTCGTACGGCCATCGGGAAGTGGTTAATCTTGTACGTGTTTCTTTTTGTTAAAAGAAAGGGAAAAAACTGCGCTAAACCAAAAACAATAAAGTGATGAAGCTGCCAGCACACAAACAAACAAAGTACAAAGCAATAGTGGAAAAAAGTGCAGCGCTAATGAGTTGTAATCGATATTGAATTGACACAATAATAAATATGCAAATGCAAAAATATATAAATTTAAGTCCAAATGAGATACAAAATCTCAAAGGTAATGAAGGTGGAACACTCCAGTGAGTAGATGCGTTCACAGTTCAATACAAGAGAGATGAGTGGATATAACCACGTGAGGTGTATAGTTGTCTGAAGAAATCACCAAAGGCATCAACTTGAAAAAGTAAACTAAGGGCCAGATTCACAAATGAGATACGACGGCGTTTCTCCTGATACGCCGTCGTATCCCTGTTTCTATCTATGCGACTGATTCATAGAATCAGTTACGCATAGATAGCCAGAAGATCCGACAGGTGTAATTGTTTTACACTGTCGGATCTTAAGATGCAATACCGCGGCCGCCGCTGGGGGGAGTTCGCGTCGTAAACCAGCGTCGGGTATGCAAATTAGCAGTTACGGCGATCCACAACGATTTTTAGCGTTCGCTACGTCGCCGATACGCTAGTTTCCCGTCGCAAAGTTACACTTTTTTTTGGTGCCTTAACTTTAGTCAGCAAGTGTATTGCTGTCTAAAGTATGGCCGTCGTTCCCGCGTCGAAATTTAAAAATCAACGTCGTTTGCCTAAGCCGTCCGGGAATACGGAAGTACGCGACGCGCGTCGCCGTTCAAAAAAATGACGTCACGGCGCGCAAAGCACGGCGGGAGTTAGGAAACGGAGCATGCGCAGTAGGTCCGGCGCGGGAGCGTGCCTAATTTAAATGGCACACGCCCATTTGAATTGGCCCGCCTTGCGCCGGAGGCCGCGGGCGTAGGTTTTCATCGCAAGTGCTTGGTGAATCAGGCACTTGCAGTGAAAAATTGCGGCGGTGTAACGTATCTAGGATACGTTACGCCGCCAAGATTCTACGTGAATCTGGCCCTAAATGGGTACTCAACTGTTACTACTAACAGCAAGTCTGAAAGGCATGATGGTCTCAGCCGACCTGGATCTCTGCACGAACAGTCACTCCGGCCCGGCGATGGCTGTATCAATCCGATGAGACGAATACCACCAGTACCTGGAACCAAACCGATGCGACTTGCGATGCTGGACATGTAGGGGGCGTCAGTGAATAGGCAGGACGAAGATGGATGCAAAAAAAAGAAAAAAACAAAAGAGTGCTCTATGGTGCAGGTCAAATTAAACCATGACAGGTTTTGTTTGGGTATAAAAGTCATAAAAATCACGTGAATATATAATAAAAGCAGTATAGGGTGCTGTAATAGCAAAACCCAACGCGTTTCGGCTAAGAGAGCCGTCAACAGGGGCATATCACTGCACCCCCATACTGCTTGCTTTTATATGCATGGTAAATCCGAAGTCCAACCCACGCAGGGGCGGGACCAGGAAATGATGTATCCAGTCTACAGGAAATGATGTATCCAGTCTACAGGAAATGGTAACATTAATCTATAAACATTAGACCAAACATCATATGAAAGCTAATATAATAAAAAAAACTTCCTATAACAAAATGGCTTATATAAATAGCTTCAATATGAAATGAGCCCATAATCAAAAAAATGAAAAAATATATGAATAAACATATAAAAAAGGGGAAATGGTTGACCATAATATTTGGTGTCACTTATTATGGTCAACCATTTCCCCTTTCTTTTTGTTATTGCTTGTATGTTGGAGCTTTCCTATGGAAATTTAGAGAACTTTCGCTTTTGGAAAATGTGAAATGCTTGTGATCTCCTTTTCTTATGACCGTTTTTCATGACGAGAAAAATGCCATTTTTTTAATTGGTTTTGAAAAACGGTCGTCTGTAGGCTCCAGAGCATTTTTCTCCAAGTGAAAAATGCCCGTTAAAAATTTGCAAACGTTTTTCACGTCGTCCTTTTTCACGTTGTGAAAAACGGTCATGTGTACGCTTTAACGAGGGGGGAAAAACGTGCATGCTCAGAAGCAAGTTATGAGATGGGGAAATTAGCAAAAGCTAGCCCAAAGGGTGGCGCCATTCGAATGGAACTTCCCCTTTATAGTGTCGTTTTACGTGTTGTACGTCACCGCGCTTTGCTAGAACATTTTTTTTCACGAACGTGTGTATGCAAGGCTGGCTTGAGAGGAATCACGTTGAGAAAAACGTTGTTTTTTTTCCATGACATGAATTAGGGCTGTCACCTCATCCCTTTAAACCCGAACACATATGAATTACATAGGTTACATAGGTTCTGAGGCTAATTTATTGCAGATAAGGCACCAAGTAGGTTTAATTACTACCAGCCACAGAACCCGTGTAATTAATATGTGTTCGGGTTTAAAGGGATGAGGTGGCAACCCTAACATGAATACCGGTCGTGTATACGCGGCAATAGTCACTAAATTTGATAACATATGTTTTTGTTGAAGCACATTGAGGTTGATTTACTAAAACCGGAGAATGCAAATCTCCTGCAGCTGTGCATGTAAGACAATCAGCTTCTAAATTAGGCGTGTTCAATTACGTTTTATGCAGGGATATGTCGTATGTGATTTATGGATATTGATCAAGGTTATCTATAATGAGTTGGAACAGATACACAATGTGATCGAATCACCCAAACAAAATTTTCCCCACAAATAGAGCTTTCTTTTGGTGGTATTTGATCACTCTGTGGTTTTTATTTTTTGCGCTATTAAACAAAAGAAAAGCGACAATTTTGAAAAAAAAAATAACACAATCGGCATGATTCACAAAAGAGATACGACGGCGTATCTCCTGATACGCCGTCGTATCTCTGAGATACGATTGTCGTATCTATGCGCCTGATTCATAGAATCAGGTTACGCATATATAGCCCTAAGATCCGACAGGTGTAAGTGACTTACACCGTCGGATCTTAGGCTGCAATTCTAGGCCGGCTGCTAGGTGGCGATTCCATTGCGGTCGGCGTAGAATATGCAAATGACTAGTTACGCCGATTCACGAACGTCTGCTTTGAGCGTCGCTCTAAATTCGTCGTTTCCGTAGAGATACGTCGCGTAAAACTAAGCATGCCCTCTCGGTGGTCTAACTAATGTTAAGTATGGCCATCGTTCCCGCGTCGAATTTTTAAATTTCACGTCGTTTGCGTAAGTCGTCCGTGAATGGCGCTGGACACCATTTACGTTAACGTCGAAACCAATGACGTCCTTGTGACGTCATTTAGCGCAATGCACGTCAGGAAATTTTAGGGACGGAGCATGCGCAGTACGTTTGGCGCGGGAACGCGCCTAATTTAAATGGTCCCCGCCCCATTTGAATTAGGCGGGCTTGCGCCGGACGGATTTATGCTACGCCGCTGCAAGTTTACAGGTAAGTGCTTTGTGAATCAAGCACTTACGCTGTAAACTTGCGGCGGTGTAACGTAAACACGATACGTTACGCCGCCGGAGTTCTACGAGAATCTGGCCCTAAATTCCTATTGAGATTTAGTCATAACCTTTTGGCTAAAATGCCATTTTAGCTTTAGTCATCTGAACTGTTTTAGTTTTAGTTGCGTTTTAGTTGTATTTTAGTCAACTAAAATCTCCAGTACATTTTAGTCTACTAAATCAGACAGGCTTCCAGCGGACATATTTCTTAGCATGCTAAGAAACATTTGTCCGCTGGAAAAAGGTCGGCTGGACAAATGTCCGCTGGAAACCTGTCCGGTCGGCCGTACACACGACTGAACATGTCTGCTGAAACTGGTCCGCGGACATGTTCGGTTGTGTGTACGGGGCCTTATGCCTCGTACACACGGGCAAACATGTACGATGAAAACGGTCCCCCGGACCGTTTTCAGCGTACATGCCCGCCCGGAGATTTCTGTATGATGGCTGTACACACCATCATACAGAAATCCGCGCGTACACGATACGCGGCGACGAGGCCACGCCGTCGCCGCGAAGACGATGCGGCGACGTGCGCGGCCCTGGCAGTTTAATGCTTCCACGCATGCGTCGAAGTCATGGCGGCCGCTCGGACATGTACGGTAAGTCTGTACAGACGACCGAACATGTCCGACTGACAGGATTCCAGCGGGCATGTTTCTAAACAAGTTTAGAAACATTTGCCCGCTCGAAAAAGGCCCGGCGGGCAAATGTACGCTGCAATCCTGTCCGCTTGGCTGTACAGACGACCGAACATGTCTGCTGAAACTGGTCCATGTTCGGTCGTGTGTACGGGGCCCTAGAGGCGCCTCTCTTCTCTTTGATACTCGGTTGTGACACAACACTACTTGTATATCAAGACATCGCTTGTATATAAAGTCAAGATTTATTACAAATTTCTGCTTGTCTTGCAAAACGCTCTCAAACCAAGTTACACTCAAACCAAGGTTTTACTGTAACTGAGTATCTTTTTTTAACAATTTTAATCACTTTTTGCTTGCTGGATTTTGTTAATATTTTCAATTCAATTTCTATTTTCCTTTTTTTTTTTTTTTTTTTTTGCATTCTCAGCAAAGTTTTTTTTTTTCTTTTATAAATAGTCTGAACTCCAAATTTTAATTGCCACACACAGCTTTACTGGAGAAGAGACAGTAACATTTCACCTCCTGGCATTCCATAGTTTCCATGACGCCCGAATGTTCAAAAATAGACGACATCACATCTCATCTCAAAGCCTTTCCATGTGTTTTCACTACCTATCTATATACAGCATATATATATATATATATATATATATATATATATATATATATATATATATATATATATACAGTGGGGAGAACAAGTATTTGATACACTGCCGATTTTGCAGGTTTTCCTACTTACAAAGCATGTAGAGGTCTGAGACGGAATCTAAAAAAAAATCCAGGAAATCATATTGGATGATTTTTAGGACTGTTACGGATTAAAATTTTCGTGTTCGATTATTCTATTTTTTTTAAAAAAGATTAATCGACGAATTTCGATTAATTCTAACACACATACAGATCCAACTACTTTTAGCTGATCTCCTTGCAGGCTGATTCCTAGTGCAGCTACCAACCCCTGGAAAAATGGATAGCAGGATACAAAAAACGCACCAAGGCAGCGCTCGATGGGAATAGCATTAAAACTTTCATACCGTATTTGCCGGGGTATAAGGCGACTGGGTGTAGAAGACGACCCCCTAATTTTCCAGCTAAAATGTTGGTTTTGGGATATACTCGCCGTATAAGACGACCCCCTTCCCCCCTCACTGTGCTATTGCCTCACCTCACTGTGCCATTGCCTCACCTCACTGTGCCATTGCCTCACCTCACTGTGCCATTGCCTCACCGTGCCATTGCCTCACCTCACTGTGCCATTGCCTCACCTCACTGTGCCATTGCCTCACCTCACTGTGCCATTGCCTCACCGTGCCATTGCCTCACCTCACTGTGCCATTGCCTCACCTCACCGTGCCATTGCCTCACCTCACTTCGCCAATCTTCATTCCTTTATGCCTGGCAGAGTGAGTCAGACTGCGGGCATCCATTTTTTAAAAGCCGCGCCTCCTCCTCGTGCTGTTCCGTGATAGGCGGAACACTCAGTTTCCCAGCAGAGCCTGTGTTCAGTTTTCCCACCTATCATGGACATCCTCTCATCTGAGGCTGAGGACGAGACAACGTCCATGATAGGCGGAACACTGAACACAGGCTCTGCTGGGAAACTGAGTGTTCCGCCTATCACAGAACAGCACGAGGAGGAGGCGCGGCTTTTAAAAAATGGACGCCCGCAGTCTGCATTCGGCGTATAAGACAACCCCAGAAATTTTGAGCTATATTTTTAAGTATAAAAGGTCAACTTATACGGTAGTCTTCAAGTAGGTAACAAAATAAATATTGCACTGGAGATAAAATCGATGTAGCTACATAAACTGTAAAAATACAGTAATACCAAACGGTAGCAAAAGCAGTCATAAAAAACATGTAGCTAAGTATGATACTGGTATAAAAATGTGTACAACGATACCACTGCTGAATCCAGATGAGGAGGGGTTAACATCAGTCCGTCGGCATGTAGATGTCCCGTGAAGGGAACTATCACAACTCCCAGTGGATGGCTGTAGAATCCCAGGTTGGTAGAGGGAAGTGTAACAGCCCTTGCGTGTGGCAGATAGTAAGGTCCCGCCGGCATGCAGATATGAAGGCACAGCAAAGGAGCCCTTCAGATGGACACGGTAAGCCCCACCGGTGTCCATGACGTCACCGGATCTCTGACGGAACTCCCTGAAGACCGGGAGGCCGGCGGAGAGGTGAGTACCGATCAAAAGAATTTTGAGGGGGCGCATGCGCGGCGCGATGCTGAACGGACTGGCCTGAGCCGCGCTCCTCAAGACCCGGGCCTTCTAGGCGGATTTCCCAGGGCAATTCACCACTCTCAGCAGCGATTTCACTAAGCACCCCTGCAGGAACACCCAGTGTATGCCATCCGCTAGGAAGAAGCGGATTCGGAGACCCGAGCACACCCTGACGAACTTTCTTCTTGACATGGAGCAAAGACACAAGAAGATGTCCCAAGATGGCGCCGACCAGCACATGTGGACACAGCCCTGCACGGACAAACATCCGACGGAGACCGCTGCTGTACAACCCCACAACAGTGAGTACAACTCACCGCTATCTAAAGCGGACCTAGATGACAGTCTGACAGCCATATTCAATAAACTTGTGGATAAAATTGAACATGAAGTTCATAAATCCACAGCGGCTCTCTCCCAGGAAATTGCCAATATAGGCAGTCGCACAGACCTTCTAGAAACAAAACACGATGAGCTCTCCCTAGCTCACAATGATCTTAGGAAGGATTTTGAAAACCTAGCAGACAACTTTGCCTTCATGCAGGCTCAGGTCGAGGACCTTGACAACAGAAATCGCCGCCATAATATTAGGTTGCGTGGAGTCCCTGAGACAGTCACTGACCTGATGCCTGCAGTTTCAAAATTCTTTCAAAATCTTTTACCAGAAAAGCCCCCATCTGCCTTCATTTGTGACAGAATACACAGAGCATTGCGGCCTAAACCTCCTCCTGAAGGTCCCCCCAGGGACATAGTGATGTGCATGAGGGACTTTTTAATCAAGGAAGACATAATGCGCGCTGCAAGGAATTCACATAATCTGAATATGGAGGGCAAAAGAATCCAAATATATCCAGATATTTCACCTGCAACTCTGGACAGGAGACGCAGAATGAAAGAAGTCACTACTGTGTTACAAGCTGCTAGAATTAGGTACCGTTGGGGGTTCCCCTTTAAGCTTACGGTCCCACACAATGGATCTACATATACGGTCTACAACGTCATAGAAGGGAAGGAACTCTTGGTAAAATTGGCCCTGATTACTCAAGATCCCCCTTCTCGTCCTCCAGCTACACCCAGGCCTTCCCCCATTTGGTCGACACCTCCCACCAGACGCAATCAGAGGGATCAGAGGAGACTGATCCAGTCCTTCCAATCATAATCCTCATTGACCATGTATGGTCCATCTCACATTAATTTGTGAATCCGTCCTGTTCCCTGGTTCTCTCTGTTACCTCTCCCACTGTTGGTCTATTGACCCTTTATCACTCAGTCCCCCCTCTTTGGAGCAGGACTGCGAGCCAGATCTGGTCACCAATCTATCTTCCAGACTCTCACCCTGCTTGCACTTTGGAGGACAGTTGCTGCGGACACATGAATAACTGAATACTCACCTTAGAAGATTTATTACTACTCCCTGATCAAGCGGACAAATGTATTGTTCACATCAAAAACTTTGTGAACCTTCAAACTCCATGTTGCCATACAAAAAATGCACGCATCTCTTTGCCCGATTGGATCCAACTTTAATAGACCTGGCTGACTCATCTTCACTGCAGCATCGAATTTGGGGTGGGGGCTCCCACCCTAAGTAGCTCTTCGCAAATTTTGATTATGCCCATTATTTTATCTCAGGGGGGTTTTTTTTTATTTATTTTTTTTGTTTTTGTTTTGTTTTATTATCTCCCTCTGCTTCTTCCAGCTCACTGATAACCGAATACCTTTACAATGCATTACTGCTTTGATATATATAATACAAGATGCCTAGAACATCCGTCGTCGCTAGATTGACCCCACTTCCACAGCTGTTCTCGATTGCTGCTCCATCCTCGGATGGGACATCACCCGAGCAGTTTGTGGTCCAGGGACACTTTGGTCCCACCTTCTACAACCCAGTGTTGTGTAATGTTTGACAGGATTTCTCCTGTCCCCAAGTTATATCCTACTATGTTGATGATTCAGTGGTATATGTTGTTGGCCACTAGGGCCCTTTTCACTTCGGATAAGCTCACTCAGAGACAATCATTTTACGGTTTTATATATGCTAGTTTCTTTCTGATGCATGTTGCTCCCAAAATTATCACTGCCTCATGCAGACTGAGAATACATGACTCACACACCCCCTATGGCTACGTTCAACACTTCAGAGATAGTTACCATATGTGTATAATAACCCTATGTATGATAAATCTGCCCCAGAATGCAACTTTGTGGTCTGATATCCCAATAGATAATACTCAGAGGATAATACTATTATTTCTTACCAATGAACCTTAAAATAGTTTCCCACAATACACAGGGATTTAACTCACCGCACAAACGAAAAAAAGCATTTCAACATTATAAAAGACTTGGTGCGGACATAATCATGTTACAAGAGACACATTTTGCCACAGCAAACCACCCGACATTCTTTAACAGGACATATAGCCAACACTACTACACCACTTACACTAACAAAACGAGGGGAGTTGCAATCTTTATTCGTAATACAATTATTTTTGATATACAACAAATGTATAAAGACCCGGACAGCCGATTTATAATTCTTAAGGGTACTATCAATAACAAAGAGATCACAATAGCATCTATATATGCTCCAAATGAATCCCAAACAACGTTTTTCTCAAATTTCTTCAATGTACTTGATAGATTCCACTCCCCACATACAATCCTGGGTGGAGATTTTAACCTGACAGCGCATCCCGCTCTGGACAGAAGTAAAATCTCACCCTCCTCGAAATCCTTCTCCAAAACTATTAATAGGCTAATTAATAGAAATCAATTAATTGACACCTGGAGGGCCCATAATGTAGGGATCAAGGCCTTTTCACACTACTCCCACCCACACAACTGCTATGCCAGATTGGACTACATCTTCTGTACTCCTGTCTTGTTGGCTAACTCTTCACATGCTTGTATACACCCTTGCCCGTGGTCTGATCATAATATCATATCCTTCGGCACATCTCACATTGGCCTTGCCCCTTCAGTATACAACTGGAGACTTAATGATGCCCTTTTGACTGACCCAATAAATAGAGATTCGATTGCCTCCCATATAGATAACTACTTTGAGGATAACATAAATGATGTCACCCCCCCAACCTCTATCTGGGTGGCCCATAAGGCAGTTCTTAGGGGCCACATCATTAAAATGGCTGCAGCTAAAAATAGAGAAAGACTGGCACAAATTAGAAGCCTGACCAATGACCTGAACCAACTGTATCACAAATTACAACACTCAGCCTCACCAGAAACGACGCAACAGATCCAATCAAAACGTAAAGCCCTTGATCTAATTTTATCAGCTAATACAGAGAGATCTCTGAGGTTCTCGAAAGCCAAATTTTTACTATACAGTAACTCTCCCTCGGCAATGTTCGCCAGAAAATTGAATCAAGACATTAACCCCTCCCATACTTATAAATTACGAGACTCTCAGGGCAACTTGGTGACACATCCCAAAGGTGTACTTGACATCTTCACCAAATTCTACCAAAAACTATTATCTGACCCAGGTACAAACCCAGATGCCCTTGCGAACACGTGGCTAGACAACCTTAGACTTCCCTCGCTTGACCTCAACCAATCTGAATCCCTGAATAAACCCTGTACAGCTGAGGAGATAACCCAAGTAATTAAATCTCTAAAGGTTTCAACGGCCCCGGGCCCTGATGGTTTCACAACCATGTATTATAAAAAATTCTCCTCCCGTTTAACACCCAGTCTTATGAAATTATTTAATTATGTCCTAGACGGTAATCAATTCCCAGATGAGATGTTGCTGGCAAACCTCTCCCTGATCCCTAAACCAGACAAAGACCACACCCTCCCCCAAAATTTTCGCCCCATTTCAGTTTTGAATAATGATCTTAAGATATTTGGTAGAATCCTTGCAAACAGACTGGCCTCTGTTATCTCCCCATTAATCCATCATGATCAATCAGGCTTTATCCCAGGTAGACAGATAGTAGACAACATAAGATTAGTTACTAATATTATACAAGATGCTAATCTGAAATCCAAACAGGCCTGCCTCTTGAGTTTGGACATACACAAGGCCTTCGACAGCGTTAGCTGGTCCTATTTGAATAAACTTCTCCCTAAATTTGGCATCACAGGTAACTTCCTACAGGGATTTAATGCACTTTACCACGCCCCAAAAACCCGTATCAAAATTCCGGGACATAACTCAGAATTCTTCTCACTGGGTAGAGGAACCAGACAAGGCTGCCCCTTATCCCCACTCCTTTTTGCGTTGGCCATAGAGCCGCTGGCACAGGCCATCAGGCACAACACTGACATACGGGGGTACCCTTGCAAGGACTCGGAGTTCAAGATCAGTTTATACGCGGACGACGCACTGGTATTCCTCACAGAACCCCTCCTGTCTATTCCGGTGTTGTTGGATACCTTAAATACCTTTCACACTGTCTCAGGTCTCAAAGTTAACCCCACCAAATGTTCAGCTCTTTCACTAAACTTACCCCCTGATCTATTAACCAGATTGAGCAGCAACTTTCAGTTCAATTGGTGTCAGGATTCCCTAAAATATCTAGGAGTCAATATTACCTCCTCATATCCACAACTATACAAGGCAAACTACCCCTCTATCATCGCTCGTGTTGAACACCTCTTGAACTCTTGGTCCCCTCATCACATTTCCTTTCTAGGCAGAGTCTGCGCTATAAAAATGAGTATAATTCCAAAACTATTATACTACTTCCGCTCCCTCCCCATTTTAGTCCCCAAATCCAAGATTGAAGGTATTCAGAAATCAATCAACAAATTTATTTGGGAGGGTAGGAAACCCAGATATAGTTATGCACTTTTACACAGACCCCAATCAAAAGGAGGCCTGGGCCTACCAAACCTATGGCACTATTACCTGGCCACGAAACTCTCCCAGATATCACAATGGTTCTCCCCGCTACAAAACATACCCTGGAAGAAATTTGAATCTTCCTCAATCCTGCCATATCATCTCCAAGGTATACTATGGTCTCGAAATATTCTATATAGAAAACTCTCCAAATATAACCTAGTAGTAGCACATCTTTTCCAACTATGGATGAAGATCAACAATATTCACTCCCTCTCCTCCCCCATTTCCCCACTTACCTCATACTTAGGCGACATTAGATTTAACCTTGCTTTTACCAACAAAAGTCACTTTTCATTATGGTTAGATAATAACTTAAGCACCTTATCAGCACTACAATCCAAATGGGAATTTAAGACTTTTGAAATGATCCAAAAAGACCATGGCCTCCCGCATTCGGAGATAGGAAATTACAGACTCATAAAATCCTTCTACGCAGATCACTTCTCATTATCCACTCTCCCTACCAAAACATTGTTTGAAAAAATATGCCTCTCTTCTTCACGGGATAAAGGGATGATCTCTCTGTTGTATAACTACATTAACAATTTTGGGGCAGAAGAGAAATCCACACAAATGCTTCATTGGGAGGCAGACCTAGGAATCACACTTACACCTGAAACTTGGTATTCCATGGCAGAAAACCTACGGAAAAGCAATAAGGCTATCCCCTTTAGAGAAACGCCAATTAAGATCTTCTCCAGGTGGTACCTCACACCCTATAAACTACACTCCTTTTATACATCAGTCTCCCCACACTGCTTCAGAGGGTGCTCTGATCAGGGGACTTTACTACACACATTCTGGAGCTGCCCTTACATAGAACAAGTGTGGAAAACCGCAGCAACTAAATTTGAGGAGTCTTCTGGCCTTAAGATTTCCTTCACCCCTCAAATCTGCATCCTTTATGCTGGGATCCCTGACATCCCCATCCCATATATTAGACTGCTTCATTCCCTCTGTAGTTCAGTTCAGTGGATGGTTGCACTGAACTGGAGATCCAACAACATCTCGTGGCAACAGGTGTTGGATCGGATGGATACCCTTAAGCTTACGGAGAAAGTTTTTCATTCCCTCAACAATTCCATGCAAACATATAACGATAAATGGTCCAATTGGCCCTTAGTTCACTAGGTTCACCTTAGGTTACACTACCCTATACACAATCCTCTCACTTCATACACTGTGGATAACTCATAGATAGGGTATGTCGAGTCATCAGAGATTGTAATAGCTGTTTTCTGTATTACATAGATATATATGTATATTCCCACAATTATAAATGTTTTGTCATCCATAGAGACTATGCTGAACAATGTATTGTCCATATATTCCACAATGTACGTTTGCTTATCCACATCTATATTTGAAATAAACTTTGGTAAACAAAACAAAAGAATTTTGATCGATCAAAATTTTTTATGATTAATCGAGGAATTAATAGTTAATGTCCACAGCCCTAATATATATTTATAAACTCATAAAAAAAAATCTTACAATCCTATATACACAATCCAGGGGAAGGCAAAAAAAAACAGCAAAGCATCCTTACCTTTTAAAAAAATTGTACAATGTTCTAGCATCCAGCTATACCGTAACTGTACATATATTCATGATCACATGCCTTTTTTCCCACTATTATACTCTTTATAGATTTTTTATTTTTTTTTGAAGACCTAACTGAAGGCATTATTTTTTTCAGGTCTGAGCGGTGATAACAAGGAAAATAAAGACAAGGTGGTTTGTCTGAGCGAGGAGTCTCCATTCTCCCCAGGAGCCGCACAAGATTCTGTTTCATCTTTGGTTCAAAAGAGTGGAGGTCCAGTAAAGGTTGAGTTTGATGGAATAGTGTCTTTTTAACCTCATTATTTTTAGTCTTTGTGTCATTCGGCACTACAGAATACTGTGTGGTCATGCTTTAAAAATACATTGACTTTTTTGTGTGCAGTCTGTTAAATAATATGGAAACTTATTGGCCCGGATTCACAAAGCACTTGCGCCGACGTATCTCAAGATACGCCGTCGTAAGTACAAATGTGCGCCGTCGTATCTATGCGCCGACCCACAAACTAAGATACGCCTAAAAATAGGCTTCATCCGACCGACGTAACTTGCCTATGCCAGCGTATCGTGGGCGCATATTTACGCCAGACGCATGTGGCGCTCCCATTGATTTTCTATTCAAATATGGAAATGAGGGAGATACGCCGATTCACGAACGTACTTGCGCCCGGCGCATAATATACGCAGTTTGCGTAAGTCGTACATCCGGCGTAAAGTTATTCCCCATATATGAGGCGCAACCCATGCAAAGTTATGGACCAGGGAACACAAGCCGTCGTATCTTTTGTCGTTTACGTTGTGCGTGAATATGACTAGGCGTAGGTTACGTTCACGTCGTAGGCAGTGATCCGGCGTATCTTCGGGAGTAGTTCTGACGTGATTCTGAGCATGTGCACTGGATGCGTCCACGGGACGGCGCCAATGCGCCGTTCGTTATTCGTATCTTTATGGTGCTCGGCCCATCATTTGCATGGGGTCACGCCTCATTTGCATGGCTAATGCCCACTTCCACTTACGACGACTTACGCCTAAGAAACCCAGCGCAGATTTGGTGGCAAGTGCTTTGTAAATTCGGTGCTTGCCTCTCTGCGCTGCGTCGGCGTAGCGTAAAGATGATACTCTACGGCGGCATAAATATGCGCCGATGTATGTGAATCCGGGCCGTACTGTCTTCTATTATTTGCAATATTGTAGTCCTGAGCCTGCAGCAGAAGCAAAGGCCAGACTTGTTCCCCTTCACACTATATACAGAAGAGCAGGTGATGAACAGTGGTTCTGGTATCTCCTAATACCCACACAAACACAACTTTTAAGAATCAGCACATTGGTTAATGAACTGAAAAATTTGTTTGTACTCAATGGCACAAACAATGGCAAACATAAGGCCTCGTACACACCACCGGATCTATCCGCTGGAATTGAGCCGCAGATCAGTTCCAGCGGATAAATCCGGTCATCTGTACGGCCTAGCGGATATTTATCCGCGGAGATTTCTCGGCCGGATCGATTTCAAGCGGATATACATTTCTTAGCATGCTAAGAAATGTATCCGCTTGAATCGGGTCCAGCGGATTGATCCGGTGGTCTGTACAGACTCACCGGATCAATCCGACCGCTCCTCTCCCTCGCATGCGTCGTAAAGATTCGACGCATGCGTGGAAGTACTTACCTTCCAGCGTCGCGCACGTCGCCGCATCCTTTATCGCGGCGACGGCACGACATGTCACCGCGGATGAATTCCGCGCGGATTTTGATCCGATGGTGAGTACAAGCCATCGGATCCAAATCCGGAGGAGGAATCTCTGCTGGAAACGGTCCGGCGGAGATCCCCTCGTGTGTACAGGGCCTTAAATATAATGCCACTACTGAGACCCTTTTTTGTGTCTCTCTGCAGCCTCTTGACTGTGGCACAATTGGCACCTTTCCGGGGGATGGGGGAACAGGATACCTGTCTTTGACACATGACTGTGAATGATACCTTCTAGAGTAACTGATATGAAGATCATACCACTACTGCATAAATATGGCTATTCTGTATCTCCAAACTTGGTCATTCCCCGACTTCTTCATTCCCCAACTTAGTTGTGCTAGGCGGTACACTTTGATGGGGGTGGGTCATCCGCACCTTGTGACCATTGACCTCTGGGAACCCGCCTTCTGACCTTTGATCTCTAGGGGAGGTCCCTGTTCCAATTCCTGAGTCCTAGCCTTATTCTTCAAGGGGAAACCCTAACCCTATCCCGTAACCCATAATCCTAACCCTAACACCCTAAAAACCCTAACCATATCTCCAGTCACTCCTGACCCTGTCCATCTCAATCTCTACACTCTGTTTACTTTTGCCCCATCGTCCTTCTTCCCCTCCATTCACTTACTTTACTACTTTCATCTTCATCCTCAAATTGCAATAATACAATGCACAATGCTTTTCCAAATATATGTATTATGCTCCTTGGTGCCTTATCCGCTGTACACTTGCACTACTGACTGAGCATTATGGTTCAAGCAACTTCTGTAATTTCAAAAATCTCCTTTAATAAAAGTGATTGAACCAAAAAAATGACAAATGAAAAAATGATATACTTGTAGAACAAACTGTGACTGTAAGGTACTGCGCACGCAGTATCACTGCTAGAATTTATTATGGCTCATTACATCAGTCATCTTGTTAAAAGGCAGCAGATGTGATGGAAAAAAAATCCTGCCTATGCATTGTAAGGTTGCTTGAGCATAAAGAATCATCTCACAATTTATGGACACACTGTCTATGCAAAACCGTAGTCAACTTATCTGGATAATTGCTCTAATAATGTACTTGATGCAGAGAAGCTTCCCTTCTAGGCATAAGGTGAACATACCAGCTCTGATGTATTGTAGGACCACAGACTAAATTGGCTACACGTTGCAACTCTAAACTATACCATTTCAATGTAGCGTGTAACCGCGTCCTCATATCCACCTTTTAGATCATGTTACATGTTACGCTAACATTTAGGATGTAAAATGTACAATCCCAATTCCAAAAAAGTTGGCAAACAGTGAAGTAAATATGCAATAATATACACTCTAATAGAAACTATGGGCCAGATTCAGGTACATCTGCGGCGGCGTAACGTATCGCATTTACATTACGCCGCCGCAAGTTTTACGGGCAAGTGCTTGATTCACAAAGCTCTTGCCTGTAAAGTTGCGGCGGCATAGCGTAAATCCCTCCGGCGCAAGCCCGCCTAATTCAAATGATCCGGGTAGGGGGCGTGGATCATTTAAATTAGGCGCGTTCCCGCGCCGAACGTACTGCGCATGCTCCGTTTTGAAATTTCCCACCGTGCTTTGCGCGAAATTATGTCGCACCGACGTCATTTTTTGAATGTAGACGTGAGTTACGTCCTTTCCTATTCAAGGACGACTTACGCAAAAAAAATTCAAAATTCTAAATTTGACGCGGGAACGACGGCCATACTTTAACATGGCAAGTCTATCTATACGCCACGAAATAGCAGCTTTAACTATACGCCGGGAAAAGCCGACTAGCGACGACGTAAGAGAATGCGACGGCCGCACGTACCTTCGTGGATCGCCGGAAAAAGCTAATTAGCATACGCGATGCGGAAAACGACGCAAACTCCACCCAGCGGGCGCCGAAGTATTGCACCTACGATCCGAAGGCGTACGAAGCCATACGCCTGTCGGATCGAAGCCACATGCCGTTGTATCTTGGTTTGAGGATTCAAACTAAAGATACGACGCGGCAAATTTGAAAGTACGCCGGTGTATCAGTAGATACACCGGCGTACTTCTTCTGTAAATCTGGCCCAGTATAACTATTGCATATATGTACTAGAAAAGATACAATTTCTGGGGAAATTGTGCGGCGTGGTCTTGCCTCCACCAATACTCCTGACTGGAGACGGTGCCCCTGGAGATGTAAATGTGATCCAACAGTGTGTCGATCCAGTTCGGTCCATTGCCCCATCAAAAACTGCTCCATCAAAACTGCACCATCAAAACTGCACCATCCTATTTGCCCCATCAAAAACTGGTTGCTATAGAGGGTTGCTATGGACTGGTTGCTATGGACTGGTTGCTTTGGAGTGGTTGCTATGGAGTGGTTGCTACGGACTGGTTGCTACGGACTGGGTGCTACGGACTGGGTGCTACGGACTGGTTGCTACGAACTGGTTGCTATGGAGGGTTGCTATGGACTGGTTGCTATGGAGGGTTGCTATGGACTGATGGCTATGGACTGGTTGCTATGGACGGGTTGCTATGGATGGTTGCTATGGACTGGTTGCTATGGACAGTTGCTATGGACGGTTGCTATGGACTGGTTGCTTTGGACTGGATGCTATGGAGGGTTGCTATGGAATGGTTGCTATGGATGGTTGCTATGGAGTGGTTGCTATGGAGTGGTTGCTATGGAGTGGTTGCTATGGACGGTTGCTATGGAATGGTTGCTATGGACAGGTGGCTATGGACTGATGGCTATGGATGGGTTGCTATGGACTGGTTGCTATAGACGGTTGCTATAGACGGTTGCTATGGAGTGGTTGCTATGGAGTGGTTGCTATGGAGTGGTTGCTATGGACTGGTTGCTATGGACTGGTTGCTATGGACTGGTTGCTATGGACTGGTTGCTATGGAGGGTTGCTATGGACAGTTGCTATGGACTGGTTGCTATGGACTGGTTGGTATTGACGGTTGCTCTGGACTGGTTGCTCTGGACGGTTGCTATGGACTGGTTGCTATGGAGTGGTTGCTATGGAGGGTTGCTATGGACTGGTTGCTATGGACTGGTTGCTATGGACTGGTTGCTATGGACTGGTTGCTATGGTCTGGTTGCTATGGACTGGTTGCTATGGAGGTTTGCTATGGTCTGGTTGCTATATGCAGAGCATGCATATACGCAGGGCCAAAAAAAACTGAGCCATATCACCTCACAGTGGGAGGAGCTATAGAAAGCCCTCACAGATGTGTGTATGAAGGTTTTTACCTCAGCGTCTCCTAGGAAACCAATGTAAACATATGCAAGCAGCCTCTAACCAGGCGTTTCAAACTGGCGGCCCTTCAGCTGTTGCAAAACTACAAGTCCAATGAGGCATTGCAAGAATGACAGTTACCAGCATGACTCCCACAAGCAGAGGCATGATGGGACTTATAGTTTTACAACAGCTGGAGGGCCACCAGTTTGAGACCCTTGCTCTAAGCAGAGGAAAGTTCCCTGAGTCATATCACCACAGTGTGTGGGAGGAGCTATAGAAAGCCCTCACAGATGTGTGTATGAAGGTTTTTACCTCAGCGTCTCCTAGGAAACCAATATAAACATATACAAGCAGCTAAGCAGAGGAAAGTTCCCTCAGCCTTGTGTGGGAGGAGCCAACTCACACTCACAGCTGTTTGTGAGCAGTTATAAAACTCCTCAACGTCTCCTAGGAAACCAATTGTTTGGTTTGCAGCCTCTCTGTAAACACAGCAGAAATTGAGGAATGTCTTTTATTACATGTCCTGTTCAAATGGTTGTATTTTAAAAACTATAAATCGTACAGCGAATATCTTTATATTTTACGAATCACAAGACCCAGACCTACATTATGATGTATAGTATGTCTCTGAAATAATAAAATTGAAGGCACAGTCGCAGTTTACAAATTCCAAAGATGATTTTAGTTTTCTAAACTTTGACCTCCATTGACTTCCATTGAAATAATGGATGGCGTAGGTTGCAAACAAATTATCATATTGTGAAAACGGTTTGATCAATCACGTAGCCGTGAACACATCTGGTGGCAGCAGGGATAGCTGAACGTTTTGATATAAGATTTGTGTAGGTCGGCTTGAAAAGGAGGGAGTGGTCGCAGTTTACAAATCATGTGCTGATTTTTCATTTTTAGAAATCCCACACTCTAGCTCTCCCCATTCATTCCTATGGGAAAATTTTGCCGCAAAAATGACGATATTTCGCGAACGATTCGGCGAAACGTTCCACACAGTAATATCCCACCGATCGGGAACAATCCGCACGATTCGATATATTAATCGTTTATGTAGTGTAAAAACTGTGGGAAGAGTTAGGGTGGCAAATTTGGCTATAATAAGAATAATAAGAATAACTAGAAAAGATACAATTTCTGGGGAAATTGTGCGGCGTGGTCTTGCCTCCACCAATACTCCTGACTGGAGATGGTGCCCCTGGAGATGTAAATGTGATCCAACCGTGTGTCGATCCAATTCGGTCCATTGCCCCATCAAAAACTGCTCCATCAAAAACTAGCCCATCAAAACTGCACCATCAAAACTGCACCATCCTATTTGCCCCATCAAAAACTGGCTGCTATGGAGGGTTGCTATGGACTGGTTGCTATGGACGGGTTGCTATGGAGTGGTTGCTATGGAGTGGTTGCTATGGAGTGGTTGCTACGGACTGATTGCTATGGACTGGGTGCTATGGACTGGTTGCTATGGAGGGTTGCTATGGACTGGTTGCTATGGAGGGTTGCTATGGACTGATGGCTATGGACTGGTTGCTATGGACGGGTTGTTATGGACGGTTGGTATGGACTGGTTGCTATGGACGGTTGCTATGGATGGTTGCTATGGACTGGTTGCTTTGGACTGGATGCTATGGAGGGTTGCTATGGAATGGTTGCTATGGAGTGGTTGCTATGGAGGGTTGCTATGGACGGATTGCTATGGACGGTTGCTATGGACTGGTTGCTATGGACTGGTTGCTATGGAGTGGTTGGTATGGACGGTTGCTATAGACTGGTTGCTATAGACGGTTGCTATGGACCGGTTGCTATAGACTGGTTGCTATAGACGGTTGCTATGGACCGGTTGCTATGGAGTGGTTGCTATGGAGTGGTTGCTATGGAGTGGTTTCTATGGACTGATGGCTATGGACGGTTGCTATGGACTGGTTGCTATGGAGTGGTTGGTATGGACGGTTGCTCTGGATTGGTTGCTATGGACGGTTGCTATGGACTGGTTGCCCTAGACTGGTTGCTATAGACGGTTGCTATGGAGTGGTTGCTATGGAGGGTTGCTATGGAGGGTTGCTATGGAGTGGTTGCTATGGAGGGTTGCTATGGAGTGGTTGCTATGGAGGGTTGCTATGGAGGGTTGCTATGGACAGGTTGCTATGGACTGGTTGCTATGGACTGGTTGCTATGGAGTGGTTGCTATGGAGGGTTGCTATGGAGGGTTGCTATGGACAGTTGCTATGGACTGGTTGCTATGGACTGGTTGCTATGGACGGTTGCTTTGGACTGGTTGCTATAGACGGTTGCTATGGAGTGGTTGCTATGGAGGGTTGCTATGGACTGGTTGCTATGGACGGTTGCTAGGGACTGGTTGCTAGGGACTGGTTGCTAGGGACGGTTGCTATGGAGTGGTTGCTATGGAGGGTTGCTATGGAGGGTTGCTATGGAGTGGTTGCTATGGAGGGTTGCTATGGAGTGGTTGCTATGGAGGGTTGCTATGGACAGGTTGCTATGGACTGCTTGCTATGGACTGGTTGCTATGGACTGGTTGCTAGGGACTGGTTGCTATGGAGTGGTTACTATGGAGTGGTTGCTATGGAGGGTTGCTATGGAGGGTTGCTATGGAATGGTTGCTATGGACAGTTGCTATGGACAGTTGCTATGGACAGTTGCTATGGACTGGTTGCTATGGACTGGTTGCTATGGACGGTTGCTTTGGACTGGTTGCTATAGACGGTTGCTATGGAGTGGTTGCTATGGACTGGTTGCTATGGACTGGTTGCTAGGGACTGATGGCTATGGATGGGTTGCTATGGACGGTTGCTATGGACTGGTTGCTATGGACTGGTTGCTATGGAGTGGTTACTATGGAGTGGTTGCTATGGAGAGTTGCTATGGAGGGTTGCTATGGAATGGTTGCTATGGACAGTTGCTATGGACAGTTGCTATGGACTGGTTGCTATGGACTGGTTGCTATGGACTGGTTGCTATGGACGGTTGCTTTGGACTGGTTGCTATAGACGGTTGCTATGGAGTGGTTGCTATGGAGGGTTGCTATGGACTGGTTGCTATGGACGGTTGCTATGGACTGGTTGCTAGGGACTGGTTGCTAGGGACTGGTTGCTAGGGAGGGTTGCTATGGAGTGGTTGCTATGGACTGGTTGCTAGGGACTGGTTGCTATGGACTGGTTGCTAGGGACTGGTTGCTAGGGACTGGTTGCTAGGGACTGGTTGCTATGGACTGGTTGCTAGGGACTGGTTGCTATGGACTGGTTGCTAGGGACTGGTTGCTAGGGACTGGTTGCTATGGACGGTTGCTAGGGACTGGTTGCTATGGACTGGTTGCTAGGGACTGGTTGCTATGGACTGGTTGCTAGGGACTGGTTGCTATGGAGTGGTTGCTAGGGACTGGTTGCTATGGAGTGGTTGCTATGGAGTGGTTGCTAGGGACTGGTTGCTATGGACTGGTTGCTAGGGACTGGTTGCTATGGACGGTTGCTAGGGACTGGTTGCTAGGGACTGGTTGCTAGGGACTGGTTGCTATGGAGTGGTTGATATGGACTGGTTGCTATGGACTGGTTGCTATGGACTGGTTGCTATGGACTGGTTGCTATGGACGGTTGCTAGGGACTGGTTGCTAGGGACTGGTTGCTATGGAGTGGTTGCTATGGAGTGGTTGCTAGGGACTGGTTGCTATGGACAGTTGCTATGGACTGGTTGCTATGGACTGGTTGCTATGGACTGGTTGCTATGCATGGTTGCTATATGCAGAGCATGCAGAAGTTACGCAGAGCCAAAAAAAACTGAGCCATATCACCTCACAGTGTGTGGGAGGAGCTATAGAAAGCCCTCACAGATGTGTGTATATGAAGGATTTTACCTCAGCGTCTCCTAGGAAACCAATGTAAACATATGCAAACACACTCTAGCAGAGGAAAGTTCCCTCAGCCTTGTGTGGGAGGAGCCAACTCACCTCACAGCTGTTTGGGAGGTGTTATTAAACCCCTCAGCGTCTCCTAGGAAACCAATTGTTTGGTTTGCAGGCTCTCTGTAAACACAGCAGAAATTGAGGATTTTTTTTGAATACTTGTCCTTCAAATGAAGGTATTTACCTCACAGAAAACACCTCACAACTACCTCACAACTGTGTGTATGAAGGTATTTACCTCACAGAAAACACCTCACAACTACCTCACAACTGTGTGTATGAAGGTATTTACCTCACAGAAAACACCTCACAACTACCTCACAACTGTGTGTATGAAGGTATTTACCTCACAAAAAACACCTCACAGAAAACACCTCACAACTGCCTCACAACTGTATGTATGAAGGTATTTACCTCACAGAAAACACCTCACAACTGCCTCACAACTGTGTGGGAGGAGCTATAGAATCCCCTTACAGCTGTGCGTGAGGAGTTTTAGTTACCTCAGCGTCTCCTAGGAAACCAATGTAAACATAAGCATGCAGCCTCTAAGCAGAGACTCAGATCCTGGATTTTTCTTAAATACTTGTCCTATTCAAATGATTGTATTTTAAAAACTATAAATCGTACAGCGAAGACCCTTGCTCTAAGCAGAGGAAAGTTCCCTGAGTCATATCACCACAGTGTGTGGGAGGAGCTATAGAAAGCCCTCACAGATGTGTGTATGAAGGTTTTTACCTCAGCGTCTCCTAGGAAACCAATATAAACATATACAAGCAGCTAAGCAGAGGAAAGTTCCCTCAGCCTTGTGTGGGAGGAGCCAACTCACACTCACAGCTGTTTGTGAGCAGTTATAAAACTCCACAGCGTCTCCTAGGAAACCAATTGTTTGGTTTGCAGCCTCTCTGTAAACACAGCAGAAATTGAGGAATGTCTTTTATTACATGTCCTGTTCAAATGGTTGTATTTTAAAAACTATAAATCGTACAGCGAATATCTTTATATTTTACGAATCACAAGACCCAGACCTACATTTTGATGTATAGTATGTCTCTGAAATAATAAAATTGAAGGCACAGTCGCAGTTTACAAATTCCAAAGATGATTTTAGTTTTCTAAACTTTGACCTCCATTGACTTCCATTGAAATAATGGATGGCGTAGGTTGCAAACAAATTATCATATTGTGAAAACGGTTTGATCAATCACTTAGCCGTGAACACGTCTGGTGGCAGCAGGGATAGCTGAACGTTTTGATATAAGATTTGTGTAGGTCGGCTTGAAAATGAGGGTGTGGTCGCAGTTTGCAAATCATGTGCTGATTTTTCATTTTTAGAAATCCCACACTCTAGCTCTCCCCATTCATTCCTATGGGAAAATTTTGCCGCAAAAATGACGATATTTCGCGAACGATTCGGCGAAACGTTCCACACAGTAATAGCCCACCGATCGGGAACAATCCGCACGATTCGATATATTACTCGTTTATGTAGTGTAAAAACTGTGGGAAGAGTTAGGGTGGCAAATTTGGCTATAATAAGAATAATAAGAACTAGAAAAGATACAATTTCTGGGGAAATTGTGCGGCGTGGTCTTGCCTCCACCAATACTCCTGACTGGAGACGGTGCCCCTGGAGATGTAAATGTGATCCAACAGTGTGTCGATCCAGTTCGGTCCATTGCCCCATCAAAAACTGCTCCATCAAAACTGCACCATCAAAACTGCACCATCCTATTTGCCCCATCAAAAACTGGTTGCTATAGAGGGTTGCTATGGACTGGTTGCTATGGACTGGTTGCTATGGAGTGGTTGCTATGGAGTGGTTGCTACGGACTGGGTGCTACGGACTGGTTGCTACGAACTGGTTGCTATGGAGGGTTGCTATGGACTGGTTGCTATGGAGGGTTGCTATGGACTGATGGCTATGGACTGGTTGCTATGGACGGGTTGCTATGGATGGTTGCTATGGACTGGTTGCTATGGACGGTTGCTATGGACGGTTGCTATGGACTGGTTGCTTTGGACTGGATGCTATGGAGGGTTTCTATGGAATGGTTGCTATGGATGGTTGCTATGGAGTGGTTGCTATGGAGTGGTTGCTATGGACGGTTGCTATGGAATGGTTGCTATGGACAGGTTGCTATGGACAGGTGGCTATGGACTGATGGCTATGGATGGGTTGCTATGGACTGGTTGCTATAGACGGTTGCTATAGACGGTTGCTATGGAGTGGTTGCTATGGAGTGGTTGCTATGGACTGGTTGCTATGGACTGGTTGCTATGGACTGGTTGCTATGGACTGGTTGCTATGGAGGGTTGCTATGGACAGTTGCTATGGACTGGTTGCTATGGACTGGTTGCTATGGACTGGTTGCTATGGACTGGTTGCTATGGACTGGTTGCTATGGAGGGTTGCTATGGACAGTTGCTATGGACTGGTTGCTATGGACTGGTTGGTATTGACGGTTGCTCTGGACTGGTTGCTCTGGACGGTTGCTATGGACTGGTTGCTATGGAGTGGTTGCTATGGAGGGTTGCTATGGACTGGTTGCTATGGACTGGTTGCTATGGACTGGTTGCTATGGACTGGTTGCTATGGTCTGGTTGCTATGGACTGGTTGCTATGGAGGTTTGCTATGGTCTGGTTGCTATATACAGAGCATGCATATACGCAGGGCCAAAAAAAACTGAGCCATATCACCTCACAGTGGGAGGAGCTATAGAAAGCCCTCACAGATGTGTGTATGAAGGTTTTTACCTCAGCGTCTCCTAGGAAACCAATGTAAACATATGCAAGCAGCCTCTAACCAGGCGTTTCAAACTGGCGGCCCTCCAGCTGTTGCAAAACTACAAGTCCAATGAGGCATTGCAAGAATGACAGTTACCAGCATGACTCCCACAAGCAGAGGCATGATGGGACTTATAGTTTTACAACGGAGGGCCACCAGTTTGAGACCTTTGCTCTAAGCAGAGGAAAGTTCCCTGAGTCATATCACCACAGTGTGTGGGAGGAGCTATAGAAAGCCCTCACAGATGTGTGTATGAAGGTTTTTACCTCAGCGTCTCCTAGGAAACCAATATAAACATATACAAGCAGCTAAGCAGAGGAAAGTTCCCTCAGCCTTGTGTGGGAGGAGCCAACTCACACTCACAGCTGTTTGTGAGCAGTTATAAAACTCCACAGCGTCTCCTAGGAAACCAATTGTTTGGTTTGCAGCCTCTCTGTAAACACAGCAGAAATTGAGGAATGTCTTTTATTACATGTCCTGTTCAAATGGTTGTATTTTAAAAACTATAAATCGTACAGCGAATATCTTTATATTTTACGAATCACAAGACCCAGACCTACATTTTGATGTATAGTATGTCTCTGAAATAATAAAATTGAAGGCACAGTCGCAGTTTACAAATTCCAAAGATGATTTTAGTTTTCTAAACTTTGACCTCCATTGACTTCCATTGAAATAATGGATGGCGTAGGTTGCAAACAAATTATCATATTGTGAAAACGGTTTGATCAATCACTTAGCCGTGAACACATCTGGTGGCAGCAGGGATAGCTGAACGTTTTGATATAAGATTTGTGTAGGTCGGCTTGAAAATGAGGGTGTGGTCGCAGTTTACAAATCATGTGCTGATTTTTCATTTTTAGAAATCCCACACTCTAGCTCTCCCCATTCATTCCTATGGGAAAATTTTGCCGCAAAAATGACGATATTTCGCGAACGATTCGGCGAAACGTTCCACACAGTAATAGCCCACCAATCGGGAACAATCCGCACGATTCGATATATTACTCGTTTATGTAGTGTAAAAACTGTGGGAAGAGTTAGGGTGGCAAATTTGGCTATAATAAGAATAAGAATAACTAGAAAAGATACAATTTCTGGGGAAATTGTGTGGCGTGGTCTTGCCTCCACCAATACTCCTGACTGGAGACGGTGCCCCTGGAGATGTAAATGTGATCCAACCGTGTGTCGATCCAATTCGGTCCATTGCCCCATCAAAAACTGCTCCATCAAAAACTAGCCCATCAAAACTGCACCATCAAAACTGCACCATCCTATTTGCCCCATCAAAAACTGGCTGCTATGGAGGGTTGCTATGGACTAGTTGCTATGGTCTGGTTGCTATAGACTGATGGCTATGGACGGTTGCTATGGACTGGTTGCTATGGACTGGTTGCTATGGAGTGGTTGGTATGGACGGTTGCTCTGGATTGGTTCCTATGGACTGGTTGCTATGGACGGTTGCTATGGACTGGTTGCTATAGACTGGTTGCTATAGACGGTTGCTATGGAGGGTTGCTATGGAGGGTTGCTATGGAGTGGTTGCTATGGAGGGTTGCTATGGAGGGTTGCTATGGAGGGTTGCTATGGACTGGTTGCTATGGACTGGTTGCTATGGAGGGCTGCTATGGACTGGTTGCTATGGAGGGTTGCTATGGACTGATGGCTATGGATGGGTTGCTATGGACGGTTGCTATGGACTGGTTGCTATGGACTGGTTGCTATGGAGTGGTTGCTATGGAGAGTTGCTATGGAGGGTTGCTATGGAATGGTTGCTATGGACAGTTGCTATGGACAGTTGCTATGGACTGGTTGCTATGGAGTGGTTGGTATGGACGGTTGCTTTGGACTGGTTGCTATAGACGTTTGCTATGGAGTGGTTGCTATGGAGGGTTGCTATGGACTGGTTGCTAGGGACTGGTTGCTAGGGACTGGTTGCTAGGGACTGGTTGCTATGGACTGGTTGCTATGGACGGTTGCTATGGACTGGTTTCTATGGACTGGTTGCTATGGACGGTTGCTAGGGAGTGGTTGCTAGGGAGTGGTTGCTAGGGACTGGTTGCTAGGGACTGGTTGCTATGGACTGGTTGCTATGGACTGGTTGCTATGGACGGTTGCTATGGACTGGTTGCTATGGACGGTTGCTATGGACTGGTTGCTATGGACTGGTTGCTATGGACTGGTTGCTATGGATTGGTTGCTAGGGACTGGTTGCTAGGGACTGGTTGCTATGGAGTGGTTGCTAGGGAGTGGTTGCTAGGGAGTGGTTGCTATGGACTGGTTGCTATGGACTGGTTGCTATGGACTGGTTGCTAGGGACTGGTTGCTATGGACGGTTGCTAGGGACTGGTTGCTAGGGATTGGTTGCTAGGGACTGGTTGCTAGGGACTGGTTGCGGTTGCTAGGGAGTGGTTGCTAGGGAGTGGTTGCTATGGACTGGTTGCTATGGACTGGTTGCTAGGGACTGGTTGCTAGGGACTGGTTGCTAGGGACTGGTTGCTAGGGACTGGTTGCTATGGACTGGTTGCTATGAACTGGTTGCTAGGGACTGGTTGCTATGGAGTGGTTGCTATGGAGTGGTTGCTATGGAGTGGTTGCTATGGACTGGTTGCTATGGACTGGTTGCTATGGACTGGTTGCTAGGGACTGGTTGCTATGGACGGTTGCTAGGGACTGGTTGCTAGGGACTGGTTGCTATGGAGTGGTTGCTAGGGACTGGTTGCTATGGACTGGTTGCTAGGGACTGGTTGCTATGGACGGTTGCTAGGGACTGGTTGCTAGGGACTGGTTGCTATGGACTGGTTGCTATGGACTGGTTGCTATGGACGGTTGCTATGGACTGGTTGCTATGCATGGTTGCTATATGCAGAGCATGCAGAAGTTACGCAGAGCCAAAAAAAACTGAGCCATATCACCTCACAGTGTGTGGGAGGAGCTATAGAAAGCCCTCACAGATGTGTGTATGAAGGATTTTACCTCAGCGTCTCCTAGGAAACCAATGTAAACATATGCAAGCAGCCTCTCCAGGCGTCTCAAACTGGCGGCCCTCCAGCTGTTGCAAAACTACAAGTCCAATGAGGCATTGCAAGAATGACAGTTACCAGCATGACTCCCACAGGCAGAGGCATGATGGGACTTGTAGTTTTACAACAGCTGGAGGGCCACCAGTTTGAGACCCTTGCTAGCAGAGGAAAGTTCCCTCAGCCTTGTGTGGGAGGAGCCAACTCACCTCACAACTGTTTGTGAGGTGTTATTAAACTCCTCAGCGTTTCCTAGGAAACCAATTGTTTGGTTTGCAGGCTCTCTGTAAACACAGCAGAAATTGAGGAATGTTTTTTGAATACTTGTCCTTCAAATTAAGGTATTTACCTCACAGAAAACACCTCACAACTACCTCACAACTGTGTGTATGAAGGTATTTACCTCACAGAAAACACCTCACAACTGTGTGTATGAAGGTATTTACCTCACAGAACTCACCTCACAAAAAAACACCTCACAGAAAACACCTCACAACTACCTCACAACTGTGTGTATGAAGGTATTTACCTCACAGAAAACACCTCACAACTACCTCACAACTGTGTGTATGAAGGTTTTTACCTCACAGAAAACGCCTCACAACTACCTCACAACTGTGTGTATGAAGGTATTTACCTCACAGAAAACGCCTCACAGCTACCTCACAACTGTGTGTATGAAGGTATTTACCTCACAGAAAACGCCTCACAGCTACCTCACAACTGTGTGTATGAAGGTATTTACCTCACAGAAAACGCCTCACAACTGTGTGTATGAAGGTATTTACCTCACAGAAAACACCTCACAACTACCTCACAACTGTGTGTATGAAAGTATTTACCTCACAGAACTCACCTCACAGAAAACACCTCACAACTGTGTGGGAGGAGCTATATAATCCCCTTACAGCTGTGAGGACTTTTAATTACCTCAGCGTCTCCTAGGAAACCAAATGTAAACATATGCAAACACACTCTAGGCAGATTCTCAGATTCTGGATTTATTTTTTAATATTTGTCCTTCAAATTGTTGTATTTTAAAAACTATAAATCGCACAGCGAATATCTTTATATTTTACGAATCACAAGACCCAGACCTACATTTTGATGTATAGTATGTCTCTGAAATAATAAAATTGAAGGCACAGTCGCAGTTTACAAATTCCAAAGCAGATTTTAGTTTTCTAAACCTTGACCTCCATTGACTTCCATTGAAATAATGTATGGCGTAGGTTGCAAACAAATTATCATATTGTGAAAACGGTTTGATCAATCACGTAGCCGTGAACACATCTGGTGGCAGCAGGGATAGCTGAACGTTTTGATATAAGATTTGTGTAGGTCGGCTTGAAAATGAGGGAGTGGTCGCAGTTTACAAATCATGTGCTGATTTTTCCGTTTCTGACATTCCACACTCTAGCTCTCCCCATTCATTCCTATGGGAAAATTTTGCCGCAAAAATGACGATATTTCGCGAACGATTCGGCGAAACGTCCCACAAGGTAATTGCCCACCGATCGGGAACAATCCGCACAATTCGATATATTACTCATCTATGTAGTGTAAAAACTGTGGGAGGAGTTAGGGGGGCAAATTTGGCTATAAGAATAATAATAATAACTAGAAAAGATACAATTTCTGGGGAAATTGTGGGGCGTGGTCTTGCCTCCACCAATACTCCTGACTGGAGACGGTGCCCCTGGAGATGTAAATGTGATCCAACCGTGTGTCGATCCAATTCGGTCCATTGCCCCATCAAAAACTGCTCCATCAAAAACTAGCCCATCAAAACTGCACCATCAAAACTGCACCATCCTATTTGCCCCATCAAAAACTGGCTGCTATGGAGGGTTGCTATGGACTGGTTGCTATGGACGGGTTGCTATGGAGTGGTTGCTATGGAGTGGTTGCTATGGAGTGGTTGCTACGGACTGATTGCTATGGACTGGGTGCTATGGACTGGTTGCTATGGAGGGTTGCTATGGACTGGTTGCTATGGAGGGTTGCTATGGACTGATGGCTATGGACTGGTTGCTATGGACGGGTTGTTATGGACGGTTGGTATGGACTGGTTGCTATGGACGGTTGCTATGGATGGTTGCTATGGACTGGTTGCTTTGGACTGGATGCTATGGAGGGTTGCTATGGAATGGTTGCTATGGAGTGGTTGCTATGGAGGGTTGCTATGGACGGATTGCTATGGACTGTTGCTATGGACTGGTTGCTATGGACGGTTGCTATGGACTGGTTGCTATGGACTGGTTGCTATGGAGTGGTTGGTATGGACGGTTGCTATAGACTGGTTGCTATAGACGGTTGCTATGGACCGGTTGCTATAGACTGGTTGCTATAGACGGTTGCTATGGACCGGTTGCTATGGAGTGGTTGCTATGGAGTTGTTGCTATGGAGTGGTTTCTATGGACTGATGGCTATGGACGGTTGCTATGGACTGGTTGCTATGGAGTGGTTGGTATGGACGGTTGCTCTGGATTGGTTGCTATGGACGGTTGCTATGGACTGGTTGCCCTAGACTGGTTGCTATAGACGGTTGCTATGGAGTGGTTGCTATGGAGGGTTGCTATGGAGGGTTGCTATGGAGTGGTTGCTATGGAGGGTTGCTATGGAGTGGTTGCTATGGAGGGTTGCTATGGAGGGTTGCTATGGACAGGTTGCTATGGACTGGTTGCTATGGAGTGGTTGCTATGGAGGGTTGCTATGGAGGGTTGCTATGGACAGTTGCTATGGACTGGTTGCTATGGACTGGTTGCTATGGACGGTTGCTTTGGACTGGTTGCTATAGACGGTTGCTATGGAGTGGTTGCTATGGAGGGTTGCTATGGACTGGTTGCTATGGACGGTTGCTAGGGACTGGTTGCTAGGGACTGGTTGCTAGGGACTGGTTGCTAGGGACTGGTTGCTAGGGACTGGTTGCTATGGAGTGGTTGCTATGGAGGGTTGCTATGGAGGGTTGCTATGGAGTGGTTGCTATGGAGGGTTGCTATGGAGTGGTTGCTATGGAGGGTTGCTATGGACAGGTTGCTATGGACTGCTTGCTATGGACTGGTTGCTATGGACTGGTTGCTAGGGACTGGTTGCTATGGAGTGGTTACTATGGAGTGGTTACTATGGAGTGGTTGCTATGGAGAGTTGCTATGGAGGGTTGCTATGGAATGGTTGCTATGGACAGTTGCTATGGACAGTTGCTATGGACTGGTTGCTATGGACTGGTTGCTATGGACGGTTGCTTTGGACTGGTTGCTATAGACGGTTGCTATGGAGTGGTTGCTATGGACTGGTTGCTATGGACTGGTTGCTAGGGACTGATGGCTATGGATGGGTTGCTATGGACGGTTGCTATGGACTGGTTGCTATGGACTGGTTGCTATGGAGTGGTTACTATGGAGTGGTTGCTATGGAGAGTTGCTATGGAGGGTTGCTATGGAATGGTTGCTATGGACAGTTGCTATGGACAGTTGCTATGGACTGGTTGCTATGGACTGGTTGCTATGGACTGGTTGCTATGGACGGTTGCTTTGGACTGGTTGCTATAGACGGTTGCTATGGAGTGGTTGCTATGGAGGGTTGCTATGGACTGGTTGCTATGGACGGTTGCTATGGACTGGTTGCTAGGGACTGGTTGCTAGGGAGGGTTGCTATGGAGTGGTTGCTATGGACTGGTTGCTAAGGACTGGTTGCTATGGACTGGTTGCTATGGACTGGTTGCTAGGGACTGGTTGCTAGGGACTGGTTGCTAGGGACTGGTTGCTATGGACGGTTGCTAGGGACTGGTTGCTATGGACTGGTTGCTAGGGACTGGTTGCTATGGAGTGGTTGCTAGGGACTGGTTGCTATGGAGTGGTTGCTAGGGACTGGTTGCTATGGA